>NC_079192.1:187434134-187770446 GCF_029499605.1 Hyla sarda | reverse complement strand
AAAACGGAGCTAACAACTCCCAGTATTGCCGGACAGCCATTGACTGTCCAGGCATGTTGCGAGTTTTGCAACAGCTGGAGGCACCCTGTTTGGGGAAAACTGACGTACAGTATTTTTGGTGGAGGAGGCAAGTGTAACGCTTGCATCCGGGTACACCCCTGTGAAAATCCCTAATTTAGGCCTCAAATGCGCATGGCGTTATTTCACTTCAGAGCCCTGTCGTATTTCAAGGCAACAATTTAGGGCCACATATGGGGTATCTCCGTACTACAAATTTTGTTTTTTATTTTTTCTCCTTTTACCCCTATAAAAATAAAGTTGGGGTCTACACCAGCATGTTAGTGTGAAAAAAATTTACATTTTTACACTAACATGCTGGTGTTGCCCCATACTTTTCATTTTCATAAGAAAATGCTCTCCTTGTTATGTTCCTTGAGGGGTGCAGTTTCCCAAGGGTGTTTTTTGCTGTTCTGGCACCATGGAGGCTTCCTAAATGAGACATGCCACCCAAAAACCATCTCAGCAAAATTCGCTTTTCAAAAGCCCAATGTCACTCCTTCCCTTCTGAGCCCTCTAGTGCACCTGCAGATCACTTTACATCCACATATGAGGAATTTCCTTACTCGAGAGAAATGGGGTTTAATATTTTGGGGGGCATTTTCACCTATAACCCCTTGTGAAAATGAAAAATTTGGGGTAACATCAGCATTTTTGTAAAAAGAATAAAAATTTAAATTTTTATGTCCAACTTCAAAACAAAGTCGTCAAGCACCTGTGGGGTGTTAAGGCTCACTGTATCACTTCACTTGTTACGATCCTTGAGGGGTGTAGTTTGCCAAATAATATACAATGTTGGGTGTTTTTTGCTGTTCTGGCACCATATGGGCTTCCTAAATGCGACATGCCCCCAAAAACCATTTCAGCAAAATTTTCTCTCCAAAATCCCATTGTCGCTCCTTCTCTTCTGAGCCCTCTAGTGCACCCACAAAGCACATTACATCCACATATGAGGTATTTCCTTACTCGAAAGAAATTGGGTTACATATTTTGAGGGGCTTTTTCTCCTTTTAGAAAAAATATGGGTCTACAAGAACATGTTAATGTAAAAAATTAAGATTTTGAATTTTCACCTCCGCTTTGCTACTGTTCCTGTGAAATACCTAAAAGGTTAACAAACTTTCTGAATGTCATTCTGAATACGTTGAGGGGTGCAGTTTTCATAATGGTGTCCATTATGGACAATTTCTAATATAAAGACCCTCAAATTCACTTGTAAACTGAACTGGTCCCTGAAAAATTCAGAGAAAATTCATTTTGAAATTTACTTGAAAAATTGGAAAATTGATGCTGAACTTTGAAGCCATCTGATGTCTTCAAAAGTTAAAAACATATCAACTTTATGATTCAAACATAAAGTAGACATATTGTGTATGTGAATCAATATACAATTTATTTGGTATGTCTATTTTCCTTATAAGCAGAGCGCTTCAGTCATAAAAATGCAAAATTTTCTAAATTTAATGACATTTTGGAATTTTTCACGAAGATATAATGCAAGTGTCGACGAAAATTTACCACTAACATAAAGTAGAATATGTCACGAAAAAACGATCTCAGAATCAAATTCATAAGTACAAGCATCCCAGAGTTATTAATGCTTAAAGTGACAGTGGTCAGAATTGCAAAAAATGCTCTGGTCCTTAATGTCAAAAAGGGCTCGGTCCCCAAGGGGTTAAAGACCATTTTGAAGTTAAATTTGCTGAGATCCTTTTCTTTAATTCTATACAGGGGTGGACTGACAACACTCGAGTCCCCCGGTACCAAAAAAAGGCTAGGCTCTGCAGCTCGTCAATCTTCTGCCATGTCCCTATTCCACCCAAATCCCACACAATAAACTAAAATTTATTTATGTGAGAAACACTTTGACGTAGGTAAATTTCCATCACCAATAATACTGGTATACAAGGAGTAAATATATACCACCACACAATAACTAGATAATACCGCCCATACTGTACTGAATAAAATCACTTTACATATAAGTAATTACAGTAACATTTAGACCAGTATACTATAAAGGATCTGGATACAATATAAGTGATTATATACAGGACCATATGGCGGTAGATAACAGCTGTGCACAGGATCTGTACATCATATAAGTAATTACAGTAACATTTTGGGACACACAATTACTTCTTTTATGATCAGCGGCGTCCTCTTTCCTTTTCTTCTCTGTCCGGATAAGACCGCAATGTAGATCTCTTAACATCTGCAGGACAAACATGTCAGACTCTGCATTTTTCCAGTGCCCTCCCCTCCTCTACACAATTTTTCCATCTATAGGCCCACAAACTGTCATAATGCCCTCCTTGGTCTCCTGCACAGTAAAAGGGCAGGTAGGTAGCAAGGTAAATAGGTAGGTGGATCAGGAAGCCAGATATGTAGGTAGGTGACAAGCCAGGTAGGTGGAGGGCTAGCTAGGTAGTTAGGCAGCTGTGTATGAAGGCCAGGTATGTACATAGTTAGGTAGTTGGGTATGTAGGTAGTTAGTAGACTTGTGCACTAGAAAAATTTTCGTTTAATTTCATTTCGTTTTTTCGTTTTGGAAAAAAATTTCGGTTCGGCAATATTTTCGGTTTAGATTTTTCAGATACATTCGGTATTCGGGTATTCGTGTTGTTTTTTTCGGATACATTCGGTATTCGGGTACATTCGGTAAATCTTTAGTCTTTTTTTGGACTTTAGCGATCCTAATAAATAATGGAGATACCTTTTTTATTAAAATTTCGCAGGGTATCATAAAAAAATCATAATAAAAAAGATACAGTGGTGATGAAAAAATTTGTATCTAACGAAATGTATCTTTTTTATTATGAAATGTTTATTCATTTTTAAACAGGGATCAATTTATGTGAGCGGGTAAAGCACTAAAAATGTAGCCGACAATAATGAAAATGTAGTGTGTGCGTGTTTTTCCCTTTTTTTAAAAACATTTTTTAGGTAGTACTACTACTCCCAGCATGGAACACACTCTTCCATGATGGGAGTAGTAGTTACCTGTACTAATTGACAGATCGCAGGGGTCCCTTGCGATCATCTTGTATAATGTATAGATGCGGCGGCTGCTCTTCTATGGTCCCCTGCACTCACGTATATATATACACATATTCATATTTCCCGCAGAGCTGTGATTGGCCAGATGGTTCCAGCCAATCACAGCTCTCTGTGAGAAATAGGAATATGTGTATATATACGGCCGTGCAGGGGACCATAGGAGAGCGGCCGCCGCATTCATACATTATACTGGAGGATCGCAGCGGGCATCAGGAGTGATACCCGCAGTGATCTTTCCTTTACTACAAGTACTACCACTCCCAACATGGAGTACACTCTGCTCCATGCTGGGAGCTGTAGTACCTGCATTAATAGACAGATCGCAGCGGGTGTCAGAAGTTACACTCGCTGCCATATGTCTATTAATGCAGGTACTACAGCTCCCAGCATGGAGCAGAGTGTGCTCCATGTTGGGAGTATTAGTACCTGCAGTAAGGGACAGATCACAGCGGATGTCACTCCTCCTGACACCCGCTGCGATCGTCCTTATGTGAATGTCGGGATCAGCTGTTCTCAGGGCTACAGAGCCAGGAGAACAGCTGACGCTGAGCCGTAGGTATACATCGTATATCTACTGCCCAGCAAGAACTTACAGTGAGCCTGCAATGTGTATACAGTATACACCTTGCTGGCTCACTTAACCCCTTGCTGAGCTGTGCGCTATGCGCAAGCCCAGCAAGGGAAGAGTTAACTTACACTGCTGGACAGTGTAGGTTAACCCTTTGTGCGGTATACACTTTATACAGCTATCTATAGATAGCTGTATACAGTGTATACAGAAGACGAAGTCCAGGGCCGGGTTCGTGTAGCTCCGCCCCCTAGTGATGACGTCATTAGGGGGCGGAGCTACAGAAGGGAACAAGGCTAGTTTATCTGAAGCTCTGTTCACATTGTAAGTTTTGTATAATGTGAACAGACCCTTCTGGCAGTGTCCACCCAGACAGGGAGACTCCAGCTGTTGCTAAACTACAACTCCCAGCATGCCCAGACAGCCAAAGGCTGTCTGGGCATGCTGGGAGTTGTAGTTTTGCACCAATTGGTGGCTCCCTGTTTGGGTAGACATTGCATCATGGGTGCTCTCCCCAGCGGACAGCGCCAAAAATGTCATAACCAATTTTTTGTGTTTTTTTTTCTTCTCGTTTCAGATCCGTGTATGCAGAGGATTACTGCGGATTCGATGGATTACGGCAGATTATTTTTTTTCCCTTTAATAAAATGGTTAACGAGGGCTGTGGGGGAGTGTTTTTTTTAAATAAAATAATTTTTCCAATGTGTTGTGTTTTTTTTTTATTTTTATTGAATTTTCAGGGTTAGTAGCGGAAGCTGTCTTATTGACGTAATCCATTACTAGGCCAGGGCTTAGTGCTAGCCCCAAAAACAGCTAGCGCTAACCCCCAATTATTACCCCGGTACTCACCGCCACAGGGGTGCCGGGAAGAGCCGGTACCAACAGGCCCGGAGCGTCAAAAATGGCGCTCCTGGACCTAGGCGGTAACAGGCTGGCGTTATTTAGGCTGGGGAGGGCCAGTAACAATGGTCCTCACCCACCCTGGTAACGTCAGGCTGTTGCTGTTTGGTTGGTATTGTGCTGAGAATGAAAATACGGGGAACCCTATGCGTTTTTTTTTTAAATTTAAATAAAAAAATAAAAATAAAAAACGCATAGAGTTCCCCGTATTTTCATTCTCAGCCAGATACCAACCAAACAGCAACAGCCTGACGTTACCAGGGTGGGCGAGGACCATTGTTACTGGCCCTCCCCAGCCTAAATAACGCCAGCCTGTTACCGCCTAGGCCCAGGAGCGCCATTTTGACGCTCCGGGCCTGTTGGTACCGGCTCTTCCCGGCACCCCTGTGGCGGTGGGTACCGGGGTAATAATTGGGGGTTAGCGCTAGCTGTTTTTGGGGCTAGCACTAAGCCCTGGCCTAGTAATGGATTCCGTCAATAAGACAGCGTCCACTACTAACCTTGAAAATTCAATAAAAAAAAAAACACAACACATTGGAAAAATTATTTTATTTAAAAAAACACTCCCCCACAGCCCTCGTTAACCATTTTATTAAAGGAAAAAATAAATAATCCGCCGTAATCCATCGAATCCGCAGTAATCCTCTGCATACACGGATCTGAAACGAGAAGAAAAAAACACAAAAAATTGGTTATGACATTTTTGGCGCTGTCCGCTGGGGAGAGCACCCATGATGCAATGTCCACCCAAACAGGGAGCCACCAATTGGTGCAAAACTATAACTCCCAGCATGCCCAGACAGCCTTTGGCTGTCTGGGCATGCTGGGAGTTGTAGTTTAGCAACAGCTGGAGTCTCCCTGTCTGGGTAGACACTGCCAGAAGGGTCTGTTCACATTATACAAAACGTACAATGTGAACAGAGCTTCAGATTAATTAGCCTTGTTCCCTTCTGTAGATCCGCCCCTAATGACGTCATTACTAGGGGGCGGAGCTACACGAACCCGGCCTGGGACTCGAGGGAAGTAAGCTGGACTTCGTCTTCTGTATACACTGTATACAGCTATCTATAGATAGCTGTATAAAGTGTATACCGCCCAAAGGGTTAACCTACACTGTCCAGCAGTGTAAGTTAACTCTTCCCTTGCTGGGCTTGCGCATAGCGCACAGCTCAGCAAGGGGTTAAGTGAGCCAGCAATGTGTATACTGTATACACATTGCAAGCTCACTGTAAGTTCTTGCTGGGCAGTAGATATACGATGTATACCTACGGCTCAGCGTCAGCTGTTCTCCTGGCTCTGTAGCCCTGAGAACAGCTGATCCCGACATTCACATCAGGAGGATCGCAGGGGGTGTCAGGAGGAGTGACATCCCTGGGATCTGTCCCTTACTGCAGGTACTAATACTCCCAACATGGAGCACACTCTGCTCCATGCTGGGAGCTGTAGTACCTGCATTAATAGACATATGGCAGCGAGTGTAACCGCTGCGATCTGTCTATTAATACAGGTACTACAGTTCCCAGCATGGAGCAGAGTGTGCTCCATGTTGGGAGTATTAGTACTTGTAGTAAAGGAAAGATCACTGCGGGTATCACTCCTGACGCCCGCTGCGATCCTCCAGTATAATGTATGAATGCGGCGGCCGCTCTCCTATGGTCCCCTGCACGGCCGTATATATACACATATTCCTATTTCTCACAGAGAGCTGTGATTGGCTGGAACCATCTGGCCAATCACAGCTCTGCGGGAAATATGAATATGTGTATATATACGTGAGTGCAGGGGACCATAGAAGAGCAGCCGGCGCATCTATACATTATACAAGATGATCGCAAGGGACCCCTGCGATCTGTCAATTAGTACAGGTAACTACTACTCCCATCATGGAAGAGTGTGTTCCATGCTGGGAGTAGTAGTACTACCTAAAAAATGTTTTAAAAAAAAGTGAAAAACAAGCACACACTACATTTTCATTATTGTCGGCTACATTTTTAGTGCTTTAACCGCTCACATAAATTGATCCCTGTTTAAAAATGAATAAACATTTCATAATAAAAAAGATACATTTCATTAGATACAATTTTTTCCATCACCACTGTATCTTTTTTATTATGATTTTTTTATGATACCCTACAAAATTTTTATAAAAAAGGTATCTCCATAATTTTTTAGGATCGCTAAAGTCCAAAAAAAGAATAAAAAGATTTACCGAATGTACCCGAATACCGAATGTATCCGAAAAATCAAACTATCTATATCCTTTTTATTATATTTGTTATCAGAATGAATTCTTCACGTTCGTTTACAGATAACGAATGCATTCGTTATTTACAGCATTATGGACGGGAAATAACGAATGTATTCGTTACTTTACTATTCGTATTATCGTGGCTATTCGGGAATGTTCAAAAAAAAATTTCGTGCATTCGGATCGGTCCGAATGCACGAAAACGGTAAAATTCGTTAATTTAGACATTCGTGCCGAACCGAATTGCACATGTCTAGTAGTTAGCCTTGTATGTAGGTAAGTAGTTAGGCATCCAAGTATAAAGTTAGGTATCCCCCACTTCCCCATAGGTATAGGCAGCAGAGTTCGAACACATGGAGAAGGAGAAATGTCGGCACTGCCGCACTCACAATACTGCCGGAGTATACTGGATCACTGCACCGTCAGGTCCAAATGCCACTAATCCGGTGCTCAGTCCGCCATAAGCATAAGCGTAGATAACTTGAAAGAAGAGATCGCAGACGGCACTCACGGAAACAGCAAGAAGTTTTATTCGGGATCACTGGTCCACGCAACAAGAACGCCAGGTAAGTCGACCGGTTTCGCGCTACGCAGAGCGCTTACACGTGACCTCTGACATCGATTAACCCTTCCCCCCTTAAATACATACACCAGGTAATACAAAAATAGAAAAATAGACATTACAGGGTTAAAAGCACAAATATTGTGTATAGGTAGAGAGACTAGCATTAGTATTTACTAAATAGCTATAACAGCGCCTGAAACTATGTAACACAAACGGGGGTTATGCATTGTACTAATAACGCTAGGTGTGAACATAGATTCTATGCTAACAACAAACACCTGCACTATGGAAATACATTAAGATCCTCCCGTAGGTTTAAACCTAATGGTCCTATGGCGTCTGTAAGTATAATCATTTCAGATTCTTTTTGTAACAATAATTTATGTCTGTCTCCACCAAATTTTAAGGGTGCAACTGTTTTTAATCCTAGGAATTTTAAATCTTCAATTCTGTTATTATGTTTATATTTCATATGTTCTATTACTTTTGGGCAGCCTTTTCCAGTAGTGAGTGAACGAAAGTGTTCCCTAATTCTTTTATGCAATGGTCTTATGGTCTTCCCAATATAATATAAACCACATGTACAGACCAGTGCATAAACAATGTAGGTGGATTTGCATGTGACGAAATCATGTATAACGAGATTCTGTGACCCTAATTGTATACTTTTAGTTTGTATCATGTGAGAACATAAATTACACTGTCCACATTTAAAACATCCTTGTGGTTTTGATTTTTCTATCCAATTTTTGGACATGTCATCCTGTAGTCTTCCTCGTACAATGTGATCTCTAATATTCTTAGTTCTGCGAAAAGAGATTAATGGTTTATTCAACTGTGTTTTACCTAAGATATCGTCCTGCTGAAGAATATGCCAATTTTTATATATGGCTGACCTAATTTTATTTTCCATAGGGCTGTACATGAAGGAAAACGTAAAATTTTTTGTTTGATTTTCTGTATTTAATTTAGTATTATCATAATCTTTCTTTTTATGCAACAATTGACTACGAGGTATTCTCCTGACTTTAAATAGTGCCTCACTCAGGATCGATGCAGGGTAACCCCTCTCTATTAGTCTGTCCCACAATTGTTTCGCCTGTATTTCAAATGTTTCCGTAGTGGTATTTATCCGTTTTAATCGGACAAATTGTCCGAAAGGAAGAGATTTTTTGACATGTTGGGAATGAAAGCTGTCATATCTAAGCAAGGAGTTGGTAGCCGTTGTTTTTCTAAATCCCTCGATCTCCAAATAATCATTCTTAGCTACAAGTTTAGTGTCAAGAAATTCTATATTATTGATGCCCACCACGCTAGTAAAATGCATATTATAATTATTGTCGTTCATGTAGGCGACGAACTGGTAAAACTGGGCCGTACTACCCGACCAAATAACCAGCACGTCGTCGACATATCTAACATAGAGAGCCAGATATTCAAGGAAAGGATTATTAGAAGAAAAGACCTTATCTTCCTCTAGGACCCCAAAAAAAATATTTGCGAAAGTAGGTGCCACGGGGGTCCCCATCGCAGTCCCAAATCGCTGGTTAAACCAGCGATTATTAAACTGAAAAGCATTATGGGATAATACAAACTGTAACATCTCACAAATATAATTAATGTAAACAGGGCTATGATGTTCCGTTTGGTCCAGTCGACGCCGGACAGCCTCCACACCCGCACCCTGAGGGATGCGGGTATAGAGGCTCTCCACGTCGATACTGGCCAAAATAAAATGCTCCTGCCACCCAAAATTTTCCAAAATTTGCAGTAAATGTTGAGTATCTTTTAAGTAAGCTGGTATAGTATGTAGTAATGGGCGCAGGACCCAATCAAGGTATTGGGACAGGGGCTCAGTAACTGAGCCCCTGCCCGCAACAATAGGCTGACCTGGCGGCAATTGAGCATTTTTGTGAATTTTGGGTGTCCAGTACCAGTATGGTTTTTGTGGGTGAGTAATAAAAAGTTTTTTAGCAAATCTCTCCGAAAAAATATTGCTTTCCACTCCCCTCCTAAGTAGTGATCTAGCACTCTCCTGGTAATGTGTGGTGGGATCTTTTAATAGTGCTGTATAGGTACTTTGATCACTTAACTGGCGATTTGCCTCTTGTAGGTAATAATCTTTGGTCAAGAGTACAACATTGCCGCCCTTATCCGCAGGCTTCACTACTATCTCTGTGTTTTCAGATAACCATTTTAAAGCACTCCTTTCTCCCACCGTAAGATTAGGGGTAGATTTAGGGTAAATCAGTGCTTTAACGTCTTGAATGACGCTTTCCATGAAATTCTGGATATTAGAGCCTGCGGGCAAGGGCGGATTGAATGTGGATGGAACACTTCCTGTAAAAGGTCTGCAAGTTGTAACTTTGTCTGGATCGTGAATTATCTCATCACCTGCAATTTCCATTAATAACGATACAACATCTCTATCTTGTTCTGACCAGGATGGGTTAACCATAAAGCCCAACGGGCTAATAAATGTTGGAACTTCCCCTTCTAACTGATCAGACTCTTTACCAGGGGTGTAACCACTAAGAAAAAACCTGTGTAAATTAATTTTCCTAATAGATTTATACAAATCTATAGTAAAATCCATAAAATTAAATTCGTTATTGATACAGTAATTTAACCCCTTCCTTAACAAAGATAGACATTCTTCAGAGAGAACATGCTGTGTCAAATTAATAATGTTAGACTGACCTGTAGGATCTGGAGAGGCAAGGGCACCTATTGTTACCAGGTGACTTGCTTTCTCTTCATCCCACCTCTTCTTGAAAATCATTTTGCACCAGCCCCGCCGTATCCTCCTCTTGCGGGTGGGTGCAGTTGTTGGTCCCCCAAAACCACAGGGTTAGAGGGGTCTTTAGGAAGAGTGGTATCGCCAGTCCCACTTGAGTCGGACCCTGAATCTGTAGACCAGTAATCCTGAGGTGGCCTCCGCAGTTGTCTTTGTCTTCTCATCTTTTTAAGATTCCAATCGAAAACATGACCCCCATCATAGTCTTGTTTGTCTCTCAGATATAGGCAGCAGAGTTAACCCCCTCCCCTTCCCTGCAGGTAGAGGCAACAGAGTTAACTTCCCTGTAGGTATAGGCAGCATAGTTAACCCCCCTTCCCTGTAGGTATAAACAGCAGAGTTAACCTCTCCCCTTCCCTGTAGGTATAGGCAGCAGAGTTATCCCCCCTTCCCTGTAGGTATAGACAGCAGAGTTAGCCCCTCCACCTTCCCTGTAGGTTTTGGCAGCAGAGTTATCCCCCCTTCCCTGTAGGTATAGGCAGCAGAGATAGCCCTCCACCCTTCCCCATAGGTATAGGCAGCAGACTTAACCCCCCTTCCCCATATGTATAGGCAGCCGAGTTAACCCCCCCTTCCCAATAGGTATAGGAACAGAGATAACCACCCTTTCTCCTTAGCTATAGGCAGCAAAGTACCCCCCCTTCCCCGTAGGTATAGGCAGAGTTAACCCCCCCCCCATTCCCCATAGGTATAGGCAGAGTTAAACCCCCTTTTCCCCATAGATATAGGCAGAGTTATCCCCCCCTTTTCCCAAAAGATATAGGCAAAGTTACCCCCCTTTCCCCATAGGTATAGGCAGAGTTACCCCCCCCCTTCCCCATAGGTATAGGCAGAGTTCCCCCCCCTTTCACCATAGGTATAGGCAGAGTTACCCACCCCCTCTTCCCCATTGGTATAGGCAGAGTTACCCCCCACCCTCTTCCCCATACGTATAGGAAGAGTTAAAAAAGAAAGCAAATTATGCTCACGCAGCGATATCCTCACTCGATGAGTGATGTCATCGGCGCCTGTACTGCGTGCTGCGTGGGGGCGGTGGTCACGTTTCCCCTGTGTAAGCTGCAGATGCAGCTCACACAGAAGGGAACGCCTTCTCCTGTATGTGCGTTTATCACACATACTGGAGAGGTCAGCGCTGTCTGCTTGAGATCTGGGGCGAGTCCCGGATCTTCAGTAGTGGCGGTGGGCCCTTAACCCAGCCGGGCCCTCTGGCGACATTCAATCGGACTGGCCGGTCAGTCCGCCCCTGATTCTATGCATGCACGTGTGCAAAACTGTATATATATATATATATATATATATATATATATATATATATCCTAATTTATCTGTCCTTCTGCACATCTATAGTCCGATAAAATCTGATTTATAGCCTGCAACAAATCTTCAATATTCTATATCCAAGACTAAAATCCATGCAGTAAAATGCCAGGTAATAGCTCAGTTAGATGCTAAGATGGAAAGGCTTGAAATACACAATGCAGCACATACATGCAAAATCAATATATTCTGCACAGCAGAAGGACACGTTTGTTAACAGGCTTTCGAAAGGAAATAGAGCACCTTGAATGATGGATAACAAAACACCATGAAATTCAATAACATACAGTCATACATTCTGTAACTGTTGCACAACATAAACATAGGCACTTAAAACAGCTAAACCACTAAAATGCTTTCAAAAGTAAATGGAACACATTGAATGATGGATTGGATACCAAACCACCTGAAACGTCAACAGCATAGTGTCTTCCATTACCGTAAAAAACATAACCACTAAACACTGCTGAAGAGCTGCCTCTGGGTACAATTTAGTAATTAGACAAGAGACATTTCTACCTAAATACCAGAAATATTTGTCTTTAGGTACCCTCAATAGCACTATCATGTCTGCAGTGGATATTAAGAGCATGATGGGAATGAAAGTACAAATCCATAAGAATATCATATGCATTTTTAATAGCATTTTAAACATCAGGATTCCATCAGATCTGAGACTAATAGCTGATTGTTATGGGGAACAAGACTTGATACAAAATAACATTTGGAAGCCTAGGTTATTTTTAGGGTACTTTACATTGAACACTGACCAATATCACTGACACAAAGGGAATATAAGAGGTTAAAAAAATGCAGGCTTAAATGGGCACTGTCGGATACAAAAACTTTATATATGTTGTACAATTTGGCAAAACCTTTCTAATATACTTCATAAGAAAATGTTATTTCCTTTATTTAGAAATCATGGCTTATAATATCATGGCTTTGTCCAAGCTAAAGCATAGGTATGGACAAAGTCCAGTAAGTGAGTGTGGGCTAGCAATCCTCTGTGCTCTCTCCTGTCTGATAGTACTCCTCTGTGTTCTCTCCTGTCTGATAGCAATCCTCTGTGCTCTCTCCTGTCTAATAGTACTCCTCTGTGCTCTCTCCTTTCTGATAGGACTCCTCTGTACTCTCTCCTGTCTCACAGGACTCATCGGTGCTCTTGCCTGTCTGATAGGACTCCTTTGTGCTCTCTTCTGCCTGACAGTACTCCTGTGTGCTCTCTCCTGTCTGATAGGACTCCTCTGTGCTCTCTCCTGTCTGATAGGACTCCTCTGTGCTCTATCCTGTCTGATAGTATTCCTCTGTGCTCTCTCCTGTCTGATAGGACTCTTCTGTGCTCTCTTCTGTCTGATAGTACTCCTCTGTGCTCTCTCCTGTCTGATAGTACTCCTCTTTGTTCTCTCATGTCTGATAGCACTCCTATGTGCTCTCTCCTCTCTGATAGGACTCCACTGTGCTCTCTTCTGTCTGATAGCACTTCTTTGTGCTCTCTCCTGTCTGATAATACTCCTCTGTGCTCTCTGCTGTCTGATAGTACTCCTCTTTGCTCTCTTCAGTCTGATAGTACTCCTCTGTGCTCTCTCCTGCCTGATAGGACTCTTCTGTGCTCTCTCCTGTCTGATAGGACTCCTCTGTGCTCTCTCCTGTCTGATAGCACTCCTCTGTGCTATCTCCTGTCTGATAGTACCCCTCTGTGCTCTCTACTCTCTGATAGTAATCATCTGTGCTCTCTTCTGTCTGATAGCATTCCTCTGTGCTCTCTTCTATCTGATAATACTCCTCTGTGCTCTCTCCTGTCTGATAGTACTCCTCTGTGCTCTCTACTCTCTGGTAGTACTCCTATGTGCTCTCTTCTGTCTGATAGCACTCCTCTGTGCTCTCTCCTGTCTGATAGGATTCCTCTATGCTCTCTCCTGTCTGATAGGACTCCTCTGTGCTATCTCCTGTCTGATAATACTGCTCTGTGCTCTCTCCTGTCTGATAGTAGTCCTCTGTGCTCTCTTCTGTCTGATAGCACTCCTCTGTGCTCTCTCCTGTTTGATAATACTCCTCTGTACTCTCTCCTGTTTGATAGAACTGATCTGTGCTCTCTATTGTCTGATAGGACTCCTCTGTGTTCTCTCCTGTATGATAGGACTCATCTGTCCTCTCTCCTGTCTGATAGCACTCCTCTGTGCTCTCTCCTGTCTGATAGGATTCCTCTATGCTCTCTCCTGTCTGATAATACTGCTCTGTGCTCTCTCCTGTCTGATAGTAGTCCTCTGTGCTCTCTTCTGTCTGATAGCACTCCTCTGTGCTCTCTCCTGTTTGATAATACTCCTCTGTACTCTCTCCTGTTTGATAGAACTGATCTGTGCTCTCTATTGTCTGATAGGACTCCTCTGTGTTCTCTCCTGTATGATAGGACTCATCTGTCCTCTCTCCTGTCTGATAGCACTCCTCTGTGCTCTCTCCTGTCTGATAGGATTCCTCTATGCTCTCTCCTGTCTGATAATACTGCTCTGTGCTCTCTCCTGTCTGATAGTAGTCATCTGTGCTCTCTTCTGTCTGATAGCACTCCTCTGTGCTCTCTCCTGTTTGATAATACTCCTCTGTGCTCTCTCCTGTTTGACAGAACTCATCTGTGCTCTCTATTGTCTGATAGGACTCCTCTGTGTTCTCTCCTGTCTGATAGGACTCATCTGTCCTCTCTCCTGTCTGATTGCAATCCCCTTTGCTCTCTCCTGTCTGATGGTACTCCTCTGTGCTCTCTCCTGTCTAATATTCCTCCTCTTTGCTCTCTCCGGTCTGATAGGACTCCTCTTTTCTCTTTCCTGTCTGATAGTACTCCTCTGTGCTCTCTTCTGTCTAATAGTACTCCTCTCTGCTCTCTCCTGTCCAATCAGACACAGAGGAGTGCTGGCCCACCCTCACTTACTTGACTTTGTCCATGCCTGTACTTCAGCTTGGTCAAAGCCATGATTTTATAAGCCATGATTTCTATGAAAAGGAAATAAAAATGTTATGTTAAAAAGATTAATGTTTTGCCAAGATGTACAACATGTAAAATGCTTTTGAATCTGATAGTGCCCATTTAAAATTTAAATAACACTTGCTTACAAACCAAACAATAATATATGCTCACAAGATAGACAAGATGGGCAAATATGTTTTTCCCTACAATCTAATTTGGTAGAAGGCGTCATGTCTGACCATATGATATCCAAATGTTTCATTTCCAGCTTGGAGGAAGCAGATTCTGTCCTCAAGGCCAAAATGGGATGTGTCCTTAAGGGGTTAAAGGGAACGTATCACTCATATTTTTTTTTCAGCTAAAGGAATTTTTTTTTCTCGTCTTTTTTTGTTTTCTGATTGTTGGTTGCTATAGGGAGGGGATGCTATTGCAAAGGATATCTCATCTATCTACTGATGTTACTGATGTTCTCGGTACTCCTGTCTGACATGGGAAGAATAGCATTACTGGGAAATGATCTGTAGAGAACAGATCTGTACAGAACAGGACGTCTCAACTTAGTTTAATACATAGTGACCAAAAATGGAAATGGCAAGATTACAAGATTATTATAAAAAATACATAGAAAAATAATAATAATAATTTGATTGCCTTAAAGGAGTACTCCGCCCCTAGACATCTTATCCCCTATCCAAAGACTTGCATTGAGGTGGCATGGCTGTGACATCACGAGCCCCCCCCCCCCCCCCCACATCACCAGTCATCTGGCATGGAGTGAAGGTCGCTCCTTGCACCGGATGTTTTGGATGCCACAGCCGAGATCGCGGTTGGTCCCCAGTGGCCCCTTTAGATAGGGGGATAAGATGTCTAGGGGTGGAGTACCCCTTTAGACACCTTATTTAAACAATAAGGCATTTTTTATTGACACATTTTGTTTAACCATGGACAATCCATAGCCATACCCCTTTGGGTGTGAAAATGAAAAGTGTCCAGCATGGTGCATGGTACTAATATTTGTGATACAAAGTTATTAATAAATATTTCGGACATTGAAGCATTCAGAGCCAAAATTCTGGTGCATGAGATATAGTATATGTGGGCCAGTGTGCCTCTGTACAGGCTCAGAGAACAGTGTTCTATAGTGTGTATGAGGCCACATTCAATAGTTTTACTAATCTGTGCACATACCTGTACCAGCAAATGCAATTTCCTGATGCTTCTAAATGACATTTTCAGCTTCATGAGTGACCTTTACTGCATCAGTTACTGAGACCTTATATTTTTTATCATCTGGTACATTATTGTCCAGTGTAACATAATAATTATGAGCATTAATAGCTACAAAGACGTATGTTTCTAAGTTATGTTTAAGCATAGGTCTTAACAGTAATAAATTCTACAGTAGATTAGGATTTTTAAGGCTTAACTAGAATTTCCCATTTATAATGTATTAAATCTGCCTTTAGAAGTACTCCATATCTGTCACTTGTCCACATGCTATAATTGATGCCGAATTGATATATGCCCATCCATTTTTAAATATGAAAATCAAAAATGATTGATATGGTTCCTTTTAATTGGGATTTGTGAAATTATAATTACAGCACCAAGAGATGAAAAATATGCCCCAGTTCAGCCGCATTGTCTGGATTCTGGATACAGTTTAATTTGCACTTTTGAAACAGCAATATATATATTTTTCAAGATATTAGCACATTTGTCATGTATTTGCAGACAGGAATTGTACAGGTGCAAAAAGGAATTCTGGCTGTAATAACTTTCTGGTTATGCCTGGGAATGTCAAGTAATAGAAAACAAAATGAATCAAAGCTTTGAACCGGAATATTTATATATTCTTATTGCCATCCTAAATAAATTTCCTTAATCCAGTGAATGGATTACTTTACTTTATCATGCATCAAAAAATTTACCTCATATTCTGACATCCTTGATTGTCTTTATGTGATTCATAAGGTTTATAAGGTATAACCTATACACCTCTAGATTAATGACTTTTTGTGCTGCAGACATAGATTTATATGTTCATGCTATTTTCCTACATTCTCTTATGTCCGCCCAGGCACAGTTATTGGCCAGTCAGTCGATAATGGAGGAAATGGAAACAGTTCTCCAGTGACTAGCTAAGGATAAGGCACCAGGCATAGATGTTTTTTTGGGGGTGAGTTTTTCAAGCATTACAGAGACATCCTTCCCCCACAGCTTGGGTCACCCCGCTCTATGCATGACACAGTCCTTCTGAAGCATGGGAAGGATCATGTTTTGCCTGATTCCTATTGCCTGAACTGGCATTTGACATTCAATGGCATTTTACATGCTACTTTATTTCACCCTGAACAATCAGACTATATACCCAACAGGTCCACCTCTCATAACTTGAGATGTATACACTTGAATCTTTAGAAGGATAGATGGTTCTTCAGCTCACCTTTTAACCAGACACCTGACGCGCGGTACTGTGTGAACCAACACCAAGGTAATGTAGAAAAAGCAGACGTCCAGCGCAGGATAATGTGTAAATAAAAGTTGATTCTATATTCAAGCCACAGGATAGCAGGACACAATGTAACGCGTTTCAGCCAGTGTAACCAGCCTGAAACGCGTTACATTGTGTCCTGCTGTCCTGTGGCTTGAATAAAGAATCAACTTTTATTTGCACGTTATCCTGCACTGGACATCTGCTTTTTCTACTTGAAATTTGAGGCATACTGGGGAGGTGAGGGTAGGGTAGCAGTCACTTGATATTTAACTCACAAATATAGAAGTAGAAAAAGCCACACATCCACAGATTGTACTATCATCTATTGCTTCTCAGCATAATTTCAAAAACTAACAGGTTGTTGGTGTACCTTTTGATCAAAATCTTTCTTGACATTGCCAACGGTTTTGACAGTGTTGAGTGGGATTCCCTTTGAGCAGTTATGAGTCAAATGGGTTTTTGGGTTTGCACCTTCTTTACATGCAACTGGGTGTTAGAATTAATGCAAATTGGGATTTTCCAGCTAGATTTAATCTAGGTAGGGGAATGTGACAGGGGGACCCTTCATGGCTTCTGCATCTTCCTATTGTAATTGAACTGCTTACCTCTCTGTTGGGCACTTCGAAGAGAGTTTCTTTATATGCAGAAGATATGCTATTGTAAACTGGAGATTAGGAACAGTCCATATAGCATATCAAGTCCATTATCTCGGCATCTTAAACCAAATTGGCCAAACGATTAACTATGATAAATCTGTAGTTATGCCCCTGACTTCCTCCTTGCCATCCTCCCCTCTGCCTTCCACCCCCAATGGGTGGTTTGATTTAAGTATCTGGCAAATATCTAGTAATATCTACGAAGTTAGATTTTGTCACAAATAATTTAATGCTCCAGTTGTGTACCTTTTTTTTTTTTTTTTTTACCAAAATGGAGGCTTGGCCTTGCCTTCCTTTATCAGTTATTGGTCAAAGTAACTTACTTAACTCCTTAATGACGCAGGATGTATATTTACATCCTGCGTCGGCTCCCACGATATAAAGCGGGGTTATGCGGTGACCCTGCATCATATCAGATTGGTCCCGGCGGCTATCAGCGACCGGGACCCGCAGCTAATACCGGACATCGTCGATGCATCCCGGCAGCTCAGTCGTGTTTGCGGGACCTCCACGGTAAAATCGAGGTGTCACTAACAGCTTGCAGGACACCAGGAGGATACCTACCTGCC
Organism: Hyla sarda; assembly: GCF_029499605.1. NCBI lineage: Eukaryota > Metazoa > Chordata > Amphibia > Anura > Hylidae > Hyla > Hyla sarda. Next base: position 187,752,253 of record NC_079192.1, on the reverse strand, counting down.
TCCTGTGTGTCCAATTGCCAAATGACTGCTCCGTGCCTATGATCCAGGCAAGAGCTGTCAAGCGCCGATAACACTGATCAATGCCAAGCTATTGCATGGCAGGGAACAGTGTGAGAGACCAGTGTATACAATGTTATAGCCCCCTATGGGAGCTATAACATTGCAAAAAAAAGTGAAAAAAAGTGTTAATAAATGTGATTTAACCCCTTCCCTAATAAAAGACAGAATCACCCCCTTTTCCCATAAAAAAAAAGTAAATAAAAATAAATATAAATATATGTGATATTGCCGTGTCCGTAAATGTCCGAACTATAAAAATATATCCTTAATTAAACCGCACGGTCAATGGCGTACATGTAAAAATAAATATAAATATTTCCAAAATAGCGTATTTTTGTTCACTTTTTAAACCATTAAAAAATGAATAAAAAGTGATCAAAAAGTTTGATCAAAACAAAAATGGTACCAATAAAAACTTCAGATCATGGCACAAAAAATTAGCCCTCATACATCCCCATATGCAGAAAAATAAAAAAATTATAGGCGTCAGAAGAGGACATTTTTAAACGTATAAATTTTCCTGCATGTAGTAATGATTTTTTCCAGAAGTACGACAAAATCAAACCTATATAAGTAGGAATCATTTTAACCATATGGACCTACATAATAATGATAAGGTCTAATTTTTACCGAAAAATGCACTGTGTAAAAACGGAAGCCCCCAAAAGTTACAAAATGGCGTTTTTTCTTGAATTTTGTGGCACAATTATTTTTTTTCTGTTTCGCCGTGGATTTTTGGGTAAAATGACTAAATTCACTGTAAAGTAGAATTGGTGGCGCAAAATATAAGCCATAATATGGATTTTTAGGTGCAAAATTGAAAGGGTTATGATTTTTAAAATGTAAGGAGGAAAATACGAAAATGCAAAAACTGAAAAACGCTGAGTCCTTAAGGGGTTAAATTATTCTTACACCCCAATGCTCTATTTCTTCCATAACTGTCACATCTGTATCCCTACTAAATACTTTAAACTGGTTAATTCTATCCATAGGGCCCTAATTTAAAGAAAGGAAAATGCTAGAATTAACTGGAATCCCTGAAAAGGAATAAGACTAATGGGCTGGCGGTCCCCAATTCTTACTTGTATTTTTGGTTATCCAAGTTGCAGCATACGATGGGGTGGGGTCAGTTGGAGGATCTAAATTTTTGGGGCAGACTGGTGAGGTGGCCTACAGGTCATACTGCCTTGTTGGCTGCTCTTGAAGTGGGAATTCCTGTGGGTCCTAATCAGCTTGCACTTATGATTAAGGTCTAGGAGTCCATAAAGTCCCTCCTAAGGGTATTGGGCTGCACCTTGTTTATACTCCTTTGTACAAATCCTAAGCCCTAAGAGGTATTTTGTCTGGGGGGCTTCTCAACGTGAGTCATGGCAGGAATTTTGCATGTAGCTTCATGTTTGGAAGGACGGTTTATTCTCTTTTTTACCAAATTTCCAGAGGACTATAATTCCCCTTAAAGACATTTTATTAGTACTTCCAGCTTTGTCATGTCCTTAGTTCTTAGGTCTGGTCAATTGATTATCTCTGGTCATTCACTCTTGCCAGAAGTAGGTAAGTGGGGGTTACAAAATTAGGCTATATCATCTGCATTTACTCAGCTTTTAAAGGCGTACCTCTACTCCTATCCACATCCAATTCATGAAAAATGGGCTAATGAGATTGGCCCTATCAATGATCTGATCTACTAGACTATATTGTCCCCCAGTGAAGCTCAAAATCTTTTGCCACTATATCTGGGGCATTGGGTACATAGGACCCCCAGCTTTCTCTGTAAAATAGGGCTTCAGCTGGATTCTCTTTTCCCAGGTGCTAGACGAAAGACGCTAATATTCTTCATATGTTCTGGGGCTGCTGGGAATGAACAGTTAAGAGTATTGGTAGGCTGAGTTTGAACTGATTAATAAAGTGTGCATTAGTCTCTCCTCCTGTACATGTGTTTAGGAATGCAATGATCGGGCATATGTGGAGAACTACACCCCTTTAGGCAGTCAATGGATCTCTTTCACCCACAACTGACTTATTTTGAAATTCATCTGAAACAACAGTTACTTGTTCGTAAATACCTGCATGCAGTGTTCACAAATCTGTCCCGAATTCACAGGTTTATTCCAGATTCCTAATTTTTATACAATGGTTAAAACCTCCACATTAAAAAGCTGTATAAGTAATAGTATCAGAAGATAGACAATGCTGATACAAAGATGTAATTTGTCTATGTGACACAGTGAGGACATATCAGCAGATACAACTATCAGAAATCTCGGGGGAGCAGAGACATTTCACGAGAAAAAGTATATATTTGGTGGTTATCAGTAAAGATGGCACTGAAAATGAAACCTGCTGTGTATCTGACTGGAACTGTGTTAAAAGGCAGAAAGCAGGAAACACTTCAATAGCCCTGGCTAAGATTTATATTTTACTTTTCTTTTTTTAAAAGAAGAAGACTTGATATGGGGGAAATGTATCAAGACTAGAGCAAATTAAAGTGCAGCAGTTGCCCATAGCACCAAGCACATTTTCAAAGGTCTGTAAAAAAGAAAAAAAAAAAAGTTATTTTAGCATCCTTTTTGACATATCTCCCATTTATGACTGTCAAACATCAAACACATATATGTCAACCTTCAAAGAATAGTTTGCACCCATTTATAGTTGTGCAAACCCTTGGAGAATTGGTAATACATGTACAAGGAGTGAGCAGGCAAAACACATTTATTTTATTTCTCATGGGATTCCTATTCTACATTAGCTTATTACAGAATGACACCATCATAAAACAAATCATGGCAGCAAATCATAAAAATAAAACAACCCCTGTTCAAAATCCTGCATACCCTTAGTTCTTAATACTGCATATTGCCACCTTTAGCTTTAAAAACCGAGTTCAGTAATTTGTAATAGTTGTCTATGAGGCCCCAGATTATTGCAGGTGGTATAGTTGCCCATGCGTCTTGGCAAAATGCATCCAGGTGATGCAAATTCTTTGGTTGTCTTGCATTAACTACACACTTGAGTTCTTCCCAGAGTGGCTCAAGAATATTAAGGTCAGGAGACTATGATGTCCTCTCCAGAACCTTCACTTGTTCCTGCTGTAATGACTGGAGGGTCAGCTTGGCCCCGTGCTTAGGGTCATTGTCATGCTGGAAAGTACAAGAACACTCCGCTCAGAATGCAACTTATCTGCAAGTATTTTGTGATGATATGCCACATTCATTTTGCCATCCATTTTTACAAGTGCTTATCGAGCTCATCTTCCCTCCCCCATCTCAACAAAACATCAGTCAGCCACCACCATGCTCACAATGAGGATGGTATTCTTTTCTTTATTGGCCATGTGGACTCCCCAAATTTAAAGCTTGTGTTTGTGATCATAAAGCTCTATTTTGGTCACATTATGGAAAATTACAATGTGCCCAAAACTGTGAGCAATGTCAAGTGAGTAAGTATAGTCTTATTGTGCTCCTTAAAACAACCACAGCAGCCTGTATTTTTCCTAAGGTTACCTGAAGGGTTTTCTTTACAGTTGTGGCTGAAATCTTTCTTGGTCTATCTGTTCTTGGCTTAGTATCAAGAGATCACTACATTTTCTGCTTCTTAATAAGTAATTGTACAGTACTGACTGGCATTTTTAAGGCTTTTGATATATTTTTATATTCTTTTCTATTTTTATAAAGTTCCATTACCTTGTTACAGGTGTTTTAAAGGTTGCTCATTTTCTAGCCTGTCCATGTAGGAGCTAATACACTTATTGACTATTTATGGTTGTGACGAATTAGCCTTTAATTGCCATTTTAACCTGTGTATGTCACATTGTGTGTCTGTAACAAGGCCAAACATTAAAGAGTATTTAAACTTTTGATCAAAGCCATTTGGGTGTTTTCCATTATCATTATAATTTATTAAAAGAGTAATACAACTAAATGATAATGAATGTCTTCATATGATCACTATCCTATAGGTTTTTCGTTTCTAAATCAATGGCAGAATTTCACTATTTCTGCCTAGGTGTGCAAACTTATGAGCATAACTGTATGATAGCATAATGCTGAATTCAGTCGTACAGGCGTTAATGTTGATTGATATTTAAATGTTTTACATTTTTGTAATCTGTACCATTATTTCATAATTTGATGCAAATTTGCCACTGCAGGAAATGTTACAGATTTTCCTCTACAGAAAGATCCTCTACAGTAAAAGGCCAACCTAATGTTATTACTGAAACTTTTCTAAATGTCACAGCAGTTGTTTCCAATATTTATTTACTACACATAAAAGACAGTTTAGGAAACTGGGAAACTTTGATTCCTGACACAAAATATTGGTTTAGCTTTTTATGTACCTGTGATTGAAACACTAGGAGAGGGGAGGGAGGGGGAGAGGGGGTATTTACTAAGAACAGAGTCTAAGATGTAGGTCTTTAGTAATAGAAGGTAGGCCTCTTTATATTTTTTGCCCTGTGTGCTCCAGAGAGCAAGTTCAGAGAGAAAAGTTTGCATATTTTTTACTTCACACAGTTTAATGCCAAATTTTTAAAGTGCAACTTTAAAAAGTTGCATCAAATTATGCCCACACCACCCCTGACCACACATATCTATTTGCGCAAAGTTTACAAAGAGAATTATACTCTATTGGTTAAGTGCAGAGTACCCAGCTCAGGGAGTGTAAAGAGATAATTTTTGTTTCCATGGGCCATACAGTACACAACGGTTCATAGCACACTGCTGTGTTTTGTATATGAACCCAGATTCCTGCTACTTAATCGATGGGAGTTTGTGCTCTTAATGGGGCTGATCTGCATCCATGGGTATACATCCACAGGTGTAGCTGAGGCAGAGCATCAGACATGCACTGTATGCCTCCTGTCCAGCCAGGAAGGAGCTAAGTCGTGATGCTGTGCATCGCCATTTAACTGTTTTGCGGCCAAACACTAAACAGCGATCTGTATAGATTGCTGCTTATTGTCTCCCCAGTAGCTGGGCTGAACAGTCTGCACCAGTCCAGCAAGAAAGAGGTTAAGTAGCCATTTACATTAGAAGATGCTGGAAGGCTCTGTTCCCACATTACATTTTTAAAGTGTACCTGTCAGATCCCACAAAAAATATATATGTTATTTAGTATCTGATCTTGACCATGTACATCTAGTTGTTATGCCTCTATCACCTATATTTATCATAAAATATATTTTCATTAACTCACAGTGTTAGAAATCCTCTCAGGGGAACGGGGTGTGTCTCTCCCTTGTGGTGGTGGGAGGTGATTAATGTGTCTGGATAAGACTGATGCTGCTGCCGGATTGCTTAGTGTATGAGTAGATGTGGGGACCCAGATTTTCAAGGGCTGTTTTCTTTAATGAATATTCAAAATTTAGTAAACAACTATATTACAAAATGCCTTTAATTTTCATCCGTAACAACATACAAAATGTTTTTGGATCTGTCAGTGTCCATGTAACATGCTTTTTGTTAAAAAGGCATGTTTAAAACGCTGTGTGGCAACACAGCCTAACTCTCCTCTTCTGGTTGTGTATCTTCAGCTGACCATCAGGTTATCCCTAGAGGCTGCACTACAAATAAGACTGACAGTCAGGAGCAGGGAGGGGTGAGAGCTTAGTCCCATGAGTCTATAGTATGCAGTGATCTATATAGATTGCTGCTTACTGCCTGGCCCTCAAGGAGTTAAGTAGCGATGCTGGACATTGCCACTTTATGCCTACCCTGCTGGGCTGGCGCCTAGGCCTCAGCTTAGTGAGTGGGGGGCAGTAAGCAGTGATCTATATAGTTCACTGCTTATTGTTTGGCCCCAAAGGTGTTAAATAGTGATGCACAGCATCGCTTTCCCTCCTGGCCGGGAAGAAGGCAAAAATGTATTATTAATTTTCTTCTTTCACTCTCTGGGCCAGTCTCTTTGCAAGCAACCGATGGAGTGTAGAACTCACAGGTTTGCTGCTTGTTTAGTAGCATATCCATTACCCATTAAAGTCAATGGTTAACATAATCTGCTGCAAATTTACCACAGAGAACATGTACGCAGGCTGTTTTGTGTGCAGAAAACATATGGAATGTCACATTTTATATTTAGTCACCATTTATTACCTGGTGTTTCCCTGTTAGTAAATTCAACTGATAGAAACTTAAAATTGTGTCAAATACTCATGAGATGTCACACCATAATACTGCAGATAATAAATCTCATTCTTTATGTCTTGTAATCCTTGATGGCATAATAATCATTTAATACATAATTGAACTAAATTTACTGCAGTTGGTGGGTATATGTAGACTGTCTGTGAAGTAGAGACTGAATGGTTATAGAGATGTGTTGTCTGAAGATCTTTCAATGGTTTGATAAATGACTTAGCATTGAATATAAAAAAAAGGAGAAGAGCTCATGAGGATAAGAATTGAAGAGTACCGTATATACTCGAGTATAAGCCGACCCGAGTATAAGCCGAGACCCCTAATTTCAACCCAAAATCCCAGGAAAAGTTATTGACTCGAGTATAAGCCTAGGGTGGGAAATACATCATCCCCCCCTGTCATCATCCAGACCCGTCATTAACATCCTCATCATCATCACCGCCTGTCATCATCCAGACCTTCATCATCATCACCTGTCATCATCCCCTTGTCATCATCCCACACATCTCCCCTTCATCATCCCCTTGTCATCATCCCCACCCCCTTCATCATTCCCTTGTCATCATCCCCACCCCCCTTCATCATCCCCTTGTAATCATCCCACCCCCCCCCCCTTCATCATCCCCTTGTCATCATCCCCACCCCCCTTCATCATCCCACCCCCCCCCCTTCATCATCCTCTTGTCATCATCCCACCCCCCCTTCATCATCCTCTTGTCATCATCCGCCCTCAGTGGTCTTCAACCTGCGGACCTCCAGAGGTTTCAAACCTACAACTCCCAGCAAGCCCGGGCAGCCATCGGCTGTCCGGGCTTGCTGGGAGTTGTAGTTTTGAAACCTCCGGAGGTCCGCAGGTTGAAGACGACTGCGGCCTTCGACATCATCCAGCCCCCTCTCACCCCCCTTTAGTTCTGTATAGTACTCACCTCCGCTCTGCGCTGGTCCGGTGCTGCAGGACTGTCCGGAGAGGAGGTGGTCCGGTGGGATAGTGGTTCCGGGCTGCTATCTTCACCGCCTCTTTTCCGCACTTCGGGCCCAGAATAGAGGCGTTGCCTTGACAATGACGCAGAAGTATGTTGGCAATGAACGTACCTCTGCGTCGTTGTCAAGGCAACATGACTATTCTGGGGCCGGGCCCGAAGCGCTTAGAAGAGGCCTCCCCGGTGAAGATAGCAGCCCGGAACCACTATCCCACCGGACCACCTCCTCTCCGGACAGTCCTGCAGCACCGGACCAGCGCCGAGCGGAGGTGAGTACTGTACAGAACTAAAGGGGGGTGAGAGGGGGCTGGATGATGTCGAAGGCCGCAGTGGTCTTCAACCTGCGGACCTCCGGAGGTTTCAAATCTACAACTCCCAGCAAGCCCGGACAGCCGATGGCTGCCCGGGCTTGCTGGGAGTTGTAGTTTTGAAACCTCTGTAGGTCCGCAGGTTGAAGACCACTGCGGGTGGAGAGTTCACTCGAGTATAAGCCGAGGGGGGTGTTTTCAGCACGAAAAATCGTGCTGAAAAAACTCGGCTTATACTCGAGTATATGCCGTTTGTATGATATTAATACCACAAAATACTGAAAAATACTTCCTACTTAAGAGCCACTTCATATTTAAGAAAAGGGAAAATGTGTTAAATTATGTCTTAGATTTACACTTTTATTATGTATCTGTTTAATAAAAATGTGTTCCTGTTGTGCTTATAATTTGAAAAAGAAAATATTCACTTTAGGTGAGCATAAAATTCAGGTTAAACATTTAATTACATGTAGATCCAAAATGGTAGTCTATTGCATAATCTGCCCTTGTGGCAAGTATTATATCGGTAAAACTATCCAACCATTATTCCGTTGTATACGTGAACACCTGAGATCGTTTGTCACTGGAAAAAATGCCACAAAACTAACACAGCATATGCAGAGTTGTCATAAGGAAGAATTCAATCGGATAAAATTTGCAGCATTGGAAAAATTGGATACCTCTATTAAAGGAAAAAGCTTGCATGAAACCTTGCTATTAAAGGAATCAAGCTGGATTCTAAAATTAGATGCTGCAGGTCCTCTCGGACTTAAAGGGGTACTCCAGTGGTTAAGATTTTTGGCTATATTGCATCTTATATGTATTATATGTTTGTGTAGCATGTGTCTTTTTTTCTTACTTGTTTGTGGGCAAGGAAGTTCTGTAGTTCTGTGTTGGATCTCTGACTGTTGTCCACAGGTTAGGATTAGGCTGTGGACAACATGTCATGGCTTTTTTTTCCTCTGTTCTTTCAGAACTGCATCACAGAGATAGGCCACGCCCCCTCATCTCCCTCCTCCTGGAGGACACAGGTGTGCATGAGAGAAAGAAGCTCCTACACAGCTCCTCATCTTCCCCTCCCCCTGCTCTGTCTTCTGAGGACGCAGGTCTGCACTGAAAGAAGACAGAGAAGATAAGAGTGTTATGTGAACGGGAAGATAACAAGGTGCACCAGTGTGCCTCCAGCTGTTGTAAAACTACAACTCCCAGCATTCCCTGGCAGTCTTTGGGCATGCTGGGAGTTGTAGTCTTACAACAGCTGGAGGCACTGATTGGGAAACACTGGCCTAGCCTATTCAGTATATTACAAACAAAGTGCATTGTTCCCCAACCAGGGTGTCTTCAGCTGTATCAAAACTACAACTCCCAGCATGCCCGGACAGCTTTTGGCTGTCTGGGCATGCTGGTAGTAGTAGTTTTGCAACACCTGGAGGCACCCTGGTTGGGAAACCACTGGTGTATGCCCTATAGAGGTGTGGTGAACTACAACCCCCAGGAGACTACATAGGCAGCATGATGGTGTTATACCACAGACTGAAGACTCCTGAATGACACATGCTGGGAGATGTAGTCCCCTTTGTGTGTGTATGCCAGTGTATCCCAACTAGGGCTGATTATATTAGTGTGCTGTGTATAAGGGGGCCGACCCGGGAAAATAGTAGGGTGGGTAAAGGGCGGAACAAAAAAAGGAGCCGCCCCAAACCAGCAAGGCATGCGGCATGCTGGGATTTGCAGTTTTTAGCACAGCAAGAAACAGGAAATAGAAGCAAAGATAGGAAAACAATTGGGGGATAAAAAGACAACAAAGAACGGAAATAGAGTTGCCTAAACAACAAGGATAGAAATTAAACAAAACAAATAAGGTAAGTCAAAAACAGAAAAACACATTGACCACCGGAGTACCCCTTTAATGACAACAATGAATATGCAGCACTATTATGAATTTTGAGTCTGGTTCCTTTTATAACCCTATTCACATGAACGTTATCTCCTAGCACCGTTTTTATACTGGCACTGCACTTAAGTAATGAACTTTTGTTTGGCACTTTATGAGTTAACCCTCACTCGTTTAGGATGGGACCTTCTCACCTGTTTTGCTTTTTTGTTCATTCACAGCAATGGTTAAAAAACATGGAGGAACGCAATGACGAATATCCGGCCTGACGAAGCGCCCATTGGTGCGATACGGGACTGTGTCCGCTGTCCGAGCTTCCGCCCTATTCCATCTGCGTCTCCCTGCAGAGGTCACCTATGCCGGGACCTCCATGAATACAGCCTGAATTGAAGACCTCCAGCAGTAGTGTGAGTGCTCCGTTTTCAATTTCTTCCATGTTTGCAGTATCTATTTGAGCTCTATTCCTGATGCACCATCAGTGAACACATGACCTCCTCTCCTTCCACTTGGATATATATGTGTAGCTTCCGAATTGCCGGTGCAGTGCCGTAGATTGTGATTTGCCATAGATTGGGATGGAGTGACTCAGCAGTTTTCCCTGCTCGAGTGCTCTGCCTCCATTACATTCTATAGGCTGACACTCGCACACCACCCCCCAACCATTGGTTACTGGGAGGGGGGGGGGGGTGCGAGTGTCACGTGACATATTTAATCATCAGGCATAGCAGCTCACGGCAGTCTCACTTGGGCTATCACAGGGAGAGGATCTCTCCCTGTGATAGCTCGAAGCTGCATGGTGCTCTCATGGCCTCTGTGGCCCGATTCCGAGAGCGGAATGGAGCCACAGAAGTCAATCCATTTACTGTGTCCTCCACGCTGCGCCTGTCAGCTTGTGTGCCCCTCGCACAAGCTGACAGTCAGTGTCACCCGCCAGCGCAATGTTCACTGCTAAAGGGAACCCTGTGCCCGCTAGCAGTGTTATGTGTCCCCGCCTGCGCAATGTTCACTGCTAACGGGACCCCTGTGCCTGCTAGCAGTGTTATGTGTCCCCGCCTGCGCAATGTTCACTGCTAACGGGACCCCTGTGCCATCTTGCAGTGTTATGTGTCCCCGCCTGCGCGAGCAATGTTCACCGCTAACGGGACCCCTGTGCCCGCTAGCAGTGTTATGTGTGTCCCCGCCAGCGCAATGTTTACCGCTAACAGGACCCCTGTGCCCGCTAGCAGTGTTATGTGTCCCTGCCTGCACGAGCCATCCAACCCGCCCGCGGCTCTGTTCCCCGCTCCCTGTTAGCTCAGGGAATGGGAAACAGATTTAAAGGGCTTCGGGCGCAGTGAGTACTGCGCATGCCTGGGTAGGTAGCATAGATTTATTGTTAGTGTAGCGTAGTTTAGGATTAGTTTGAAAGAGACTACAACTCCCAGGATGCTCGGGCATGCTGGGAGTTGTAGTGCAGGGAAGGGCCCACAACTCCCAGCATGCCCAGACAGCTGAAGGCTGCCTGGGCATGCTGGGAGTTGTAGTTTAGCTGATGGGACCACAACTCCCAGCATGCCCAGACAGCTGAAGGCTGCCCGAGCATGCTGGGAGTTGTATTGCAGTGAAGGCACCACAATTCCCACCATGCCCAGACAGCTGAAGGCTGCCCAAGCATGCTGGGAGTTGTAGTGCAGTGAAGGGCCCACAACTCCCAGCATGCCCAGACAGCTGAAGGCTGCCTGGGCATGCTGGGAGTTGTAGTGCAGGGAAGGGCCCACAACTCCCAGCATGCCCAGACAGCTGAAGGCTGCGCGGTGATGCTGGGAGTTGTAGTGCAGTGAAGGCACCACAAGTCCCAGCATGCCCAGACAGCTGAAGGCTGCCCGAGCATGCTGGGAGTTGTAGTGCAGTGAAGGGCCCACAACTCCCAGCATGCCCGGACAGCTGAAGGCTACCTGGGCATGCTGGGAGTTGTAGTGTAGGGAAGGGCCCACAACTCCCAGCATGCTCAGACAGCTGAAGGCTGCCCGGGCATGCTGGGAGTTGTAGTGCAGGGAAGGGCCCACAACTCCCAGCATGTCCAGACAGCTGAAGGCTGCACGGTGATGCTGGGAGTTGTAGTGCAGTGAAAGGACCACAACTCCCAGCATACCTAAACAGCTAAAGGCTGCCCAGGCATGCTGGGAGTTGTAGTTTTACACAGGTATAAAGTAGTGTTAGCGCGATTTAAGCGTAGTTAGCGTAGTGTTAGCTCAATTTTAGCATAGCTTTAGTTTAGTGTTAGCGCAGTTTTACATTTTTAGCGTAGCGTACATTTAGCGTAGTGTAGTGTTAGCGCACTTTTAGTGTAATATAGTGTTAGCGTAGTTTTAGTGTATTTAGCGTAGTGTAGTGTTAGCTTAGTTTTAGTGTAGCTTAGTGTTAGCTCAGTTTTAGCGTATTTAGTGTAGTGTTAGCGCAGTTTTAGCCTATTTAGCGTACCTTAGTTTTAGCGCAGTTTTAGCGTATTTAGCGTACCTTAGTTTTACCGCAGTTTTAGTGTATGTAGTGTAGTGTTAGCGCAGTTTTAGTGTATTTAGCGTAGCTTAGTTTAAGTGCAGTTTTAGTGTATTTAGCGTAGTGTAGTGTTAGCGTAGTTTTAGCGTATTTAGCGTAGTGTAGTGTTAGTGTAGTTTTCGCATAGCTTAGTGTTAGCGCAGTTTTAGTGTATTTAGCGTAGCTTAGTTTTAGCACAGTTTTAGTGTATTTAGTGTAGTGTTAGCGCAGTTTTAATGTATTTAGTGTAGTGTAGCGTTAGCACAGTTTTAGCGTATTTAGCGTAGCGTATTGTTAGCGTAGTCTTAGAGTAGTGAGCGCAGCGTAGTCTTAGAGTAGTTAGCGCAGCGTAGTGTTAGTCCAGTTCTAGCATAGTTGGCGTAGTTGTACACGGGTGTAGTGTAGCTTACTTAGTTTTACAGGCAGATAAAGCGTAGTTAAGATAGTTTAGCGTGGGGCTTAGCTTAGCTTAGTAATAAAGTAAAGTGGCTACAACTCCCAGCATGCCCAGACATCCAAAGGCCGTCCGGGCAGGATGGAAGTTGTAGTTTTGCAAAAGTAGCAGAGGCAGTTGCGCTCTGCTACGTTAATGCAGTATACAGCCATCTGTATAGATGGCTGCATCTGGTGATCACAAGGCCACTTACCCACCTCCGTTCCTGCTCCGTCACTGGACGCGTAGCAACGCAGGAAGTTGACGGAGCTGGAACGGGGGTGGTTGTCAGGAACCGGACTGGAAGCGGGTATTGGATCCTCTATGTTAGTGAGGTGATGGCGTGGGCCGTACCAGTGGACTGGTTCTAAGAAGTTACCGGTTTTCACCAGAGCCCGCCGGAGGAGATGCTGGAGCTGAAGGAGGAGATAGAAGCTGCTGAAACATAGTAGTCAATTGCGACAGCTGCTGTCCTTGTTGGACGATCTGCCGGGACTGCTGGGCGATCACGGTGGTGACGTCAGCGAGGCTTGGCAGCGGTACCTCAGCGGGATCCATGGCCGGATCTACTGTCAGGAACCGGACTGGAAGCGGGTAGTGGATCCTCTGTGTTAGTGAGGGGATGGCATAGACCGTACCAGGGGACCGGTTCTAAGAAGTTACTGGTTTTCACCAGAGCCCGCCGCAAGGCGGAATGGACTTGCTGCGGCGGTAACTCCCAGGTCGTATCCCCGATAGCGACTCGACCACACTAACAGCTGAGATAGGCGTAGTACACAAGGACAAGGCAAAGGCAAGGTCGGACGTAGCAAGAGGTCAAGGCAGGCGGCAGAGGTTCATAGTAAGGGGCAACAGCAAAGGTCTGGATACACAGGCTTGGGAACACACAGAACGCTTTCTCAGGGCACTAGAGCAACAAGATCCGGCAAGGACAGGAAGGGGGAGTAGGTTTATATACTATTCACAGTAATTGGAACAGATTGGGCCAGGCACCAATTAATGGTGCACTGGCCCTTTAAATCTGAGAGACCCGGCACGCGCGCGCCCTAGAGAGCGGGACCGCGCACGCCAGGGCTGAGCCAGGGGCAGGTAATCAGAACAGGATGCGACCCGCGGGCGGGGAAGGTCCGCCGCGTGGATCGCATCCCCGCCGGGGAATCAGAGCAGCGCTCCGGGTCAGCGAGTCCGGCGGGGCGCTGCAGGAAAGAGCGCTCGGTGTTACAGTGGTAAGTTAGGCGCTCCAGGTACTAATCCTTTTTTTTTTGCTTTTCTTCTCATTTCAGATACGTGAATGCGGAGGATTACATCGGAATCTGTGGACTACGACGATGACCTGCATTTTTTCTTTTCTTTTAATAAAATGGTTAACGAGGGCTGTGGGGGAGTGTTTTTCCTAATAAAAATGTTTTAACTTGTGTGTGCTTTTTCTTAATTACTTTACAGGCTTAGTAGTGGAAGCCGTCTTGTAGACGGAGTCCATTACTAAGTCGGGGCTTAGCGTTAGCCCCCAAAACAGCTAGCGCTAACCCCCATTTATTACCCCGGTACCCACCGCCACAGGGGTACCGGGAAGAGCCGATACCAACAGGCCCAGAGCGCTAAATATGGCGCTCTTGGGCCTAGGCGGTAACAGGCTGGCGTTATTTAGGCTGGGGAGGGCCAGTAACGATGGTCCTCGTCCACCCTTGTAACGTCAGGCTGTTGCTGTTTGGTTGGTATTTGCCTGAAAATGAAAAGACGGGGAACCCCCCCCCCCCCCTTTTTTTTTTTTAAAGGTGTGTGGTTTTATTTCAATACCTTTTTTCTGTGCTTTTTTCTGTTAGTTAGAGTTATGTATATATATATATATATATATATATATATATATATATATATATATATATATGTATATATATATATATTTATTTTTTCATAAGGTATTCCATGAGATTTTGAAAAATATCTATCAAGTACCACATAGAGTCACATAGGTTTAAAAGGGGTACTCCGGGGGAAAAGATGTTTTTTTTTTAAGGCCAAGTTTCGCCTTGGTTATTTTTGGGAGCTGTAAATCAATGAGAAATTGCTAAATTCTTTTTCCTCTTGGCGTTTTTTCATTTTGACGTTTTTTTTTTATCCTTTTGGCGTTTCTTCTCTCTTTTTTGGCATTTTTCAGCTCCTTGGCGGTTTTGCACAGTTGCAGCATGTTTTTTTTTTTTGTCAAAATCATGGTGTTTTTCTCCCATAGAAGTCTGTGGGAGTGAAAAAACACCATGTATGTTTTGCATTTGGCGTTTTTCTTTGGCGTTTTTTCACCTGTTAAAAAAAGGGGCTGTTCCCAGGAAGAGGAACTAGCGTATTTTAACCATTTCTCCTGTATACCCGTCATCTTTGACCTCTTGCTTTGATCTCGACTTCTCTCTGATATTAGCGATTTGGTACTTCTGACTTCTCCTGGCTTTGACGCGATTAGTTGACTCTGGACTATTGTGTGAGTGTTTAGTTATATTTTGTTAGTCTGTCTGTTATCCCACTGATCCTGGACCTAGTCAGTTTCATTGTAATTTATTGTTTATGCCCCTCACGTACACAGGAAGGGACTGTCTTCATGGTTACGGACCTGTCGTTTAGGGCAGGTATGTAAGTGGGCAGGGACAGGGGAGCGGGCGAGAATAGTGTGCAGTCCTTCCCAGCCCATACGTGACATTTTCACAGGCCCAAAATATACCTGCATTTGCTAAGATGGAAGCAATGACGGCTGTAGTAGAGCAAATGCAGGGATTAACACATTTAGTACAATCCTTTGCTGAAAGGGTTCAGGCTCAGGAAACAGCTAATGTTCAGCCAGTGGCCTGTCCTCCAGCTGTTTCGAGTGAACAAAAAATGATGAATCTGACCACGCAGCCTTTGCAGAGTTCCAGCTGGTTAATCTTAAGTTGGGATGGAAAACGAGTACTATGCTAATTTTCGGAAATGGTGTACTGCGTCTGATTGGAATGATCCAGCCCTTAGGTGTCAGTTCAGACTTGGTTTATCTGATGCTATTAAGGATGTTCTTGTAAGTTATCCATCACCTGATTCATTAGAACAAGCCATGACTTTAGCAGTACGACTTGACAGACGTATTAGGGAGAGAAGTCAAGAATGGACCATTTCTTCTGTTCCTCACCCTCCTTCCTCTATGTTTCCTTCTTATCCTACCTCTCATGTCTCTTCTGGGGAACCTATGCAGATAGGGAAGTTATCCCCTCGGCAGAGAAAATCCATTCGGAGGAAAAACAACATGTGTTTCTTTTGTGGAGAGAAGAGACATTGTATCCAGAATTGTGCCAAACACCAGCAGCCGGGAAAACGCCAGTGCCTAAATGACAATCGGGGAGGTCATTTGGGCGCACAGGTATCTCTGAAATCGTCTTCTAAAATCTTGTTACCAGGGGTTAGTGTCAGTTCTTCTACTCCAAAGGGGGGATTACTGGTGGGTTCTCTGCATTTTGAAAAAAATCACATTTTATGTTCTGGAAAATTTGTCGGTAAATGTGATTTTGGGATTACCTTGGTTAAGGAAACATAATCCTGTTTTTGAATGGTCCCCTGGGGAACTCCTCAAGTTGGGGTTTGAATGTATAAATAAATGCATTACTATATCTGTTACAACTCTCAGTGTGGTACAAAGTAATCTACCCGAATTTGTTTCTGATTTTTGTGACGTTTTTTCTTAGGAGGTCTCCCGTGCTTTTCCCCCACACCGAGATTATGACTGTGCTATTAAACTTGTACCTGATGCCAAGTATTCTAAGTTGCAAATTTATAATTTATCTGGCCTGAAAGGAAAAACGGGCAGGTAACATGAAATAATCAGCAAAATGATCTCGCACACGTAAGCCACTTAAATGTGGCCTAGATGTATTCCAGATGATCGAGGTTGGAAAGGATGCAATATTTTCTTCAAAATCTATCTCCAAACCATCGTGGTCTTGGACATAGTTATAAAGAACACAGCATGCTTTCACCACTTGATCAACAGTCTCTACATTTAAGCAGATTACAGTGGGAAGAACTCTCCACTTGTTTGCCATTATTCCAAAAGTATATTCTATAAACTTTCGGGCTCAGCTTAGACAGTAACTAAAGATCCTCTTCCTGGAATCCAAGCCTAGCTTTGGAAATGGTCTCAAGAGGTTGGTGGAGAGCCGAAAAGCCTCATCAGACACCATTACAAAAGGAGCTGGATCAGTGGTTCCAGGAGGAGGTGTGGGAGTGGGCAAATAAATCTGGTTCATGAGAAGTTGATGCCCAATCTTTGAGGCCTGTAACACCCTTGAGTCTGAAGCTCCCATATCCACCTACATCCAATGCAACACATTTATAGTTAATGTCAGCCACAGCCATAAGAATTATAGAAAAATATATTTTACAATTAAAATATAAATAACCAGAATGTGGCAGACTCTGTACGCTTATATGTTTACCACCCACTGCCCCTAGACGGTTTGGAAAATTCACAAAACCAGCAGCATATGGGCCCAGCTCCTCCCAAATCAGAGCACATGTCTCCTTTACAATATTGGCTATTGTAGTTTTGCCCACAAAAAACTGGAACTGCAGAGATGAAAAAGATTCTCCAGTTGTAAGGAATCTGAAAGAGAAAAAAAATTAGTCCAAGAAATACATCACACATTAAAGTTTTACTACAGTGTGAAAAAAATACACAAACAACTTTGCAACGAAAGATTGTCATATTTGGTAATCTTATAACTGAAAAAAATTGTCACCTGATGTATGCTCCCCAGGAACTTGGGTATTTTGTTAAGTCAGACCCCAGTGCTCTCTGCTGCCCCCTATGTCTGTGTTGCAAAAAGTCCAGAGCAAAAAAAAAAATGCAACATAACAAACCTATCCTGCACCAAATAGTTCCAGACACACACAGAGGTGTGAGCAGAGAGCAATGGGTTCAGAATGTTAAGAACTATACAAATTCCTGTGGAGCATACATGAGATGCTATTTACTGGATGCATTAGGAGTTGACCATACAAGTAAGTTAGAAATATGCTTCACTTTTGTGCAACAGTTGATTTGCAAAATATTAATTTCCAGCGGAGTACACATTTAAGCAAACACATTAAAAAGGGGTTAAAATAATACATACCTTAATGTGATCAGGAGCCTAACCACAGGTGGAATTGGCTTCCTCATTTGGGTCTCCTGAAGAGTCAACGAGGGCCTCAAGATGCTGAGCAAATTTTCAAAAGAAGAAATTGACACTTGTGAAAAATCTAAAAATTTAGTAGGGTACCTAAAAAAGATAAAAAAAAAGGGGGGAAATAAAGAGACAATTAAAAAATTTAAAAATCCAGTACTGTTAGCTACTGTATGCTCCAGAGGAAGTTCTTTTCTTTTTGAATTTCTTTTCTGTCTGACCACAGTGCTCTCTGTCCATCTCAGGAACTGTCCAGAATAGGAGCAAATCCCCATAGCAAACCTATCCTGCTCTGGACAGTTCCTGACATGGACAGAGGTGTCAGCAAAGAGCACTGTGGTCAGACAAAAAAGAACAACAACTAAGAACTCAACTTTCCCTGGAGCATACAGCAGCTGATAAGTACTGGAAGGATTAAGTTCATTAAATTAATTTTTTAATAGAAGCAATTTACACATCTGTTTAACTTTCTGGCACCAGTTCATTAAAAAAAAAAATGTTTTCCACCAGAGTACCCCTTTAAAAGATAACACCACAATAAGGGGAAAAAAAGGACCTTTCCACAGTGCAACTTCAAAAAATGACTTGGAACAGACCTGTTCAGTTAGAAGAGAACGCTGTCTTATTTATTGCAATTTCTAGTTTGGAACAAACCCTTTATCAGGTATGTGCAGCCTGTGTTATGGAGGTTTTCCCTAGAAGCAATGTTTGTATTGGTAAATATAGTGCTTATTGGATAAGGATGACTGTCTCATGACGCTCAGGTTAAATATAACTAATCCAAAATTATTTAACAGTTGCATAGAAAGGGGAAAGAGCTATTGAATAGACAACTTTAAGAATGCTTTGTATTTTAATAAATATACTGTACAATTAGGATTTTACTCAGTCCATTTCATTGATTTTTGGATTTCTGTCAACTGCATGACAGGCAGAGCGGCTTGAAGAATGGATCTGACATATATAAACAAGAGGGAAAAAACTGATGATACTCAAGAGGAGCTGTAAATGGCTTTGCATAGCTATTATCTATCTAAAGAAAATGAAGTGAGTTTAAGAAGCCTTAAAGAGGTTCTTCGGTGCTTAAACATCTTATCCCTTATCCAAAGGATAAGGGATAAGATGCCTGATCGCGGGAGTCCCGCCGCTGGGGACCCCCGGGATCACGCACGCAGTACCCCGTTTATAATCAGTCCCCGGAGCGTGTTCGCTCCAGAACTGATTACCGGCAACTACAGGGCGGGCGGCGTGTGCCGTCACGCCTGCGCCGGCGTGTGATGTCACGCTCCGCCCCTCAATGCAAGCCTACGGGAGGGGGCTTGCATTGCGGGGCGGAGCGTGACGTCACACGCCGCCCGCTATGTAGTCACCGGTAATCAGTCCCGGAGCGAACACGCTCCGGGGACTGATTACAAACGGGGTGCCACGTGCATGATCCCGGGGGTCCCCAGCGGCGGGACTCCCGCGATCAGGCATCTTATCCCCTATCCTTTGGATAGGGGATAAGATGTTTAAGCACCGTAGAACCCCTTTAACCCCTTAAGGACTCAGGGTTTTTCCATTTTTGCACTTTCGTTTTTTCCTCCTTACCTTTTAAAAATCATAACCCTTTCAATTTTCCACCTAAAAATCCATATTATGGCTTATTTTTTTGCGTCGCCAATTCTAATTTGCAGTGACATTAGTCATTTTACCCAAAAATGCGCGGCCAAACGGAAAAAAAAATCATTGTGCGACAAAATAAAAATAAAAACTGCCATTTTGTAACTTTTGGGGGCTTCCGTTTCTACGCAGTGCATATTTCGGTAAAAATTACACCTTATCATTATTCTGTAGGTCCATACGGTTAAAATTATACCCTACTTATATAGGTTTGATTTTGTCGGACTTCTGGAAAAAATCATAACTACATGCAGGAAAATTTATACGTTTAAAAATGTCATCTTCTGACCCCTATAACTTTTTTATTTTTCCACGTACCGGGCAGTATGAGGACTCATTTTTTGCGCCGTGATCTGAAGTTTTTATCTTTATGATTTTTGTTTTGATCGGACTTTTTGATCACTTTTTATTCATTTTTTAATGGTATAAAAAGTGACCAAAATACGCTTTTTTGGACTTTGGAATTTTTTTGCGCATACGCCATTGACCATGCGGTTTAATTAATTATATATTTTTATAGTTCGGACATTTACGCACGTGGTGATACCACATATGTTTATTTATTTATTTTTTTTACACTGTTTTATTTTTTTTATGGGAAAAGGGGGGTGATTCAAACTTTTATTAGGGAAGGGGTTAAATGACCTTTATTAACACTTTTTTTTAACTTTTTTTTTGCAGTGTTATAGGTCCCATAGGGACCTATAACACTGCTTACACTGATCTTTTACACAGATCACAGGCGTGTATTAACACGCCTGTGATCAGTGTTATCGGCGCTTGACTGCTCCTGCCTGGATCTCAGGCACGGAGCAGTCATTCGCCGATCGGACACCGGGGAGGCAGGTAAGGGCCCTCCCGGTGTCCGGTCAGCTGTTCGGGACGCCGCAATTTCACCGCGGCGGTCCCGAACAGCCCGACTGAGCAGCCGGGTCACTTTCACTTTCACTTTAGAAGCGGCGATCGGCGATGTGTGGTATTAGCCGCGGGTCCCGGCCGTTGATGAGCGCCGGGACCGACGCGATATGATGCGGGATCCCGCTTCATATCGCGGGAGCCGGCACAGGACGTAAATATACGTCCTGCGTCATTAAGGGGTTAAAGAGCAACATCAATTGAAAATAAAGAAATAATAAATAAAAAGCTAGGCGAGTATGTGTGTGTAACTTCCCCAAGTGCATACAACACATAATGTTTGTACTGCCAGAGGGATGCTGTCATTTCTAGAACATAGATTGTGGCTATTTACATGATTATGATGAGTAGAGATGAGAAAATCGATGCTGACAAACCCAAATTTGTTACGAATTTCATGAAATATTCGATTCGCAATGAATGGGAATATCGCCACGATTCTATTGCACATTTACTGTGGTCCAGGCTCCAGGGCATCTAAAATGAAGGATCCACATGTCAGTTCATGGGGCAAGGAACGCTGGGAAGGCGGGAAGGGAAGTAGGCGGAATGACCCTGAATCACATGCAGGATGCAACCTATCAGCAGCCTGTCACACCTGTGATGTCACTGCCCTATATATTCGGCAGCCATTTTCCGGCTCGTCATATCATTCATTACACTGCAGAGAGACATCACTGTGTGTGTGTTACACGGAAAAGCTTTTTCCAGCAGCATTTCACCTCTCAGTCACCTCAGCCTTCTGTTGGACACAGAGCACAGCTTTTTGCAGAGATTAATACTTACTGCAGCGATTAACCCCTCAGTCACTGTGAACAGCATTATATTACAGAGAGGGGCAGAGAGCTGTGCGTTGCCTCATACATTTCAACAAGCTGCTTCAACTTCATAAACCTTAGCAGAGGAGGCAGGAATATTTTTTCAGACCAATTCTGTGTCTTTGTTCTACAAAAAATCATCTGTTGGTTATACTAGTCTGTAGACGATATAATACCCAGCAGTCCATTCCTAATAGTCTTTGGCAGAGTGCAATTTTGTGTTTAGTACACAGCTTTTTTGTGCTGCAGCACTGTTGTGTACTACTAGTGTTGTGCAAAAATAAGTTTTTTTAAGCGTACTGTACCGCATTTTGCTGCCCCCATAAGTGCATACCACATACGTACATCTAAATAATGTACTATTTACTACTTGCTAATCTGTCTAGGGCCTAGATACTGTGAAAGTCCAGGAAAAAGTAATCACCGGCTGGTATTTTACAAAAATACGTTTTTTTAAGCGTATTGTACTGCATTTTTCTGCCCTCATAAGTGCATACCACATACCTACATCTCTAAGTAGTGTACTATTTTTTAACTGTTAATCTGTTGTGGGCCTACATACTGGCAAAGTCCAGGAAAAAGTAATCACTGGCTGGTGTTTTACTAGAATATGTTTTTTAAGCGTACTGTTCCACATTTTTCTGCCCTCATAAGTGCATACATCTAATTAGTGTACTATTTTGTACCTGTTAATCTGTCAAGGGCCTACCTGCTTTGATAGTCCAGGCAAAAGTACTCACCGGCTGGTGTTGTACTCGGGTACTTTTTAAAGTGTACTGTAGCGCATTTTTCTGCCCTCATAATTGCATACCACATACCTACAACTAAGTAGTGTACTATTTTGTACCTGTTAATCTGTCAAGGGCCTATATACTGTGAAAGGACAGATAATAGTACACACCTGTACACCTGCTGTTCCAGACAAATACTGTTTTAAGCATAGTGTAGCATATTGTACTCCCCTGATATAGGCAATAAGTATGTCAGGCAGAGTAGTGACAGGACGTGCACAGTGGAGTGGCAGAGGCCTAAGTTCATCAGGCTCAGGCAGAGGTCGCAGCAGAGTAGGGGCATGTGGCAACCAGAGTCGCAGCGAGAGGTCTGAGCTCCCGGTGTGAGCTAGCAGTCGTGTTTTTACCAGTAACCCAGCAGCCATGATCGATCGGTTCACTCGGTCATCCACTTCATCCCAAGTGACATCTGATACCCCCATTCAACAGTCGGTGGGTTCCTTGGCATGGCCCTCATGCTGCCGCTGCCACCTCAAGGCTCTGTCATTGTGCTGCTCCATGGTCTCCTAATGCTAATGCTACCACCTCCAGGCTCTGTCATTGTGCCGCCATGTGGTCTCCTCATGCTGATGCTGCCACCTCCAGGCTCTCTCATTTTGCTGCTCTATGGTCTCCTCATGCTGATGCTGCCATCTACAGGCTCTCTCATTGTGCTGCCATGGATACTGCAAAACATAATTAAGGTGCTGGTCCCCAATTTCAAAAAGTCTTCTGCATTAGGGTCACTTTCAGGACTGCTGACACCTACAGGATGTCTCATTCAGCCACTATATGGTATCCTCATGCTTCAGCCACCTCTAGACTGTGCCATTCAGCCACTATATGGTCTCCTCCTGCTACAGCCAACTCCAGGCTGTGCCATTCAGCCACTATATGGTTTCTTCATGCTGCTACAAACTCCAGGCAGTCATTCAGCCACTATATGTTCTCCTCATACTGATGCCACCTCCAGGCTCTGTCATTGTGCGGTCATGTGACATGTGACTCCTTGTTAAATTTGGTCCTTTGTACCCACACGCCGGGGCCTGGGACACTAAAACTTGGGAGTTAAAATTTCAATTTCAAAATCCTCAATTTCAATTTCAAAATCTTATATTTAAATAAAAAAATCTTAAATTTCAATGGTCTCGTCATGCTTCTGACAACTCCAGGCTGTGCCATTCAGACACTAAATGGTCTCCTCATGCTTCAGCCAACTCCAGGCTGTTCTATTCAGACCCTATATGGTCTCCTCATGCTTCAGTCAACTCCAGGTTGTGCCATTCAACCACTATATGGTCTCTTCATGATTCAGCCACATCCAGGCTGTGTCATTCAGCCAATATATGGTTTACTGATGCTGCTGGGTCCGGACCTAAAAAATTTTATGGTAGCACTAGCTACCATAAATTTTCAATTTAAATTTCAAAATTCATCTTTTAATCTTAGGGATTGTGAAGCTCTAGTATCTACGCATGCTACTACCAGCTCCAGGCTGTGTCATTCAGCAACTATATGGTCTCTTCTTGCTGCCAATACCTCCACGCTGTGTCATGTAGCCACTATATGGTCTCCTTATGCTTCAGCCACCTCCAGGCTGTGCCATTCAGACACTATATGGTCTCCTCATGCTTCAGCCACTTCAGGGTTGTGTCATTCAGACACTATATGGTCTGCTCATGCTTCAGGCACCTCCAGGCTGTGCCATTCAGCCAATATATGGTTTACTGGGTCTAAACATTTTTATGGTAGCACTAGCTACCATAAATCTTCAATTTAAATTAGAAAATTCATCTTTTAATCTTAGGGATTGTGAAGCCTCTGTGTCTACTCATGCCGCTGCCAGCTCCAGGCTGTATCATTCAGCCACTATATGGTCTCCTCATGCTGCCAACACCTCTACGCTGAGTCATTCAGCCACTATATGGTCTCCTCATGCTGCTAATACCTTCACGCTATGTCATTCACCCACTATATGGTCTCTTTATGCTTCAGCCATATCCATGCTGTGTCATTCAGCCACTATATGGTCTCCTCATGCTGCCAACACCTCCACGCTGTGTCATTCAGCCACTATATGTTCTCCTCATACTGAAGCCACCTCCAGGCTCTGTCATTGTGCCTCTCTGCGGCAGTGATTCTAAAAGCGATGACTGTAATCTGCATGTCATTCTGAATAATTGTATTATTTCACTACTCCAGCACACTCCGTATGTGTGCTAGAACAAAGCAAAGTCTTCTATTGAGGCTCTCTGTAGTCCAGAAATAGCCATTTTTAATATAGATTCGTCACAAATAAATTCAGATCAAACCCAATTTTTTTGAAAAATTCTGCGAATGAGCTGAATCAAATTTTTCAAAAGTTTGCTCATCTCTAATGATGAGCCTTGGTGTTTTGTATTTGCTTCACTTTTACTTCACTCTACTTCTTCTCTCCCTTGTGTACACACTGCTTTTAAAAGCAAGGGACACCCAGTGCCCCACTTCTCCCACACTTAACATGAAAGGGAGACATGAACAAGATTAGCCCCTGCAGCCCGACATACTCTGGTTACTATATACAATAAGATAACACATCCTAGATCTGAATGAATGAACTAATCGTATGAAATACTTTCATCTTTACATAGTTGAATGTGCTGACAGCAAAATCACATAAAGATTATCAATGGAAATCAAATTTATCAACCCATGGAGGTCGGGATATAGAGTCACACTCAACATAAAAAACCACACTACAGGCTGATCCAACTTTGATGTAATGTCCTTAAAACAAGTCAAAATGAGGCTCAGTAGTGTGTGCGTCCTCCACGTGCCCGTATGACCTCCCTACAACACCTGGACATGTACCTGATGAGGTGGCAGATGGTCTACTGGGGGATGTCCTTCCAGATCTGGACTAAAGCATCTGCCAACTCCTGGACAGTCTGTGGTGCAACATGGCGTTGGTGGATGGAGTGAGACATGATGTCCCAGATGTGCTCAATCGGATTCAGGTCTGGGGAACGGGTGGGCCAGTCTACGGCATCAATGCTTGCCTCTTGCAGGAACTGCTTACACACTCCACATGAGGTCTAGCATTGTCTTGCATTAGGATATGGTCTGCACCAGCATATGGTCTCACAAAGGGTCTGTGGATCTTATCTCAGCACCTAATGGCAGTCAGGCTACCTCTGGCAAGCATATGGAGAGCTGTGCAGCCCCCCCCCCCAAAAAAAAAAAAGGTCACCGCACACTATTACTGACCCACCGCCAAACCATTTATGCTGGAGGATGTTGCAGGCAGCAGAACATTCTCCACGGCGTCTCCAGACTCTGTCACGTCTGTCACATGTGCTCAGTGTGAACCTGCTTTCATCCGCAAAGAGCTCAGGGCGCCAGTGGTGAATTTGCCAATCTTGGTGTTCTCTGGCAAATGCTAAACATCCTTTGCGGTGTTGGGCTGTAAGCACAACCCCCACCTGTGGACGTTGTGCCCTCATACCACCCTCATGGACTCTGTTGTGACCGTTTGAGCATACACATGCACATTTGTGGCCTGCTGGAGGTCATTTTGCAGGGCTCTGGCAGTCCTCCCCTTGTTTCTCCTTGCACAAAGGCGGAGGTTACATTCCTGCTGCTGGGTTGTTGCCCTCCTAAGGCCTCCTCCACGTCTCCTGATGTACTTGTGTCTACTGGTAGCACCTCTATGCTCTGGACACTACGCTGACAGACACAGCAAACCTTCTTGGCACAGCTCGCATTGATGTGCCATCCTGGATGAGCTGCACTACCTGAGCCACTTGTGTGGTTTGTAGACTCCGTTTCATGCTACCACTAGAGTGAAAGCATCGCCAGCATTAAAAAGTGACCAAAACATCAGCGAGGAAGCATAGGAACTGAGAAGTGGTCTGTGGTCACCACCTGCAGAACCACTCCTTTGTTGGGGGTGACTTGCCAATTGCCTATAATTTCCACCTGTTGTTGGTTCCATTTGCACAACAGCATGCAAAATTGATTGTCAATCAGTGTTGCTTCCTGAGTGGACAGTGTGATTTCACAGAAGTGTGATTGACTTGGAGTTACATTGTGTTGTTTAAGTGTTCCCTTTATTTTTTTGAGCAGTGTATCTCAAACAGACTCTCATTGCTACCTGATATACTGTAGGTTAGCTGCAGGGAAATCTGCTGCTCCTTAAATGGTACCTGTCATCAGTAACAAAAATCAATATGTTATAGATTAGCGTATTCAAATTACTTTTGTAATATACTTCCTAATACAATTTTGTAACTGCATACGCTAAATAACCCCTTATAAAGTTTGGCCATCAGGGGTCCTCCTTCTGATCCTTCCTACAGTCCTGCCTACAGATTGTCTCCTGTAGCAGCCTGGGAGAGACAAAGGTTAGGAAATGAAGCTCTCTCTCTTACTGGGTGGCTTTGTTTTTTCATAATATGCCAGTTCCTATCCTGCTGCTCTGCTTTGTGACCAGCCAATTCACACAAGGGGTTTGTGTGTGTGGCCCGAAAATTACTTTTTCTATGTAATTCGGAGACACTCATTAAAATGCTTAGTCCTACCCTTCCAATTTCCCTTAGGGTCAAAACACACAATCAATTTGTGTTGCTGTAGCTTTGTGTTTGGTAATTGCATCATGTGTTTCCTTTAACCCCTTGCTGAAAATTACTGGTTATAAATGGCGCAGCGGCACGGCAGGGGTATGAAGCAAGCTCAGGCTATCAGCAGCCAGGACTCGTGGCTAATGCCGAACATCGCCGATCAGGCCGACGTCCAGCATTCTCCCTTTAGACACCGCAATCAAAGTTGATCACAACATCTAAAAGTGCCGAAAACTGTTCCCGGCTGCTCAGTGGAGCTGATCCGGACCATCGCGGGGAAACTGCAATGTCCCAATCAGTTGTAAGGATGGAGGGAAGCCTCACCTCCTTCCCTGTCGTCCGATTGGTGCTCCTTTGCTGCAGCCAGCCATTGCAGGCTGTAGCAATGGAGCACTGATAATACTGACCAATGCTCTCTGGAGCAGCATTGATCAGTGTAAGCAATCTGAAGATTGCATGTAATAGTCTCCTATGGAGACTAAAAAATGTAAACTAAAGTGTTAAAAAAGTTAAGAAATATGAATTAACCCCGTCACAAAAAAGGTTTGAATCACCCTGTAACGCCGAGCGCTCCGGGTCCCGCTGCTTCCCCGGAGCGCTTGCGGCGTTACTCTGCTTGCAGCGCTCCGGTCGGCGCTGCTGACCGAGAGCGCTGCTACCCTGACACCGGAGGGGATGAGATCCGCGGGACGGGACGTGCCCGCTCACGGATCGCATCCCATGTCTCTTCTCACCTGCTCCGTCCTTCCTCTGTCTCTGCCCGGCGCGCGCTGCACCGCTCTCTAGGGCGCGCGCGCCAACTCTCTGAAATTTAAAGGGCCAGTGCACCACTAACTGGTGCCTGGCCCAATCTACTCCAATCACTGTTTTCCCTATAAAACATCACTTCCCCTTCCTGTCCCTGCCGGATCTTGTTGCCTAGTGCCTAGTAAAAGCGTTCCAGTGTATCCTTGCCTGTGTTTCCAGAATCTCTGCTGTTGCCCCTGACTATGAACCTTGCTGCCTGCCCTGACCTTTCTGCTACGTCTGACCTTGCCTTGCCTTGTCCTTTTGTACCGCGCCATCTCAGCCACCAGAGAGGTTGAGTCGCTACTGGGAGGAATGACCTGGGGGTTAGCTGCCGCAGCAAGTCCATCCCGCTTTGCGGCAGGCTGTGGTGAATACCAGTAACCCCTTAGACTCCGTTCCCCTGGTACGGCCCACGCCATCACCTCTCTGGTACAGAGGATCCACTTCCAGTGTCCTCACCCTCTGCCAACCCGGATCCTGACACACCCCTTTTTTCCCATTTTTAAAATCAAATTATGTAAACAAAAATTATTGAAATAAAATTTTAATTTAACCGCACGGTCTATAGCGCACACGTAGAAAAATACCAAAGTAAAGAATTGTGTATTTTTGGTTGCTTCTTATACCAGAAAAAAAAATGAATAAAAAGTGATCAAAAAGTCCCATCAAAACAAAAATTAAAGTTAGGGGTCAGAAGAGGACAATTTAAAAAATACAAATTTTCATACAAAAAGTAAAATAAAACAAAACCTATATAAGTTGGGTATCGTTCTAATTCTATGGACCTACAGAATAGATATAACATGACATTGGTACCGAAAAGTGCACTACGTAGAAACGGAAGCCCCTACATTTTTTTCAATTTCTTTACACAAATATGTAGATTTGGATTTGGATAACTGTAGATTTGGTGGTAAAATTAGTGATTCCCTTACAAATTACAGTTGGTGGCGCAAAAAACAAGCCCTTATATGGGCTTTTAAGTGGAAAATTGAAAGTGTTAAAGGGGTATTCAAGGCAAAACCTTTTTTTTATATATATCAACTGGCTCCGGAAAGTTAAACAGATTTGTAAATTACTTCTATTAAAAAATCTTAATCCTTCCAATAGTTATTAGCTTCTGAAGTTTTCTGTCTAACTGCTCAATGATGATGTCACGTCCCGGGAGCTGTGCATGATGGGAGAATATCCCCATAGGAACTGCACAGCTCCCGGGACGTGAGTCATCAGAGAGCAGTTGGACATAAAACAACAACTCAACTTCAGAAGCTAATAACTATTGGAAGGATTAAGATTTTTTAATAGAAGTAATTTACAAATCTGTTTAACTTTCTGGAGCCAGTTGATATATAAAAAAAAGTTTTGGCCTGGAATGCCCCTTTAAGGCTTTTAGAAGACCAAAAGGAAAAAACAAAAGTGAAAAACAACAACAAAAAAAACATGTACTTAAGGGGTTCAGAAGTAATGGAAGAATTTCATTGTGGTTTTGGAAACTGCAATGCAAGTGCAACACAACCTGATGTAAATTACCATTAGTAAAAAAAAAAAAAAACATTTCCCTTTTAATCCTATAAAACATTAGTGGGCTAGAGTAGAATGGGTTGTTCAGAGCATCTTAGTTTTTTCCATCCATCGTCATTTGTAGCAACTGAAAGAAGCAAGCCTATCCACATGGGCCAATAATCCTGCAGTGGGATCTCCAAACTCCTAAACTGGAGATATTTTTTCACCCAGTATGCAGTATGTGTAAGCACTATATACCCCACCTGTATTCAATTTATGGCATGCAGAGGGAAAGTGAGATAGTGATAAACGTGATTTCCCTACAGCCGCTCTGTTCTATTACCTGAACTGTCCCTGATTCCATTGTTTCATAAACCTCTGCATAGCCCCCAGTATTTGCTTGAGAAATTATACTTTAGAAGTCGCTATACTCTTTCTCGTGAAAAGAGCAATGTGATTATCAGATATTTAAGGTATTACTTATATCATCTCCCCTTTGAGTAGAAAAAGTTGGCACTGCATGAATCCCCCCACAGAAAAACAAAACACAGCTCACAAGGTCTTTTGGAAATGAAGCATGGAAATAACCAAAAGCCTGCTTGGTGGTGCATTAAATCATCTTGACCAATAGATTTTGGAAGCACCCACAAAGAAAAATGCTGCAGCACTCACCAGTCTAGGTAATAGATTTATAGTAAATCCTGCTAAGTCCTGCATCCTGCAAGATGCGGGGTAAAAGTCTTCAGATGTCAACTGGTTAAATAGAATAATAATATAGAATTTGGGAAATGTATATGCAATTCTTTATTACCGTATATACTCGAGTATAAGCCGAGTTTTTCAACATGATTTTTTGTGCTGAAGATACCCCCCTCGGCTTATACTCGAGTGAACTCGGCTGTCCGGGCATGCTGGGAGTTGTAGTTTTGAAACCTCTGGAGGTCCGCAGGTTGAAGACCACTGCGGCCTTCGTCATCATCCAGCCCCCCCCCCCCTTTAGTGGAGGGGATGATGACAGGCGGTGATGATGAAGGGGGGATGATGACAGGGTGATGATGAATGAGGGTGTTAATGATGGGGGTCTGGATGATGACAGGGGGGATGATGTAATTCCCACCCTAGGCTTATAGTCAAGTCAATAACTTTTCCTGGGTTTTTGGGGTGCAATTAGGGGCCTCGGCTTATATTCGGGTTGGCTTATACTCGAGTATATACGGTATTTGTTCTTGAACATAATTTATTTAAATTTAATGCCAAATGGTTCTGGAAAAGGGGATGGGGGACAGCAATGGGGACCCATTGAATTTATGATTGAAAATATTTTTGGGAAGACATGAAAAATCTCTTCCTAAAGTTTTTATGTTTTTATAGAGAGAAATTTGTTGTCTGGGCAGGGTCGGTCACAGTAAAAGTTTTTGGGGTTTGTAGACAACCTTACCTAAATTTATTTGTATATGAGATTTACAAGTAATTTGGGGAATGCATCCCTTTATTTTCTAGACGTAAATTTGGCCGTGGTTAATGAAGAACTGGTCACAAGGGCAATGGTAAGCCAACAACCACCAATTCATAACTGAGGCATAAGACCTATCATCCTGACGATAAAAAAATGTCTTTACCCTACATCCACCTTTAGACAACAGGCCAATAAATTAGAACTGCATTTAGCTGCCAGAGTTTACACAACAAAGCTAATACAGGAAGCCTGTCAGAAAGATGAAACATTAGTTTGTAGGTTTTTACTACCTAATAATAGAAGGAGAAAACTGAATATTGAACACTAAGGTTGTTAGATATTTTAAGCTAAATTCAGCCCCATGAGCAATGTGAACTGGCTAATAGTGACCACTGATCCATTATTAAGCGCAAGAGTACAACACAAACCAGTGGTGTCTTTCCATCAATGGGATCATTTATGGAATGTCCTGGTCAAAGGTCACTTACCAATGAAAGCCTGCATTAATTAGTTCAGCTTTCAGGTGCTCCGGTGGGCTGGAAAAGATGGATACAGTCCTAGGAGAGATTCTCCAGCCCACCGGAGCACCTGAAAGCTGAACTAATTCATGCAGTCTAAAGTCAGCAACTGCCGAGCCGAGAAGTTTGTGACAAATCGAATCACTGTAACTTTGCTCATCTCGATCCATTGGCTTAGTTTGCTTGTATCTAATGCCAACTAGACAAATTAGACATTAATTGACTAGTCCGTTCACATCCAACATAACCACAACATAAATATTAATTTTCTGAGCAAGTAAAAGCAGGTAATATGGCAACTCTATTGAAAATGTATGGCAAACTATAGTGGGTATCAAGCTTAAGACATTAAGATTTCTACTTTCAGAACTTCTTTGTTTCATCATCACTTTGTACTTTTTTTTATTGTAACTAAATATTCCTATACCTTACCACTGCATTCATTTCTTGTTATATATAAAAGATAAGGCTCCAATAAATGTCTGAAAATAAAGTGTCCTTGTCAGTTTTACTTTCCTTGGTATGAAAGAAATGAATGGATGCCCTCCATGTCAATATGACTCAATGGATTTATCTATAATAGATTCTATAAAGATAGGTTTAAAGTTTAATTTCACAGCATATAGATAAAGTAGTACTTACTGGAAGCTAGGTATAATACAGTGTGGACATCAAATTATAAATATCCTGTTAAATTAGTGGTTTGACTGGTAATTAACATTTTATTAATCCCATAAAATTACTAATAAAGAAAATTATCCAACAGAATGATCCTATTATCTAGTACTGCAGGGAGCACATATTTATAAGCTATTGCCTCTCTAACATTGTGTGCCATTTTCCCGTATTGTTTAATACAGTACAGAACATTCATACCCCTATTTACATGTTGAGTTCTCATACCATTGCATATTGCGAAAGCATTAAAGTGAGTTCACTAATCTATGTTACGCCTTGCCTGGCATTTTAATCATTTATTAATTTTAAACTTTAACTTTAGACAGTGAGGAGGAACATTTAAAAAGTTGCTGTAATACTGAGCTAAATATTATCTATGGAATATTGTTTGCTTTCGTGATACAATGATACCTCAAAAGGTTTGGTACCTGTCACCAAAGTAAATTTTAATATATTGCTCCTTACATAATTATAAGACACTTTGCTATTTACTTGCTGTTAAAATTCTCAACCTTTACATGTTTTTAATGTGATTGAAAAAACGGCCACTAGGTGGCTCTGTTCTGTTCTCTGCCACAAGTCAAACAGTTAGTTTGGTCTCCTCCTGGCCAGGCAAACTCAGAAAATGCGTGTGTGGCAAGCTGATAAGCCTAAATAGCCCTTAATATTTGTTGACATGGGGTGGGATATATTAGGCAACACGTGAACAGTTGGATCTTAAATGTAATGTATTGGAGGCAGAAAAAAATACAATTGTAAGGATACAAGGTCATGTGTTTTTTTTTCCGTATGCAGTAGTTGGGGCCTACCAAAAATAAGCCAACAGTTCATCTAGCACCAGTTTATCTCTGGAACAGTCTATCTCAGGAGTTTTTTTTCAAGTAAACTAAGTAACTATATTGGGTCTATGGGCACTCAAGGCGTATTGATATGTATTGAGTGAAGACTAGCCCTCTCATTTGATTCCACTGAAGGGCTGCTGTTCTATGAAAGTTAATGCTGGCTATGAAAAAAAGATGTCAGAACACAATGCCTTGCCACCTTCTGTATATGGCGTTGCATAACCCTTGTATACCAACAAAAGTGCCTACAGTTGACAGATGAACATCAAGAATAGACCATAAAGCATTGAATGTGAAGAAAGTGGCCTGGTTTGATGAATTATGCTTTCTTGTCATGTTGTAGATGGTCAGGTGTCATGTATGTCGGCAAGAGATGGCACAAGACATGGTGCACCATGAAAAGAAGGCAAGCTGATAAGGTAATAATGCTTGGGACAATGTTTGGCCGGTAGACCTAATTTTTGGCAGCCATGTGGATGCTACTCTGATATGTACCACCTAAATGACAATAGTTACAGACCACGTGTACCCCTCAAGGGAACAGCATTTTCTTATGGCAGTGACCTTGTTAGTAGGTCTCCAGATTCCTCAGCTCTAAATCTGATCAAGCATCTGTGTAACGTGTTAGAACACAATTCCAATCCATGGAGGTTCCACAACTAAATAATCTGTCCTGTGGTATCTACTTGGTACCAAATAGCACATCACACATTCAGAGATTTTGTGGAATCCATATCTCAATGGTCAAAACTGTTTTGGTCGGACGGGGGAAATGACTATACACCATATTAGCAAGTTATTTTAATTTGATGGCGGATAAGTGTGGATATACAAGCAGACGTATATTCTCTGCTGGATTTCTCACATGAAGGTAAAAAGAACCATACTGCTACAGCCAGCAGATGTATGGAAATGTGAAGCTAAGAATACATCCCCTCCCTTCTTGTCTCTGAGTCTAGGCCAGTGGCCCCGATTTAAAAAGAGTGGAGTGTAGGTTACTTTGTGGGTTTTAATTCCCTACACTTTTTCAGCCACCGTATTTACATACCTTTCCCTATATTTTTCACTTTTCCCAACATTTTGCTTTTTTTTTATACATGCTCTGATCTGTAGGGTTTTCCTCAGCTCAAATCCACCACATTTTCTGTGGAAACCTTAGTAAATATGTTGAGTTTTTGTGAAAATTTTGGGAACACGCCCCTTTTCTGTGACCATGCCCTCTTTACCCCAACAGACTCGCCCCCTTTTTCGGGTTTTCAATGGAGAGTTGTTCGGGTTTTTAATTTCTGGCACAGACAAAATAATGGCACAGACAGAATTGGGGCACAGACAGAATTCTGGCACAATGAGACAGAATTCTGGGGCAAATTCCGGCACAGACAGAATTTCTTGCGCAATTCACCAGAATCTGGCGCACAACCCCACAAAATGTGTTGGGTTTACAATAGTAAATCAGGGCCAGTTATTTTATTATTGAATGCATCTTCTCTATGCAAAATCAACCTTTTGGGATCTCAGAGACCAGACACATGGTTATCAGTTGATCACAGTGGATCCAATATGAAATCATACTTCACTAATACTTACATGCATACCAATACTGCACAGTTGAAAATGTTACAACTTGTTTTTGCTTACTTCCTTTCTCTCCTGACTACAAATGAATAAATGACTAAATCATTGCTCCTAACAGCAGTGTATACCAGTGTATACCCTGTAAAAGGTTGTGCATACCATAAAAACACCAGTTGAGATAAACGGTAATAATTATGAAATCTATGAGTTTCCTCGACAAAAAAGGTTGCAAGTGTTTGCTCTTCAGAGTTATTTCAAATAAAACAAATTTTGATCTATTATCTCCCCATGTCTTTTTCCTGCCTGTGTTATCAAGCCTTGTATCAGAAATCCAAAATAACCCACTGGGGCCTGTTTCAATGTGTGAAAACAGTATTTAGCAGAACAGGTGCTTTTCCCGATCATCCTGTGTTATTGGTGTAAAATTGTTAAAAGGAAGAAAAGTGGTTCCTAATATCTTCCACCCTTCGCCAGTTATCTGAAGTGTACAAATTTGCTATGAACACAAAACATTGATGCATGCGCCAACTGTGAGTGATATGTCTGCCTTAAAGACAAACAATCTGTATTGCAATTTCACTTTGGTAGTTTGACAGTACAAGGAAATCAAAATCATGTGCTTCGGAGAAAAGACGTGTTATAGTCTTTCGGTTTTCATATAGTTTTATGAAGAACTCTTTCTCAAGGGCACAATAGATTTTGCTACATCTTCTATGGTTCTACAGAGTTTATTAAATGTCTGTTTGTTTAACCCTGCAGGAAGACAAAGTATCTCTTTAAGTGTTGATATGTTGTATCTATTGATCTGCAGCATTATTGGACGATTAAGTAAAAACTAGGCTTGAGAGAAAGAATTGTTTTTTTGCTACAGTATATATTTAGGAATTCATTGATGATTAATATCATGGGGATTAATATGCAGTGATCTGAAATCTCCAATTGCAATGGTAAATTTGGAAGAAAAAATATAAAATGAATATAGAAATACTTTCCTGAAGAAGGACATGGATGCCCAGTAGACATGGTAATGATCTGCAAGGTCCCATAACCACAATGCTATGGTCACTGTTAAATTACTCTAAAGGTCGCCATCAAGACTTCTGAAGATTGCCAACAGGTACAAACTGATTATGAAGACCGATGCCAGTAACAAGGTTATTTTCAGCCCCTGTTGCAGGTTTGAAGATTTTTGATAAATGGTCTGCTGGTGGGTTTTGCTCTGTTGAGATGAACATAAATTGTTTCCTCAGTTAATCCTGGGTTGTTATTGCAGAGGGATATATGAATTTTTTTTTTAACCATTGAAGGTTCTGAGAACATGTAGTTTGTGTTATGGCGTTTTCTGTTGTAGTTTATTTGTTCAAACTTTTGCTTAAAGGGGTAATCCAGTAAAAAAAAAAAAAAATGTATCAACTGGTGCCAGAAATTTAAACAGATTTGTAAATTACTTCTATTTAAAAATATTAATCCTTCCAGTACTTATCAGCTGCTGTATGCTCCACAGGAAAGGTACGAAGGTACCGGGTACATTTTTTATTTATGCACATTAACCCCTTCCCAACCCATGGCAGACATGTACGTAATGGGTCGGGTGGGCAGACATGACTGGGGCCCGCAGGTCAAGTTCGTGTCATGACCGGGAGATGTCAGCTGCTATTAGCAGCTGATATCTACCAGTAATGACGAACATCTGAGATCACTCCAATGTCCGTCATTTAAATGTTTAAACATTAAATGCCGCTATTCCCTGGTGTCTCGTGGGTGGTTCCATAGCCCCCCTACGATGTAATTGCAGGGGGGACTATGGGTTGCTAAGGAAACCCGAGGCCTTACCTTGTCCTCGGTGTCTTCCCTGGATCTGTGATTTCTTAGGGCTCCCTTTGGCAGCCCTTAGCAATCAAGCACAGAGTTCATGGATCAATGTAATGCAATAGCATTACATTGATCTATGTAAGCCATCTGATGATGGCTTATGATAGGCCCCTAGGGGGGGGGGGGCAAAAAATGTGTTTAAAAAAGTATAAAAACATTTTTATATATAAAAAAAATCCCTCCCCTAATAAAAATTCTAATCACCCCCCTTTCCCATTTTTTAAATAAAACAGTGCACAAAAAAAAAAATACACATATTCGGTATCGCCATGTGCATGATTATCCAAACTATTAAATTGTTATGTTTCTGATCCTGCACAGTGAACAGCGTAAACACAAAAAAAATCCAAACGCCAAAATTACAGATTTTTGGTTACATTACATCCCAAAAAAGTCGTAATAAAATTATGAAAAAGCCAAAACTACACAAAATTGGTACCATTTAAAATTTACAGCTCATAGCACAAAAAACAAACCCTAACACACATCTGTAGGTGGAAAAATAAAAAGTTATATGGGTGAGAACATGATAATGAACAAAGTTTATGTTTATTTTTATTTTTCAAGGTTAAAAATTTTTTTAACCATAAAATGAAACAAAAATTATTCGTTTGGTATAATTGAAATCGTACTGACCCATAGAATAAAAATGGAATGTCAGATTTACCATATTTTGAACTCTGAAAAAATTATTGCCCTACAAAATTGTGCAATTCTAATTTTTTTTTCCATTTTGCTCAGCATATAATTTTTTTCTGGCTTTGTAATACAATGTATGATTTAAAAAAAAAAAGTGAATCTGTGGAAAATAAGCCTTATTACAACTTTGTCAGTCGAAAAATAAAAAAGTTAGCCGGAAAAATAAATTTGCTGGGTCATGAAGGGGTTCAATTTCACAGAACCCCCTCCTCATCTGCCATTTCATGAGTCATAAAGTGAAGTGATTCACCAGATCTAAGGCACATATAAGCTTGTCAGATGGTCTTTCTAGAATTGGTTATCTTGCTTTTTATGGTCACTGTGTGAACCAAGAAGGGGACCACAAAATTAAGCGCCATAAAATGATATTAAAAAAATAAATAAAAAAAAACATATGTGGGACTGATCACCTCTATTAATCTGTAGATGTGAGTATTAGAAACTTGGCTTTCTTACTTATTAGCAGTCTGTATTTGCCAGCTTCTGTCTGTAGGCACTGTGTACGTATTCAGATATATTCTTCTCTGGTATTACTAAAAGCAGATTAGAAAAAAAGGTTACAGCTCTGTGAATTGCACGCTGTAAGAGGACAGGGCCCGTAGGATTGAGAAGGCTTCTCACTATCTCAGAGTGTTTGTCACAATACTATGGGATGTGTGAGCATCAGAAAAAAAACATAAAAGTAATGGTAACCATTACACTAGAAAAAGCCTGCCCATTGAGGATGCATGTAAGGAAAAGTTTTATATATGCAACAGTTATGCAAATTTAATAAAATATTAAGAGTGGAAATCAATGTTCCCTGTAGGGCAAAGAGATCTGTCCTGGTCTTCAGTATGTGGATACAGCTAAAATCAATGGCAAAGCCATTGACTCGCTGTTCCATTATCTACTGTTGTCAGTAGAGGGGCAGGACTCTGGGGAAGATTTATCAAAACCTGTCCAGAGGGAAAGTTGCTGAGTTACCCATAGCATCCAATCAGATCGATACTTTCATTTTTGAAAAGGCCTCTAAAAAATGAAAGAAGTGATATGATTGATTGCTATGGGCAACTCAGCAACTTTTCCTCTGGACAGGTTTTACTAAATCTCACCCTCTGCTTTTACCAAGACATGTGCAGAAAGCATATAGCCACTTGTCATAGTGTAACGGGTCATGGCAGGTGGTGGATCCTCTGGTCCTGTGTGGATGATGACGTCAGCCATGCCATGGAGCGGAGTCTAAGGTGCCGCTGGTTTTTACCAGAGCCAGCCGCAAAGTAGGATGGTCTTGCTGTGGCAGGCGGCACCTAGGTCGTTACCCCTACACGACTTGTCCGCACTGGTAGCTGGGAGGTGGCGTGGCACAGAAGGAGACTGGCGGGACGTGGCAAGATGGCAGAAGGTCAGGGCAGGTAACACAGGTGCAGGGTAGGTGAGGTAGCAAGGAACAGGTACACAGTAAAAGGGACACAGGACTTTCACTATGGTACTAGGGAACCAAAGATCCGGCAGGGAAACAAGGGAGGAGCTGATATTAAAGGACAGAGGACAGGTGTAGACACTTGATTAATTGAGCACTGGCCCATAAGTTCACCCTAGGAGGCGGGGGCACGCGCGCCAGGGTTGCTAGTACACAGAGACGCAGAAGATGAGGGAGGTGAATGATGAGCTGGGATTCGCATGCGGGCGTGTCCCGCGATGCGAATCACAGCCCCGCCGCCAGCAGGAGCACAAGTAGAGAGCGCTCACGGCTGGCGTGTCCAGCCGGAGCGCAGGTGTTACAAATAAGAATGGGGTTAGATTAGATTTTTTTTTCATTTGGGAAAATGTGGCACTAATCGGCATCTCGTACTACAGTACAGTATATATATATATATATATATATATATATATATATATATATATATTAACTATGAGGAAAGCAGTTGCAGGAACCATTGAAAGGAAATGAGTTGTTTATCTCCATAGAAGCCATTATAATGTGTTTAATTGCATATACAATGTTTGTACATTACTGGCCAAGCAAACACTAAATGCGAGTGGTTATAGATCTCATCTTCAAAGTCTCTGAAGTCATATTAATGCAAAGTAAATAGCGAGGATTTTCTCACTGAAATGGAAGGAATGATTTATTTTTTGCTATTTTTATGAGTGGATAATTTACTATGCACACCTGCTTGCTCACAGGTATATTTAGTACATGCACTAATAAAACACAGCATACGACCTTGCAAGAAGCACAAGACTATAATTTATTGCTTGATATGGCGGTTTTGTATATAGAACAGGAATAGTGTTGGTTACTGGGACTAGAATAATCTTTACTCACAATAAACAGAAAACTGGAATGATTTACTAAGTTCATCATGGAATTAAATGTGTATTTGTTTTTAAATATATTCATAGATAAAATCTGCACATTTTATGGATTTATGTAATATATTAGTTGTTACGCCGAGCGCTCCGGGTCCCCGCTCCTCCCCGGAGCGCTCGCTACACTCTCGTTTCTGCAGCACCCCGGTCAGATCCACTGACCGGGTGCGCTGCGATACCGCCTCCAGCCGGGATGCGATTCGCGATGCGGGTGGCGCCCGCTCGCGATGCGCACCCCGGCTCCCGTACCTGACTCGCTCTCCGTCGGTCCTGTCCCGGCGCGCGCGGCCCCGCTCCCTAGGGCGCGCGCGCGCCGGGTCTCTGCGATTTAAAGGGCCACTGCGCCGCTGATTGGCGCAGTGGTTCTAATCAGTGTGTTCACCTGTGCACTCCCTATTTATACCTCACTTCCCCTGCACTCCCTCGCCGGATCTTGTTGCCATTGTGCCAGTGAAAGCGTTCCCTTGTGTGTTCCTAGCCTGTGTTCCAGACCTCCTGCCGTTGCCCCTGACTACGATCCTTGCTGCCTGCCCCGACCTTCTGCTACGTCCGACCTTGCTTCTGTCTACTCCCTTGTACCGCGCCTATCTTCAGCAGCCAGAGAGGTTGAGCCGTTGCTAGTGGATACGACCTGGTCACTACCGCCGCAGCAAGACCATCCCGCTTTGCGGCGGGCTCTGGTGAAAACCAGTAGTGACTTAGAACCGGTCCACTAGCACGGTCCACGCCAATCCCTCTCTGGCACAGAGGATCCACCTCCTGCCAGCCGGCATCGTGACAGTAGATCCGGCCATGGATCCCGCTGAAGTACCTCTGCCAGATGTCGCTGACCTCACTACGGTGGTCGCCCAGCACTCACAACAGATAGCGCAAC
Source organism: Hyla sarda (assembly GCF_029499605.1). NCBI lineage: Eukaryota > Metazoa > Chordata > Amphibia > Anura > Hylidae > Hyla > Hyla sarda. Next base: position 187,712,829 of record NC_079192.1, on the reverse strand, counting down.
AAGGCCACGAGCTGTCTCAACTGACCGTGATGCTACAGCAGCTACTACCACAGCTTCAGCAATCATCTCCTCCGCCAGCTCCTGCACCTCCTCCACAGCGAGTGGCCGCCTCAGGCATACGACTATCCTTGCCGGATAAATTTGATGGGGACTCTAAGTTTTGCCGTGGCTTCCTTTCTCAATGTTCCCTGCACTTGGAGATGATGTCGGACCAGTTTCCTACTGAAAGGTCTAAGGTGGCTTTCGTAGTCAGCCTTCTGTCTGGAAAAGCTCTGTCATGGGCCACACCGCTCTGGGACCGCAATGACCCTGTCACTGCCTCTGTACACTCCTTCTTCTCGGAATTTCGTAGTGTCTTTGAGGAACCTGCCCGAGCCTCTTCTGCTGAGACTGCCCTGTTGAACCTGGTCCAGGGTAATTCTTCCGTTGGCGAGTACGCCGTACAATTCCGTACTCTTGCTTCAGAACTATCCTGGAATAATGAGGCCCTCTGCGCGACCTTTAAAAAAGGCCTATCCAGCAACATTAAAGATGTTCTGGCCGCACGAGAAATCCCTGCTAATCTACATGAACTCATTCATCTTGCCACTCGCATTGACATGCGTTTTTCCGAAAGGCGTCAGGAGCTCCTCCAGGATATGGACTTTGTTCGCACGAGGCGTTTTTTCTCCCCGGCTCCTCTCTCCTCTGGTCCTCTGCAATCCGTTCCTGGGCCTCCCGCCGTGGAGGCTATGCAAGTTGACCGGTCTCGCCTGACACCTCAAGAGAGGACACGACGCCGCATGGAGAATCTCTGCCTGTACTGTGCCAGTACCGAACACTTCCTGAAGGATTGTCCTATCCGTCCTCCCCGCCTGGAAAGACGTACGCTGACTCCGCACAAAGGTGAAACAGTCCTTGAAGTCAACTCCGCTTCTCCACGTCTTACTGTGCCTGTGCGGATATCTGCCTCTACCTTCTCCTTCTCCACTAAGGCATTCTTGGACTCCGGATCTGCAGGAAACTTTATTTTGGCCTCTCTCATCAACAGGTTCAACATCCCAGTGACCAGTCTCGCCAGACCTCTCTACATCAATTGCGTTAACAATGAAAGATTGGACTGTGCCGTGCGTTACCGCACGGAACCCCTCCTAATGTGCATTGGACCTCACCACGAAAAAATTTAGTTTTTGGTCCTCTCCAATTGCACTTCCGAAATTCTCCTTGGACTACCCTGGCTTCAACACCATTCCCCAACCCTGGATTGGTCCACTGGGGAGATCAAGAGTTGGGGCCCCTCTTGTTCCAAGGACTGCCTTAAACCGGTTCCCAGTACTCCTTGCCGTGACCCTGTGGTTCCCCCTGTAACCGGTCTCCCTAAGGCCTATATGGACTTTGCGGATGTTTTTTGCAAAAAACAAGCTGAGACTTTACCTCCTCACAGGCCTTATGACTGTCCTATTGACCTCCTCCCGGGCACTACTCCACCCCGGGGCAGAATTTATCCTCTCTCTGTCCCAGAGACTCTTGCTATGTCTGAGTATATCCAGGAAAATTTAAAGAAGGGCTTTATCCGCAAATCCTCCTCTCCTGCCGGAGCCGGATTTTTCTTTGTGTCCAAAAAAGATGGCTCCCTACGTCCTTGCATTGACTACCGCGGTCTTAATAAAATCACTGTAAAAAACCGCTACCCCCTACCTCTCATCTCTGAACTCTTTGATCGCCTCCAAGGTGCCCACATCTTTACCAAACTGGACTTAAGAGGTGCCTATAATCTCATCCGCATCAGAGAGGGGGATGAATGGAAAACGGCATTTAACACTAGAGATGGACACTTTGAGTATCTGGTCATGCCCTTTGGCCTGTGCAATGCCCCTGCCGTCTTCCAAGACTTTGTTAATGAAATTTTTCGTGATCTCTTATATTCCTGTGTTGTTGTATATCTGGACGATATCCTGATTTTTTCTGCCAACTTAGAAGAACACCGCCAGCATGTCCGCATGGTTCTTCAGAGACTTCGTGACAATCAACTTTATGCCAAAATGGAGAAATGTCTCTTTGAATGTCAATCTCTTCCTTTCCTAGGATACTTGGTCTCTGGCCAGGGACTACAAATGGATCCAGACAAACTCTCTGCCGTCTTAGATTGGCCACGCCCCTCCGGACTCCGTGCTATCCAACGTTTTTTGGGGTTCGCCAATTATTACAGACAATTTATTCCACATTTTTCCACCATTGTGGCTCCTATTGTGGCTTTAACCAAAAAGAATGCCAATCCTAAGTCATGGCCTCCTCAAGCGGAAGACGCCTTTAAACAGCTCAAGTCTGCCTTTTCTTCGGCTCCCGTGCTCTCCAGACCTGACCCATCTAAACCCTTCCTATTGGAGGTTGATGCCTCCTCTGTAGGAGCTGGAGCGGTCCTTCTACAAAAAAATTCTTCCGGGCATGCTGTTACTTGTGGTTTTTTTTCTAGGACCTTCTCTCCGGCTGAGAGGAACTACTCCATCGGGGACCGAGAGCTTCTAGCCATTAAATTAGCACTTGAGGAATGGAGGCATCTGTTGGAGGGATCAAGATTTCCCGTTATTATTTACACCGATCACAAGAACCTCTCCTATCTCCAGTCTGCCCAACGGCTGAATCCTCGCCAGGCCAGGTGGTCTCTGTTCTTTGCCTGATTTAATTTTGAAATTCACTTTCGGCCTGCCGATAAGAACATTAGGGCCGATGCTCTCTCTCGTTCCTCGGATACCTCGGAAGTAGAGCTCTCTCCGCAACACATCATTCCCCCTGACTGCCTGATCTCCACTTCTCCAGCCTCCATCAGGCAAACTCCTCCAGGGAAGACCTTCGTTTCTCCACGCCAACGCCTCGGAATCCTCAAATGGGGTCACTCCTCCCATCTCGCAGGTCATGCGGGTATCAAGAAATCCGTGCAACTCATCTCTCGTTTCTATTGGTGGCCGACTCTGGAGACGGATGTTGTGGATTTTGTGCGAGCCTGCACTGTCTGTGCCCGGGATAAGACTCCTCGCCTGAAGCCCGCTGGCCTTCTTCATCCTCTGCCTGTCCCCGAACAGCCTTGGTCTCTGATTGGTATGGACTTTATTACAGACTTACCTCCATCCCGTGGCAACACTGTTGTTTGGGTGGTCGTTGATCGATTCTCCAAGATGGCACATTTCATTCCTCTTCCTGGTCTTCCTTCAGCGCCTCAGTTGGCAAAACATTTTTTTGTACACATTTTTCGTCTTCACGGCTTGCCCACGCAGATCGTCTCGGATAGAGGCGTCCAATTCGTGTCAAAATTCTGGAGGGCTCTCTGTAAACAACTCAAGATTAAATTAAACTTTTCCTCTGCATATCATCCTCAATCCAATGGGCAAGTGGAAAGAATTAACCAGGTCCTGGGTGATTATTTACGCCATTTTGTTTCCTCCCGCCAGGATGACTGGGCAGATCTTCTACCATGGGCCGAATTCTCGTATAACTTCAGAGTCTCTGAATCTTCCTCCAAATCCCCATTTTTTGTGGTGTACGGCCGTCACCCTCTTCCCCCCCTCCCTACTCCCTTGCCCTCTGGTTTGCCCGCTGTAGATGAAGTGACTCGTGATCTTTCCACCATATGGAAAGAGACCCAAAATTCTCTTTTACAGGCTTCATCTCGCATGAAAAAGTTTGCCGATAAGAAGAGAAGAGCCCCCCCCATTTTTGCTCCCGGAGACAAGGTATGGCTCTCCGCTAAATATGTCCGCTTTCGTGTCCCCAGTTACAAACTGGGACCACGCTATCTTGGTCCTTTCAAAGTCTTGTGCCAAATTAATCCTGTCTCTTACAAACTTCTTCTTCCTCCTTCTCTTCGTATTCCTAATGCCTTTCATGTCTCTCTTCTTAAACCTCTCATCATCAACCGTTTCTCTCCCAAGTTTGTTTCTCCCACTCCTGTCTCCGGTTCTTCTGACGTCTTCTCAGTGAAAGAGATACTGGCCTCCAAGACGGTCAGAGGAAAAAGGTTCTTTTTGGTGGATTGGGAGGGCTGTGGACCTGAAGAGAGATCCTGGGAACCTGAGGACAACATCCTAGACAAAAGTCTGCTCCTCAGGTTCCCAGGCTCTAAGAAGAGGGGGAGACCCAAGGGGGGGGGGTACTGTTACGCCGAGCGCTCCGGGTCCCCGCTCCTCCCCGGAGCGCTCGCTACACTCTCGTTTCTGCAGCACCCCGGTCAGATCCACTGACCGGGTGCGCTGCGATACCGCCTCCAGCCGGGATGCGATTCGCGATGCGGGTGGCGCCCGCTCGCAATGCGCACCCCGGCTCCCGTACCTGACTCGCTCTCCGTCGGTCCTGTCCCGGCGCGCGCGGCCCCGCTCCCTAGGGCGCGCGCGCGCCGGGTCTCTGCGATTTAAAGGGCCACTGCGCCGCTGATTGGCGCAGTGGTTCTAATCAGTGTGTTCACCTGTGCACTCCCTATTTATACCTCACTTCCCCTGCACTCCCTCGCCGGATCTTGTTGCCATTGTGCCAGTGAAAGCGTTCCCTTGTGTGTTCCTAGCCTGTGTTCCAGACCTCCTGCCGTTGCCCCTGACTACGATCCTTGCTGCCTGCCCCGTCCTTCTGCTACGTCCGACCTTGCTTCTGTCTACTCCCTTGTACCGCGCCTATCTTCAGCAGCCAGAGAGGTTGAGCCGTTGCTAGTGGATACGACCTGGTCACTACCGCCGCAGCAAGACCATCCCGCTTTGCGGCGGGCTCTGGTGAAAACCAGTAGTGACTTAGAACCGGTCCACTAGCACGGTCCACGCCAATCCCTCTCTGGCACAGAGGATCCACCTCCTGCCAGCCGGCATCGTGACATTAGTTGTTTAGTCTGTGTGCTTTATTCCTGGTGCAAGGGTGTTTCTTTAAATAATTTTTACTACCAGAAATGAGCAAATGAAGCAATAGAGATAAAATATTGTATTGTACAATGTGGTTGAAAAGTATTTAGACCCTTTGACTTCTTTTAACATTTTATTCTGTGCTAAAAAAAAAGCAATTCAAGTTCAATCTGCACTCAATACTCAGAATTTTTGAATTGTTTGCAAATGTATTAAAAAGTAGCATTCCTCTTGATCATCTCTGAGATGTTTCTCCATCATGATTGGAGTCACCTGTGGTAAATTCAATTGATAGGATAGGATTGGGAAAGACACATGGGGGCAATTATAATTGTCTTTAGAGCTGTTTTTGTGTGTATATTTGTTGCACATTTGTCTCAGCGCTGCACCTCAGGCTATTTTTTGCAATTTTTTGGTTTACACTATTTTATTTTATTTTTAAGTGTGTACAGACCAGCGATTAAGGTTAGTCTTCTGAAGTGGTAATTAATTTATCAATTTCGCCTTTTTAAGTCGCAAAAAAAAAAAAAAAAAACGGTGCAAAACTATACCAGCCCAAACTTAGCTTACCTTTTTGGTTTATGTGAAGAGGGAAATTTCAGAAAATGTGTACCTCCACAAAATGTATCAAATGCCCTGTGACCATTTAATAAATTTGGTGCACCTACACATTATCAGCACACTAAAAAAGGTGTAGAAAAATGCTTCACTTACAGTACACCTACACTGATGAATGTCTATATAAGGTCTAACAGCTGACAATGAATATGAAAACAAAAACCAAGCCATGAGGTAGAAAGAACTGTCTGTACAGCTCAGAGAAGCCTCTCCTCTGTAAAAAAAAAAAAAAAAAAAGAAGAAAAAAAAGGTCAAGCTTTGAGAAACAAGATTATTTGATCTGAGAAAACTGAGATTGAACTTTTTGGCCTCAATTCTATGCCTTATGTCTGGAGTAAATCAGGCGCTGCTCATCTCCTGCCTTATACTATCCCTACAGTGAAGTACAGTGATAGCAGCATCATGCTGTGGGGGTGGGTTTCGGATTAAAGCAGCTGCAACTGAGGACTGAGGGAAACATGTTTAGCATATAGTGCAGTTTTATTCTTGATAAAACCTTACTAAGAGTGTTCTGGGCGACAAATTTGGTTCACCTTCCAACAAGACAATGACCCTAAGCACACAGCCAAGACAACACAGTAGTGGCTAATGGATACCTCTGTGAATGTTCTCCAACTAGAACGCTGATTAAAGTCTTTGGGGAGACTTGAAAATGGTTGTCCACTGACTGTCCCCATCCAACTTGACAGAACTTTAGAGGATCTGCAGAGAAAAATTGGCAGAAATCCCTAAATCCAGGTGTGTAAACCTTGTGACATTATATCCAAGAAGACTGGGGGCTGTAATCACTGCCAAAGGTGCTTACACTAAGTACTGAGTAAAGGGTCTGAATAGTTATGTCCATGCAGGCCCATTGCTAAAGGACAGGCAAACCAAGCAATTGCTCGGGGCCCCGAGCTGGCCCGGGGCCCCAAGCAGAGCCGGTGATTGTTGTGCTTCCTATAAGGCTGCTGCCGCCTGAGAGCTCTATAGAGCACTCCTGGTCACCTCCCGAATTCCTCCCCTTCCCTGTAGCATGGCCAAGCTCCTCATCCTCCTGGCTGGCCGGACTGGCCATTGGGTTTGCCTGGTGGGCCGGGCCATCCTCCTGCCCCTATCCCGATTTGGCAGCTCGCCTTGTCGGACGATCGGGCCAGCAGTGCGAGAGACTGGAGTGGGAGGCAGACACTAAAGCCGCTCGGCCTCCGGCTACTATTTTTGTGCCTGGCTCACCTGTAGTTGCCTCACTGAGGACGTCCCCGCCCCCAGTTAAGTGCCGTACAGCTACACGCATCGGCCTCGTATTGACGTTCGCTCACGTCACACTACCAGAATTCAGGGGCTGACGTTACTACGTCGGGGTTCTACCTGCCTACAGGAGGGGGGGGGGGGTTAATCTGGAGGTACTACCTGCCTACTGGGGGGGGGGTATTTATTTATATAAAGTGTGGGTGAACTTAAACTGTATGGCTGTAAGCCATGTAGGCTTTACGTTCGTAAGGTGGGGAGGGATGGAGGAGGGGGGCCTCCATGTAAATTTTGCTTGGGGCCTCCAAATTCCTTCAAATGGCCCTGTGTCCATGCAATATTTTCCATTTTCCTTTTCAATAAATTAGCAAATATTTCAAAATTCTGTTTTCATTTTGTAATTAATGTCATGACTGAGCGCAAAATGATGGGGAAACCCTACTTTTTTTTTACGATAACACAAGGCCATAACGTTGTTTGTAACACAAAAAAAAAAAAAACAACTATGGTATTTGTAAAACATATGGTGTAATGGAACCTCTGACAGGATGAGATTTTCTTCTTGAGTTTATTTTACATAAGATAATTATCAAATTGGAGATGTACTTGATTTGGTTAACGAAGTAAAGAAAAAAAACAACTATTGGTATTTGTAAAATGAAGAGGATAGCACATGGTGTAATAAAGCTCTGCAGAACAGGACATACCATTTGAAGCCCCTTTTACATGGGGCAATTGTGACCTGAATGGATTGATTATTGCCCTATGTAATAGGCAATGTGATCAGCCGACAAACAAATGCCCATTCATTGACTGATCACATAGATTGTGTGGCCCTATAAATCCTCATTTATCAGCAGCACATCTCCCCCTCCCTATATGACCAGGGAATGTGCTGCTGACATTAATGGAAGTGAGCGGCCACACACACAATAGTTTGTCCTTTCACAACCAATAATTGTGCCATGTTCCTTTTATCAAGCAGTGACTGCACTTGTTGACTCTGCAGAACCCCCTTCTAGGAAGGCTTATTTCCCTCATTATACTGTATGTGCAGACATTGCCTGATGTCTGTCTTTTTCCAAGTAGTGATTTAGCAGTCTATACTTTATCATCATTCTGCTCTGGCAGTAATGGAAATCAGCTCTACATCCAGCTGCTAATCTTTCGACTGTACCTACTAAATATGGCAGAATCGTCTTACCATCTAATGTGTATCTGGAGGACAGTTATTTAATTCAAAATTGTAACTAAACTCCGACTAACCCGGTATCCTTGGAAATAATAACTTCCACAGCAAATTTACACTAGAAACAAAGGAACATTGATGTAGAGACAACATTTTCAGAGACACACAAATAGGAAAATAAAAAGCATAAAAAGCCAAAGAACAATAAAAGTACTTTTTACCTGAATTGTGCCACAGAAAATCTTACGCAACCTGAAATTTTACAAGACTGAACAGAGAAAAACAGGTGAAACACCTTAGATTAATCTGCAGCATTTCTGACCCACATAAAACACCCTGAATGACCCAGTTATACCCGCTGATTTAATGTAGATTGTACTGGGCTGTTTTTCTGGAGCCTTTCTACACTTAAAGTGTTACTATGATTATAAAAAAAACTTTTGACATATTGCCCAGATATGTTAAAAGTTTTGATTGCATTGTGTCTCACTCCTGTGACCCACTGCAGTGGCTATCCAGGGAAGTGTGCGGCATCGTGCTCTACTCCCTGGCCAACAGATCCGATCTTTTCGCTATATGGAATTATATAGTGAAGAGGTCGGATCTGATTGGCAGCCGGGGAGTAAGCACTGTTCTGCTGCTGATTTTTCTGACTTATAACTAGCAATTGCAGTGGGTGTCAGCAGTGAGTTCCGGTGCAATTGAAACCTTGGACATGTCTGGGCAACATGTCATGAATTTTATTTTTCAAAACTAGTAACACTTTAGTTTTTTTTGTACTGTTCAGTTATCATTTTTTAATTCAGAACATTTGAATTCGGGATAATTATTATTATTATTGCTGGTTAATGTTCCAACATATAGGATTTAAAGCTGTGTTCCTCAAACTGTTATTGTTTGGGAAGTTGTGACAAAAATTTTTACTGCGCCAATTGTAAATTCATGGCATATACTTCTAAGTATAAAGCAAGTACACAGTAAACAAATTCAAGAATGCTGATGATAAAGCAGTAAATCCGCTGAGAATAAGTTGTTCAGATTGAAGGTTGAGATCTAGTATAGTCTGTGATTTCATAATCAAAGAGAATATGTTTGTACCTCAGCCATGCTGAATAACTCTTCTGTTAATTTCATTCTGCTATGTCTAACAAGCAATCACTTTTGGAATAAGCAAATATTTTTAACTTTTAAAGTGCCATCACCCTATATTATAACTGTTTTTATGTATGCCATTTTCTAAAATATGGAAATCTTCCTACAAGCTATTTAAATGGTAAATAGTAGAAAACTGAGACAGAGGTGAACCTGCTTGTAGATGCTGTTTGAGCATTATCATTCAGATTTACTTTAATCCCTTAAGGACACATGACGTACTGGAACGTCATGTGTCCGCTCCCAATCTATAACACGGGGCCGGGACCCGTGTTAGAGGCCGGGACCAGTGGCTAATAGCGGGCGTTGAATGCCGTGTCTAAAGTGAAAGTGAAAGCATACTGGTTAGCTCAGGGAGCTGTTCGGGATAGCTGCGGTGAAATCGCAGCATCCCGAACAGCTTACAGGACAGCCGGAGGGTCCCTACCTGCTTCCTCGCTGTCCGATCGCCGAATGACTGCTCAGTGCCTGAGATCCAGGCATGAGCAGTCAAGCGGCAGAATCATCAATCACTGGTTTCCTATGAGAAACCAGTGATCAATGTAAAAGGTCAGTGTGTGCCTCCCCTATTAAAAGTTTGAATCACCCCCCTTTTCCCATTAAAAAAAAACACAGTGTAAATAAAAATAAAAATAAACATATATGGTATCGCTGTGTGCGTAAATGTCCGAATTATAAAAATATATCGATAATTAATCCGCACAGTCAATGGCGTGCACGCAAAAAAATTCCAAAGTTCAAAATAGTGCATTATTCGTCACTTTTTATATCATGAAAAAATGAATAAAAAGCGATCAATAAGTCCTATCAATGCAAAAATGATACTGATAAAAACTTCAGATCACGGTGCAAAAAATGATTCCTCATACCGCCCCATATGCGAAAAAATAAAAAAGTTATAGGTGTCAGAAGATGAAAATTTTAAACGTATACATTTTTCAGATTTTTTCCAGATGTACGACAAAATCAAACCTATATAAGTAGGGTATCATTTTAATTGTATGAACCTACAAAATAAAGATAAGGTGTAATTTTTACCGAAAAATGTACTACCTAGAAACGGAAGCCCCCTAAAGTTACAAAACAGTGTTATTTTTTTTCAATTTTGTCTCACAATGATTTTTTTTTCCGTTTCACCGTAGATTGTTGGGCAAAATGACTGACGTCATTACAAAGTAGAAATGGTGGCGCAAAAAATAAGCAATCATATGGATTTTTAGGTGCAAAGTTGAAAGAGTTATGATATTTTAAAGGTAAGGAGCAAAAAACGAAAATGCAAAAACGGAAAAAACCCCGGTCCATAAAGAGTTAAGGGTTTGGCTTGGACATTTAAGAACTGTCCATTTCTTTATTTCTTTAGTTGTATTTCTAGGGGGGTTGTGATAGATGGTGCAAGGCCTACTTGCTGCTGGGTTTCTATCTAAGATTTTTCAACATAATCTCCATACATACAGAAGAATGGATGATTATATAATGTCTATCTGTAATGTCGTTTATTTGTTTTTCTATTTTTCTGTTTATGGTTGTGTTCACACACTAGTTTGTTCAGAGCAGTTTGCTATTCTACCTGGATAGGGAATGGTTAATGCTCTGAATGAATGAGAACTCGGGTGGAGATATTTAGCCAGAGTTCTCCTGCAGTCTGGGGCTGGTTATTGAGTGCAATACTACAATGTCTGTTTGTGCTATATTCTGACTATGTCTGCTTGAGCATTTACCTTGTATTTATCTTGTCTTTTTATCTGGGTATTTAGCCATGGTTCTATAGCATGCTCGTTGTATTTTAGTCTGTGTTAAATTAGTCGGTTTTAGGATTATGTTTGTTCGTTCTGCTCTGTCTGTCTGAGTCTATCTTGTACCCTGTGCTCTGTATGTTATATTCTTGTTCGGTATTCTGAATTCTATTCAGACTCATCTGGTTCTAGTCTAGTGTTTCATGTATTACATTTCCGTGTCCTACTGGGTCAGCATTTTGTCCACGCAGTGGAGTGTGTCCGCTGGCCAGTAGCCTATTTGGCATTATTATTAATTGCTACTCCTATAGTGGCGTGAGGAGTCCAGTTTGTATGTTCTGTGTCCCAGTGTGAAAAGTGTCCTATATTTATATCCTGTTTGGTTGATCTGATCTTTGTCCTTTGTACTTGTACCTGTTTGTGAACAGTGTCCTATGTTACCTTTTCAGTTTTGCGTTTTGTCTCTCAGTTCTTCTGTTTATCCCCTTCATCTCCTGGATTCTACTGTATACTTATATCATGCCTAGTCTTGTACATTTTATCATGTCTGCCGTTTATCTGATATACGGTTTATGAACTGTTTGTTAATTTACTAAATTCTGCTGTTTGTGAGTTCATATTCTGCCCTGTTAGTATTTGTATTCTGTCTGGTATATCTGCTTGTCTAGTAGTTTTCTGTTTCTGTTCTGGTCTGTGAACAACTATGTATATTATGTGTTTTTATGCCACTGCACTTTAGTGCAGGAAGGGAGCGGCGCCCAGTTGTCGATCCACTGTTGTTACGCCGAGCGCTCCGGGCCCCTGCTCCTCCCCGGAGCGCTCGCGGCGTTCCTCTCTCTGCAGCGCCCAGGTCAGACCCGCTGACCGGGAGCACTGCACTGACATTGCCGGCGGGGATGCGATTCGCATAGCGGGACGCGCCCGCTCGCGAATCGCATCCTAAGTCACTTACCTGTCCCGGCCTCTGGCTGTCATGTCCTGGCGCGCGGCTCCGCTCCTTAGGGCGCGCGCGCGCGCCAGCTCTCTGAGATTTAACCCCTTAAGGACTCAGGGTTTTTCCGTTTTTGCACTTTCGTTTTTTCCTCCTTACCTTTTAAAAATCATAACCCTTTCAATTTTGCACCTAAAAATCCATATTATGGCTTATTTTTTGCGTCACCAATTCTAATTTGCAGTGACATTAGTCATTTTACCCAAAAATGCACGGCGAAATGGAAAAAAAAATCATTGTGCGACAAAATCGAAAAAAATACGCCATTTTGTAACTTTTGGGGGCTTCCGTTTCTACGCAGTGCATATTTCGGTAAAAATTACACCTTATCATTATTCTGTAGGTCCATACGGTTAAAATGATCCCCTACTTATATAGGATTGATTTTGTCGCACTTCTGGAAAAAATCATAACTACATGCAGGAAAATTTTTACGTTTAAAAATGTCATCTTCTGACCCCTATAACTTTTTTATTTTTCCATGTACGGGGCGGTATGAGGACTAATTTTTTGCGCCGTGATCTGAAGTTTTTATTGGTATGATTTTTGTTTTAATATGACTTTTTGATCACTTTTTATTCATTTTTTAATGTTATAAAAAGTTACCAAAATACGCATTTTTGGACTTTGGAATTTTTTGGCGCGTACGCCATTGATGGTACGGCTTAATTAATGATATATTTTTATAGTTCGGACATTTACGCACGCGGCGATACCACATATGTTTATTTTTATTTTTTTTTACACTGTTTTATTTTTTTTATGGGAAAAGGGGGGGGGATTCAAACTTTTATTAGGGAAGGGGTTAAATGACCTTTATTAACACTTTTTTTTTACTTTTTTTTTTGCAGTGTTATAGGTCCCATAGGGACCTATAACACTGCACACACTGATCTCTCATCCTGATCACAGGTGTGTATTAACACGCCTGTGATCAGCATTATCGGCGCTTGACTGCTCCTGCCTGGATCTCAGGCACGGAGCAGTCATTCGTCGATCGGACACCAAGGAGGCAGGTAAGGGCCCTCCCGGTGTCCGATCAGCTGTTCGGGACGCCGCGATTTCACCGCGGCGGTCCCGAAGAGCCCGACTGAGCAGCCGGGATACTTTCAGTTTCACTTTAGAAGCGGCGGTCAGCTTTGACCGCCGCTTCTAAAGGGTTAATACCGCACATCGCCGCAATCGGCGATGTGTGGTATTAGCCGCGGGTCCCGGCCATTGATTAGCGCCGGGACCCACGCGATATGATGCGGGATCGCGGCGCGATCCCGCTTCATATCGCGGGAGCCGGCGCAGGACGTAAATATACGTCCTGCGTCGTTAAGGGGTTAAAGGGCCAGTGCACCAATGATTGGTGCCTGGCCCAATTAGCCTAATTAGCTTCCACCTGCTCCCTGGCTATAATACCTCACTTCCCCTGCACTCCCTTGCCGGATCTTGTTGCCTTGTGCCAGTGAAAGCGTTTAGTGTTGTCCAAAGCCTGTGTTTCCAGATCTTCTGCTATCCACATTGACTACGAACCTTGCCGCCTGCCCCGACCTTCTGCTACGTCTGACCTTGCCTCTGCCTAGTCCTTCTGTCCCACTCCTTCTCAGCAGTCAGCGAGGTTGAGCCGTTGCCGGTGGATACGACCTGGTTGCTACCGCCGCAGCAAGACCATCCCGCTTTGCGGCGGGCTCTGGTGAATACCAGTAGCATCTTAGAACCGGTCCACCGACACGGTCCACACCAATCCCTCGCTGACACTAGCCGAATCGTGACAACTGTTAATGGTGGATGGGCAAGTAGGCAGGGAGAGCGGTTTTATGGTCAGTTTAGGGCTCACTCTCCATGTCCCCTGGTAGGTCCCTGACACTATCCATGAAAGCCTGTAAGGATCCCAGAGTTTTTATAGTACAACCTGTTCCAGGTTGTGGTTAATCGTGCATTCTGGATTTTGTGTCCCTGTAAAGGGGACTATGGATGGTATTGGTTTCATTTAAGCTCACAGTGTTTGCACCTATTTTATCACAAATCGATAAGGTTATGTCATGTATGAGCAGGGAACAGTGAAGCCCCAACTCACCCACAGCCACTGTCCCTACCTATTGCCTAGCCGCTCTAAGTGAGGGATCATCAACCACAATGACAAACCTTCCCTGCTAAGTGCTGGGGCAGCGTTGTCAAAATAATAAAATACAAAAACAGTAGGAGTTGGAAACAAATGGAGGCGCACAAACTAACAGATATACACTAAGACCCCACACAGTCAAATCAATGTCAGCCTAGCCGAGGTTTGTAACAGGAGATAGTGGAGTACAGGAACGCAGAGCAAGAGAAGAGTCAAGGGAAAAGTCAAAGATCAATAAACATGCAGGTGTCCAGTAAGCAGGAGGTGTCAGTTAAGGTATAACCTTTCACAGACACTAAACTAATCACTGCTCCCAGCTTAAATAAGAAGGTGATTAGGGATACACCTTACTAATAGGTAGCAGAGTTGAGAACCACAGCCAGATGACACAGGTGAGCTCCAAGCAGCTCCACCCTAATTTAACTCGTTATAGGTTAGAGATGAGGTTATCTTTGTAGTGTCGCACATACTGAATATTTATCTTATATAGTGCTGCACCGATGTTTTACATAGAGAGGGAATATGCAGCAGCACATCATGATTAAATAAAAGGATTTATTGTGGTGTGGCACGGTTAGCTTTCTGGCTGTGGTTGGAGATTTATAAACTGAAATGTTTTAAAAATTGCCTCAACGTTTTGTGCAACCTCACCCTACTTAGAAACTTGTCTACATCTAAGCCACTTTGCTATTTGTGTATGTGGTCCTCTTTGAAAAATGAAGGGGGGGGGGGGTAACACATGGCATCCGACCTGGCAAACAGAGGGTAAAAAGGACTCGATTTACACAGATAATAATAAATTTTCCTTATAGACTTCTGTCGCCATCTTGCATTCTTGTCAGAACCCATAGGGTTAATAGGTTCTGAGTTTTCTTTTGTTTGTTTTGGTTGCTGGGCTACGCCTAGCTGTCTGGCTAGTCAGCTGACCTTGATGAGAGCACCTGTTTGGCTGCCTATATAAGCCTGCAGTGTGCTCTCATACCTTGCCTGCGAAAGAGGTTTCCTCCAGTAGCTAGTGGTACTAGGAGAGGTGGGTGAACATGTGTCCTTTCATTTTTATCTATCTTTTTAAATTCCTTCCTAGACTCAAAGGCATCAATAACCATTTTTCTAGGCATGACAATTTCTCACATTTCAAGTGAGCAACAGCTTTGTGCATTAATGCACTGATGGGGGTCAAGTAAAGATGATCTCTGATTATTTAACTCCTTAGCTATTATGGTAAATAGCAACTGTAGCATCTAAGGTGTTTCACAGAAGGAGGGAGCCTATCAACACCCTTTGTATTGGTCACAAAGTCTTACTATAGCAGCCAGGGGCTTCTAAAAAGAAAGCCCTAAGATCTGCCATATGCACCTGCCATTAACTATCTCCTAAAGTAAAGTGTTTAGTGAAGCAGCTTGAATTCATAGGTTTGATTCAAGAAAGCACAAGAAACATTACATTAAAAACAGAAAGAATACAGAATTGAAAAAAATCAAGAATTTGATATGTTTAAATTAGAAATTTTTTGTTATTTACTTTAGGCAAATCTAGTACATGAGAAGACCCTGCTACTGTACTTTTTTAGTGGCCAGGCATGTACTGCATCCCCTGTGTAGTGTAATAAATGCTCAAGCCCCCTCCTCCTGTCTGTGGCTAGTCCCGGATTGATGTTTTTCTCTGTACTGCTCATGCATCCTCTTTAAGTGGTCACAGGAATGCTTTAAGGAAAAATTCCTGTCCACCAAAGAAAATGTTGTGTACTGTAAGTGACTGGCGATGTGTATGCATTTCCAGTCACGTGCACAGCTCTACACAAACTACATAGAACAATGTAAGGGTCTTAGTGCAAACCTGCACTGCAACCCTAAAATGCTGCCCCAACACAATAGGATTGGCCCTGGCTATATGCTTGACTGAGGCTCATAGGACGTTCTTTGTCTCCGATTGGGAAATTGGGGCTTATGAATACCCTTGGCATATGTGCTGTGAACTTATTTGCTGCATACGGCCAGTATACACTTCAGAGGCAGGGTGAGTGTAGCCTAACTGATCTGGTCATTGAAGCAGATAGAATCCTGTGAGTGGCCATTAGTGGCATTCTTAGTGACTAGATCACAAATTGTATTTATAATTAGCAGACAGCTCTGTAGAAAAGCCAGATGTTTTCCACACTGAAAAGCTGGAAAGCTCTTGAACACATTCAGGGGAATAATTAAAGGTTTACGAATGGTCTTTTGAACAAATGTTTGAGCCATACTTTCAATACTCAACAATTACGACTTTTTGTTTACTTTACAGATCCCAACGAATTCCAAAGTGATTCCCCACTTGTACATAATTTTTGGCTTTAAGTATAATTTACATACATCAACTTTTTTTGAATCATCGAACATTTTTTAGCAGTGTACCTTCAACTTACAGCACATGTAAAGTCAATAGGGAAACTCAGCGGCGTGCTGGTGCTCACCTTCCGCGGTAGCAGACATCATACTTTCATCTAATAAGCTACCTGGGATTTATCTCGGGCTGAATGGCCTGATCTCATCTATGTACACGCTGACTCTATCTAGTGGCTGTGGACAGTCATCAACTTAGATCTGGAACCAATCGAATCTGGTCTATATGGGATATCTTACATGTACAGGTTGTCGTATCAGGACCTAACGTTACCCTCTTGATTTATCACCATTCTCTATTGACTATGGCGCCTACCACACATTCACACCTGTGCGTGAAATATTACATGGAGTGAACCTAAATACTCTGAAGACTATTTCTTTATTATCACTCTAACCTGTATAGGACACTATTATACATCATTTATGTCTATTACTTTATCCGATATCCCATTTCTAAATGTCTCTATTCATCTATATTGTGACAATTAGACACTGACAACATATACCCAAGTTTGACTGTCCCTGACCACTGTGACCAAATTTTACCTTCTTCTACTTATCTGATTGTATCTGTCTTATGTCAATCGTCTAGTACCTAAGTGTTAACTCATTTAGGCTTTAATGTACCAATACCTTGTTATCGCTGTATATATTTGTTGTCCTCTTGTCCCCTGATGAGCCTATGTATCCACATTAGGCGAAACGCGTTGGTAGAAGAGGCTAATTTATCTGTATATATTGTCTCTATGTTCCCCATTCCCATCCACACTTAGTTGAGGAGTCCCCCCCTAGATAGGTAGGGCTCTGAGTGTAGGCACTCACCTGTTACCCTCACCCCCCTCCCATTATTAGTTAACACTTTTTGATAACAATTTTATCAGCCAAATAAATTAAGATTTGATATCTAAACCTTATTGGTGATCTTTCACTTTTGTTATATAATATTTACTCTCACCAAGGGATACCTTTATCAATTTTTGGATTGAGAAAACCAATTATCTATATTTTCTCTTGAGTTCTTCAATAGGGAAACTCCAAACAAATTTCCCCAAGTGTCCAATGGAAAACAAATATAACATAAAAATCTACTTTGTAAACATCCCTTAATAATATACTTTGTTTATTATCTATAAAAATAACTCCTTATGTATGGTAGGTCAATAACAACAGTTAAAGACTAACAACTCTGTTTGCATCTATCTATCCATAACTATGACCTCAAGCATGTGACCGTTAAGCATAAACTTTATACATTTGTTACACATAACTACATTATTTACAGCTGTCCAAAAGAGGTAAATGATAACTTCCCCCAATGTAGCTATGTTGCTCTCACTTTTCTTTTCATCTTTGGCTTCTCCTTTGTGCAGATTTGTCCTTTCTCAACTCATCACTAATCTCAACATATCCTAAAATGTATGGTATGAGATTAGAAGCTCTTTCACAACAAGACATTCTATCTGGGATGTAAGATGCATAGATTGTTGTGTAAATGAAGCCTTCTGAATGGTTCTGATGGCATGTTGTGATATTGTGTTGAAAGGGTTTCACAAGAAACTGGAATCCTAAACTTAAAGGGGTACTTTTTATTTTAAATCAAATGGTTCCAGATAGTTAAACAGATTTGTAAATTACTTCTATTAAAAAAAAATCTTAATCCTTCCAGTACTTCTTAGCTGCTGTATACTACAGAGGAAATGCTTTTCTTTTTGGATTTCTCTTCTGTCACAGCCACAGTGCTCTCTGCTGACCTCTGCTGTCCATTTTAGGAACTGTAATGTAACCAGACTCTAAGGTTGTCTGAGAACCAACACAAATCAATGCAATTATAAGTGTGAAAGTATACTTGACGTGCTTAAAAGTTAATGTTTAATAATATTCATAAAATATCGCCAACAAAAACTTAGAAGAAAGGTGCCACAATCACCAACCATAAGCAAAATGGTGCCACCATCTGCATCCACATAAACCCTGTATGAGAGTAAGTCT
Source organism: Hyla sarda (assembly GCF_029499605.1). Classification (NCBI taxonomy): domain Eukaryota; kingdom Metazoa; phylum Chordata; class Amphibia; order Anura; family Hylidae; genus Hyla; species Hyla sarda. The sequence goes on along the minus strand of NC_079192.1, from coordinate 187,694,580 downwards.
CCTACTGCTTGTGGCTCACTACAATGTACCTAGAACCACCCAACGCGTTTCTGTCGCCAAGTCACTGGCGGCTTCCTCAGGGTAGAAACCGTTTAGGGATTGTGAGCAAATATGATAGGGTAGATGACAGACACCCTCAAAAATATATAATCATAGAGAGATGTTTATAATGTAGGATCCCCTGGCAAATGAAGAGTGCTAGTCATAGCATGTTATGCTCCCAAGGTCAAAAGGCATGTTTAACAGCATAAATTTTACCCCATATTTTATGGGGGTGCTACTTTTCAAAACAATTACCTGTATAAAAGAAGTAAAAAGAAACTCAATAGCAGCGTGAAATGGAGCAAACATCACCTAAAGTAAAGTGTGCCTGCGGGATATGTCATGCAGTATGATAACTGCAATCCCCGTCAGGAAGAAACAAGAAGTGAGAAATGAAATGCCAGCTAATGGGCTGCCTGGTCTGCCGAATCGACGGGTCCCTTTGGACCTAATAGATCTTTTGTGAATATGCGTAACACTGTTTGGATGAACGATTATGCTCCACCAATTCAAGATTATTATGCATGTTCATATGTAAACTCTGACACACCTGATGTCATAATATGTCATGAGTTACATTTCTTATGTTCATAAAATTCAATAAGAACATTGTGAAACTCACATGTAACTGGGGATACTTTGGCGTGCATCTCCTGGCTGCAGTGGCAGACAAGGGATGGTGAACAGCCGCCAGTTATATACAGAACAGATGTTAGGCGGCGTCTGACGTCATCACTCAGCACTCGCGCTCATTGTTGAGCGAAGCGCTCCTCGGCAGCATCAAGGCCAAGCTGACACTCCCCCTTGCCACCAGGGGGAAGCGTCTCGGCTGTCATGGTAACGAAGGTGTTATAACAGGATATTGGACCTGAAAATGATATTAGACACTAGTGTTGCTCATGAATATTCGCAATACGAATTTTATTTGCGAATATCGCATATTCGCGAATTTGCAAATATTCACGAATATAGCACTATATATTCGTAATTACGAATATTCGTTTTTTTTTTTGTTTGTTTGTTTTTTTTTTTCTTCACAGTACACATCACAGTGATCATCCCTCTCTGCTTCCAGCTTGTGTGGTGTAAAGAAGGCTCTAATACTACTGTGTGAGACTGGCGTGCGAATTTTCGCATATACGAAAATTTGCATATGCGAATATTTGCATATGTGAAAATAAAACGCGAATATTCGCGAATATATGATGAATATTCGTCCATATATTCGCGAATATTCGCGAATTCGAATATGGCCTATGCCGCTCAACACTATTAGACACTGCATGAAAGAGAAGTGGTGCCCATTCAGGCATCACTGACATGCAGATAACAGGATGGCCACATCATAAGCGGTTATGAAAGCAGTACTGGAAGGATTACGATTTTTTAATAGAAGTAATTTACAAATCAGTTTAACATTCTGGCACCAGTTGATTTAAAGAAAAAAAAAAGTTTTCCACCGGAGTGCCCCTTTAAACAAACATAATGGAGAGTGCAGCTAGGATGCATATTTATGAAGAGAGTGGCGATATCAGAGCAGACAAGAGAAGGATAGGTCAAAAGACTAGAGACCACTTCCACTGCTCAGAAACTGAACTTTGCATATTTGCATAAATACAGATTGCTTAGGAATGGCGCAATAGATTGTTTAGAGGTAAAATCTGTTTTAAACATAATCACCCACACTATTAATAACCTGTATATTCAGGTTAGTGCGGGGGATGCTGCTGTTAGTTTTCCTTTAATCTCTCAACTGGATTCAAACCACTATGCAAAGTCCATGAGTGCAATTTTTGAGGAAAGAGGGGCAGTGTTAGTGACACAGACTATTAGCCTATAATGCAGAATAGAATGTTACTTCATTATATACTATTTTATGACATATTACTCTGTGGCACAAAAAAAACTGGCTAATATTAATAAATTCTACAATGGCCAAACAAATTGGTCTGTGAAACATATTTATTTTTTGGTACATAATATAGATTCATGAATATATTTAGTATATACAAGTTTTAGGGGGACATTTTGCACACGTTATTGCACAGAAATGGTGATGTTTGCCCAAAAATTGCCCTGTCTGTGAAATTGGGTGCAAGAAGATTTAATGAGCTCATGCCAAAGGGGCAAGAAGGAGGCTGAAATAGGGCTCAGCCTCGCGCAGAGGGGGCTTCCTGGGGGCATTTTCTCCTTTCATGTGGATTCAGTTCTATCTTGCCACACCTAAAATTTCAGAACACCTACATTGGTGGTGTATATTTGTGTATCAGGCTCAATGGCAGTAATGGAGCCACTAGATTTACTAACAAGCTTGCAAACCTTAGTAAATCCAGTAGGCTGAAAATGGGCAGAGCTTTATTTATATGTGGTGCACCTAAATTGCGCAGATAATAAATTTAGTAATACATTTGCGGTTTATCCATGATACCAAATTTTTGTTCCTCTGTCAAAGTGGGGATTCTGATTCTGTCTGAGCAGGAATGTACTTTATTGAATGCTATTTATTATAAAGGTCTCAAATATGGCCCTCTCCAAAAAGTCACAACATACAGCAAGCTTTATATAGGGGTAGGCCAAACACACACAACTTTATTATACAATCATATTTGTAGTAAATATTTGCTAAGTATATATATAATTTACCTAAACTGATATAGAAGAAAATAAAGTACTACTACATCTTCCAAGACGTTTTACCATATTTTTCGCCGTATAAGACGCACTTTTTCTTCCCCAAAACTGGGGGGGAAAAGTTGGTGCGTCTTATATGGCGAATACACACCTATCGGGTCGGTCCCTGCGGCCATCAACGGCCGGGACCCACGGCTAATACAGGATATCACCGATCGCGGTGATGCCCTGTATTAACCCTTCAGACGTGGCGATCAAAGCTGACCGCCACGTCTGAAGCAAAAGTCGGACTGTTCGGGACCGCCGCGGTGAAATCGCGGCGTCCCGAACAGCTTACAGGACATCGGGGGGGACCTTACCTGCCTCCTCAGTGTCTTCTCCGTGCCGGGATCCCTTGTATGGCGGCACTCTCCTTCGACGTCATGCCGACGTCCTTCGTACGCCGCCCCATCATCCAATAGGAGCGGCGTGCGTAGCGACGTGATGATGGTGACGTGATGACGGCGACGGAGAGCGTGGATACTGGGGAAGAAGACGTCCGGAGCATCGGGGACACCCCGGGGACGTGGCGACAGCGATGGAGCGACATCCAGGGCAGCGATGACGGGTCCGGACCGGCGGGGACACGTGAGTATTACCTCCTATCCAGTGGTTTTCAACCTGCGGACCTCCAGATGTTGCAAAACTACAACTCCCAGCATGCTGGGAGTTGTAGTTTTGCAACATTTGGAGGTCCGCAGGTTGAAGATCACTGTTGGGTGCAGAATCTTTTTTTTTTCTAGATTTTGCACCTTCAAAATTGGGTGCGTCTTATATGTCGGTGCGTCCTATGGGGTGAAAAATGCGGTAATTTTTGGCAAAATACATATGGAGGAAACACAGACCACAGGTACACAAGAAAGCATATTAATAGATACATATATATGAGCAAATGCATCACATTTAAAAATGGGAAAGATGCTAGGGGACCCCATTAACCTTGTAGAAATCAGATATGTTCTTCTGTTCTTTTATGTTTGGCATATTTAGCATACAGGGATAGTCATGCCTACTTCTGATCCTGTGGAAGACAATGGCACAATGGGACTTTGCATTCCCTTGAAACTAAGCATCAGGCACACAAGGGCTGCCATGTTAGCATCATTGGTTTGGAAGAAGTGAGAAAATGTTTTTCTTTACAAAAAAGTTACAGTGAACTTATTGACTTTAACACACAAAGTCTTCTTGAAAATGTTAAAATTAGCTTTGTGATTACCCATACATAAAAAACATATTTATATTCACATATACATTTTATGTCTAGCACCCTGAAATTATTTACAATAACTGAATATTATGACGCATTATGCACAGTTTAAGTATGTACTTAGCGGTCTTAATTATCCTGTTTAGAAAACGCTTTTCTCATGTAATTGTGTTATATAAAAAGTAACAGTTTCTGATATTATGCATCTTGGTCAGACAAATAAGTTAAGTGGGTGTAAAATGAATGTGTATGAGGATGTGGCTAAAATCATCATTTTAATATCGTCTAATGCAGGAAGAAACTTGCAAAAAGACCTTGAATTCTATTATTCCAGCAATCTCACAGCGGGGATTATTAGTACAAAAATGTAGATACAAAGTGGTAGAATGTAATATTATCTACCAAAGCTACCGAACAATCATAGTGTTATTTTGACAATTTTCTCATTCCGTTTTTCAAGCAATGCATTATACTGTAAAGGAATATTTTTGTACAACAAACAGGCACTTTCCCAAATACATCTTCTGTTATCGTAAACAAAAAGTTTATTTCCGCTCTTTGTTTCAGATGCCTTGGTGTTTGCTTAAATGTCCATAAACAAACTTTAGGTCTGATCTTTCTCCTTGCACAACACCGATCTTAACTCAAAATTATACTGCCTCTTTCTAATGGTAGACTTATACATATTAAAATCAATAGAGGCGGTAGCTACCTGTAGTTCCTATAATAAAATTCCTGGATTATTATAACATTATTTTACTATCTTTCATTCTGCTTTTGTGGAAATAATAGGTTGGCCTGGGCACTTGAAATCAATTGTGGTGGTAACTACTTATAATGTCTTATAATGATATTCTTTGCTTCTTATGTAGTTCGCGCATCATGATGTTAACCTGGCGATGCCACACGGGTTAACAGGCAGAAGTCCCACTATTCCCAGCGGGAGACAACTTCTGCACGCCCCCCAGGACCATCTGAGAATGGTCCTGGTCAGCGATCACTGTGATTGGTCCCTGTGGACCAATCACAGTGTCTCAGCTGACGGGGGGGGGGGGGGGGGGGCAAGAGTACAGATGCCCCGCCTTGCCCACCCTAGATGTCAGGCAGAGCAGGGTAAGAGGGCCCCGAGAAGGGGGGTGTGTGGCACACACCTGGGACAAGCGTGGCAGGGTGGACCGGGGACTGGCGTCAGGCACAAGTGGAGGCGGCAGCGGCAGCAGGCAAGTGGAGGAGGCAGCAGCGGCGTCGGCATCAGAGGCAGCAGTGAAGATCGTTGTAAAGTGATCTTCACTGCTGCTTCTATGAGTTTCAGAACTACAACTCCTAGCATGCTGTCTGGGCATGCTAGGAGTTGTAGTTTTGCAACAACTGGAGGCATACTGGTTGGGAAACGTTGTCTTTTTCCTAACTTCTTGTTTCCCAACCCATGTGCCTCCAGCTGTGGCAAAACTATAACTCCCAGCATGCACTGACAGAAAATGCATGCTGGGAGTTGTAGTTTTGCAACAGCTGGAGGCATACGGGTTGGGAAACACTTAGTTATGTAACAAACTCTCAGTGTTTTGCAACCAGTGTGCCTCCAGCTTAACTACAACTCACAGCATGCATGGACAGCCAAAGGGCATGCTGAAAGTTGTAGTAGTATGCCTCCAGCTGTTAACTACAAGTCCCAGCATGCCCTTCTGTCACTGCATGCTGAGAGTTGTAATTTCGCAACAGCTGGAGGTCCCCCCCCCCCATGTGATTGTAAAGGGTACATTCACACGGGTGGGGATTTACGGCGAGTTTCCACTGCAGCTCAAGCGCCCAGCCGGAAACACGCTGTGAACCCCCGCCCATGTGAATGTACCCTAAAAACACTACACTACACTATAACACAAAATAAAGGGTAAAACACTTCATATACACATATCCCTACACAGTTAACACATACCCCTACACAGTTAACACCCCCCCTCCCCAATAAAAATGAAAAACATTTGGTACGCCAGTGTTTCCAAAACGGAGCCTCCAGCTTTGCAAAACAACAACTCCCAGTATTGCTGGACAGCCATTGACTGTACAGGCATGCTGGGAGTTTTGCAGCAGCTGGAGGCACCCTATTTGGGAATCACTGGCGTAGAATATCCCTATGTTCACCACTATGAAAATCCCTAATTTAGTCCTCAAATGCGCATGGCACTCTCTCACTTCGGAGCCCTGTCGTATTTCAAGGAAACAGTTTAGGGCCACATATGGGGTATCTCCGTACTCGGGAGAAATTGCCTGACAAATGTTGTTTTTTCTCTCTCCTTTTACCCCTTATGAAAAGGTAAAGTTGGGGTCTTCTCCAGCATGTTATTGTAAAAAAATATATATTTTTTACACTAACTTGCTGGTGTTGCCCCATACTTTTTATTTTCACAAGAAGTAAAAGGAGAAAAAGACCCCCAAAATTTGTAACACAAATTACGGGGTATGGAAATACCCCATATGTGGGCGTAAAATACTCTGGGGGTGCACAACATGGCTCAGGAGTGAGAACGCCAATTACATTTGAGATGATTTGCACAGGGGTGCTGATTGTTATAGCGGTTCTGACATAAACACACAAAAAAAAAAAACATACCGTATTTATCGGGGTATACCACGCACCGGCCTATAACACGCACCCTCATTTTACCAAGGATATTTGCTTAAAAAAAAGTTTTTTACCCAAATATCCATGGTAAAATGAGGGTGCGTGTGTGCGCGTGTATACCCCGATACACCCCCAGGAAAGGCAGGGGGAGAGAGGCCGTCGCTGCCCGCTTCTCTCCCCCTGCTTTCCTGGGGTCTAGAGCGCTGCTGTCGGCCCTTCTCACCCCCTGGCTATCGGCGCCGCTGCCCGTTCTGTCCCCCTGACTATCGGTGCCGGCGCCCCATTGCCGGTGCCGATAGCCAGGGGGAGAGAAGCGGCGCCGACAGCCAGGGGAAGAGAAGGGGCAGCGGCACCCATTGCCGGCGCCGCTGCCCCGTTGCCTCCCCCCATCCCCGGTGGCATAATTACCTGAGTCGGGTCCGTGCTGCTGCAGGCCTCCGGCGTGCATCCCCTGCATCGTTGCTATGCACGGCACGGCGCATAGCAACGACGCCGGGGACGCACGCCGGAGGCCTGCAGGCACCGATAGTCAGGGGGACAGAACGGGCAGCGGCGCCGATAGCCAGGGGGTGAGAAGGGCCGACAGCAGTGCTCTAGACCCCAGGAAAGGCAGGGGGAGAGAAGCGGGCAGCGACGGCCTCTATCCCCCTGCCTTTCCTGGGGGTGTATCGGCGTATAACACGCACACAGACTTTAGGCTAAAAATTTTAGCCTAAAAAGTGCGTGTTATACGCCGATAAATACGGTATTTGACCCCATTTTGGAAACTACACCCCTCACGGAACATAACAAGCGGTATAGTGAGCCTTAAAGGGCTTATCCAGCATAAGGTGATTTTAGTATGTACCTGGCAGACAGTAATGGACATGCTTAGGAAGGATCTGTGCTTGTCTTGGGCTAAATGGCTATGCTGTGAGATTACCAGAACACTGTGGCTAGCTTTCTGTGAACTATTATTTCCCGTTTTCAGTTTTCTTGTTTCCCTACAAATCCCATGATACCATTTTACTCCTTCCCACACATCAGCCACCCCACCCATTGAAACATAAATGAGCTGCAGACCTGTGGTTTTCAATCAGGGTGCCTATAGCTGTTGCATTAATTGCAGATTGCTCTCTCCACCCATTGATGCAGACAGGCTCCGTGTCATCAGCTGACTAGTGAGTCAGGTCTCGACCGCATTGCAAGCTGGGAAAAATCCGAGACAGCAGTCATTTTGTATGCTGTTAAAAATAAAAATTGGGATGAAAATCACATAAGAATTGTGAGAAAACCGTCACACACAGGTAAAGATACTATGTTATGAACTACACTAACTTTACAGCCCCTGTAGCATAGTCAAATAAAACAAATTCCTGAATACCCCTTTAATACCCCACGGGTGTTTGACGAATTTTCATTGACTATGAAAAATTTGTATTTTTTCTCAAAAATGCTGGTATTATCCCAAATTTTTTATTTTCACGAGGGGTAATAGGAAAAAATCCCCCCCCAAAACTTGTAACACAATTTCTTCTGAGTATATAAATACCCCATGTGTGGACGTAAAGTGCTCTGATGGCGCACTACAGGGCTCAGAAGAGAAGGAGCACCATTGGGCTTTTGGAGAGAGAATTTGGCTGGAATTGAAGGCCATGTGCATTTACAAAGCCCCCATAGTGCAAGAACAGAGGAACCCCCCCCCCCAGATGTGACCCCATTTTGGAAATTACACCCCTAACGTAATGTAAGAAGGGGTGCAGTGAGCATTTACTCATTTTCATTTGCACTGCCCACTGTTCCAAAAGTCTGTCAAATGCCAGTGGGGTGTAAATGCTCACTGCACCCTTTGTTACATTCCGTGAGGGGAGTAGTTTCCAAAATGGGGTCACATGTGTGGGGGTCCATTTACTGTTTGTAAATGCACATGGCCCCCGACTTCCATTCCAAACAAATTCTCTCTCCAAAAGCCTAAAAGCTCCTTCTCTTTTGAGCATTGTAGTTCACCCGCAGAGCACTTTACATCCATATATTTTTTGCTGTTATGACACCATGGGGGCTTCCTAAATGTGACATGCCCCCCAAAAACCATTTCAGCAAAATTTGCTTTCAAAAATCCAAACTTGGCTCTTTCTCTTCTGAGTATTGTAGTGCACCAGCAGAGCACTTGACGTCCCCATATAGGATACTTCCATGCTCAGTAGAAATGGGGTTACAAATTTTGGGGGGCATTTTCTCCTATTACCTTTTGAAAAATGTCAAATTTGGGGAAAAACCAGCATTTTAGTGAAATAATTTTTTTTTATTTACACATCGAAAAGTCGTCAAACACCTGTGGGATGTTTTGGCTCACTGTACCCCTTACTACATGCCTTAAGGGATGTAGTTTCCAAAATAGAATGCCATGTGTTTTTTTTTTATTTTTTTTTTTTTGGAACCATAGGGGCTTCCTAAATGCGACATGCCCCCTAAAAACCATTTCAGCAAAATTCACTCTCCAAAATCCTATTGTCGCTCCTTCGCTTCTGAGTCCTCTAGTGCACCCACAGAGCACTTTACGTTCACATATGAGGTATTTCCTTCCTCAAGAGAAATTGGTTTACACATTTTGGGGGTGTGGGGCGGGGCAATTTCTCCTTTTACTCCTTGTAAAAATTCTAAAACTGGGTCTACAAGAACATGCGAGTGTAAAAAAATTAGATTTTTGAATTTTCTTCTTCACTTTACTGCTATTCCTGTGAAACACCTAAAGGGTTAACAAACATTCTGAATATAATTTTGTATACATTGAGGGGTGCAGTTTTTATAATGGAGTCAATTATGGGGTATTTCTAATATGAAGACCCCCTCAAATCCACTTCCAATTTTGAAAATTTTGGGAAGAATTTGAAAATTGCTGCTGAACTTTGAAGCCCTCTGATGTCTTCCAAAAGTAAAAACATGTCAACTTTATGAAGCAAATGTCTTTTTTCCTCACAAGCAGAGAGCTTCAAAGTTATAAAAATGCTAACTTTTCAAATTTTTCATTACATTTTGGAATTTTTCACCAAGAAATGAAGCAAGTATCGACAAAAAATTACCACTATGATAAAGTAGAATATGTCATGAAAAAAACAACCTCTGAATCAAATTCATAAGTGAAAGTATCCCAGAGTTATTAATGCTTAAAGTGACAGTGGTCAGATGTGCAAAAAATGCTCTGGTCCTTAACCCCTTAAGGATGTAGGGCATACCTGTACGCCTTACACCCGGTCCCGGTGTATAAAACGGGACCGGGTCGGTCCCGGCTGCTATTCATAGCCGGGACCCTGGGCTAACAGCCCGCGGCACAACGCTATTAACCCTTCAGACTTGGTGATCAAAGTTGACCGCCGCGTCTGAAAGGTAAAGTAAATGCTTCCCGGCAGCTCAGTCGAGCTGATCGGGACATCTCGATAAAATCGCAATGTCCCGATCAGCTAGGACGCGAGCGGAGGTCCCCTTACCTGTCTCCGCCGCATCCGATCTGGGTTCGATTGCTCCAAGCCTGAGCTACAGGCTTGAGCAATCGAGCCCCTATCTCGCTGATCCATGCAAAGCTATGGCTTTGCAGGGATCAGCATAAGAGATCAGTGTGTGCAGTGCTATAGCTTCCTATGGGAGCTATAGCACTGCAAAAAAAAGTGAAAAAAAGTTAAAAAAGGTCATTCAACCCCTTCCCTAATAAAAGTTTAAATCACCCCCCTTTTCCCATAAAACAAAACTGTGTAAATAAATATAAAAATAAACATATGTGATATCGCCGCGTGTGTAAATGTCCAAACTATAAAAATATAATATTAATTAAATTGCATGGTCAATGGTATATGCGCAAAAAAATTCCAAAGTCCAAAATAGGGTATTTTTGATGAATAAAGAGCGATCAAAAATTCCGATCAATACAAAAATGGTACTAATAAAAACTTAAGAACACGGCGCAAAAAATGAGTCCTCATACCAGCCCGTACACAGAAAAATAAAAAAGTTATAGGGGTTAGAAGATGAGAATTTTTAACATATACATTTTCCTGCAAGTTGTTATGATTTTTTCCCGAAGTACGACAATATCCAACCTATATAAGTAGGGTATCATTTTAACCATATGGACCTACAGAATAAAGATAAGGTCTTATTTTTACGGAAAAAGGCACTGCGTAGAAACGGAAGCCCCCAAAATTTTCAAAATGACATTTTTTTCTTCAATTTTGTCGCACAATGATTTTTTTTTCCGTTTCGCCGTGGATTTGGGGTACAATTACTAATATCACTGCAAATTAGAATTGGTGGAACAAAAAATAAGCCATCATATGGAATTTTATGTGCAAAATTGAAAGCGTTTTTAGAAGGTGATCAGGAAAAAATGAAAATGGAAAAACCCTGCGTCCTTAAGGGGTTAAAGGGGTACCAAAGGATAGGGGATAAGATGTCTGATCGTGGGGTTCCGCTGCTGTGCGTAATGACGGGCAATACAGGGGCCGGAGCATTGTGATGTCACGGCTCCGCCCCTCATGACATCACGGTCATCCCCCTCAATAGAAGTCTATTGGAGGGGGCGTGGCAACCATCATGCCCCCTCCCACAGACTTCACGAGGGGTGGGGCCATGACGGCCGTCGTATCACCCGTCATTACGCACAGAGCAAGCTTGCTCTGTGCAGTAATGACAGCGGGCTGCTGCAGCCAATATCCCGGGTGTCCCCAGCAGGGGACCCCCGCGATCAGACATCTAATCCCCTATCCTTTGGATAGGGTATAATATGTCTAGGGGCGAGTACCCCTTTAAGGCCAAAATGGGCTTGGTCCAAGGGGTTAAATAAGACATGTCTCTCAGACACCTTCTCTAACAATGGCTCAGATTTACTAAAACTGTTTAATTTATAGACAATGCAAACTAAAACAGACATACTACGGTTTTAGGTCCGTTCAGGAAACCGGGGACGGGTCAAAAATGAGCTGACCGAAGTCACTGTTTGACTCCGGTCGGCCCATTAAAGTAAATGCTAGCTACCTTGCTCACTAGCTACCATAAATCTTCAATTTAAATTTCAAAATTCATATTTTAATCTTAGGGATTGTGAAGCCCTAGTGTCTACTCATGCTGCTGCCAGCTCCAGATTGTGTCATTCAGCAACTATATGGTCTCCTTATGTAGCCAACACCTCCACGCTGTGTCATTTAGCCACTATATGGTCTCCCCATGCTGCCAACACCTTCACACTGTGTCATTCAGCCACTATATGGTCTCCTCATGCTGCAGCCATATCCAAGCTGTGTCATTCAGCCACTATATGGTCTCTTCATGCTTCAGCCACATCCAAGCTGTGTCATTTAGCAACTATATGGTCTCCTCACTGTCATGATGCCGGCTGGCAGGTAGTGGATCCTCTGTGCCAGAGAGGGATTGGCGTGGACCGTGCTAGTGGATCGGTTCTAAGTCACTACTGGTTTTCACCAGAGCCCGCCGCAAAGCGGGATGGTCTTGCTGCGGCGGTAGTGACCAGGTCGTATCCACTAGCAACGGCTCAACCTCTCTGACTGCTGAAGATAGGCGCGGTACAAGGGAGTAGACAGAAGCAAGGTCGGACGTAGCAGAAGGTCGGGGCAGGCAGCAAGGATCGTAGTCGGGGGCAACGGCAGGAGGTCTGGAACACAGGCTAGGAACACACAAGGAAACGCTTTCACTGGCACAATGGCAACAAGATCCGGCGAGGGAGCGAAGGGGAAGTGAGGTATAAATAGGGAGTGCACAGGTGAACACACTAATTGAAACCACTGCGCCAATCAGCGGCGCAGTGGCCCTTTAAATCGCAGAGACCCGGCGCGCGCGCGCCCTAGGGAGCGGGGCCGCGTGCGCCGGGACAGGACAGACGGAGAGCGAGTCAGGTACGGGAGCCGGGATGCGCATCGCGAGCGGGCGCTACCCGCATCGCGAATCGCATCCCGGCTGGAGACGGTATCGCAGCGCACCGGGTCAGTGGAGCTGCCCGGAGCGCTGCGGTAGCGAGAGAGAAGCGAGCGCTCCGGGGAGGAACGGGGACCCGGAGCGCTCGGCGTAACAGTATCCCCCCCCTTGGGTCTCCCCCTCTTCTTAGAGCCTGAGAACCTGAGGAGCACACTTTTGTCTAGGATGTTGTCCTCAGGTTCCCAGGATCTCTCTTCAGGTCCACAGCCCTCCCAATCCACCAAAAAGAACTTTTTTCCTCTGACCGTCTTGGAGGCCAGTATCTCTTTCACTGAGAAGACGTCAGAAGAACCGGAGACAGGAGTGGGAGAAACTAATTTGGGAGAGAAACGGTTGATGATGAGTGGTTTAAGAAGAGAGACATGAAAGGCATTAGGAATACGGAGAGAAGGAGGAAGAAGAAGTTTGTAAGAGACAGGATTAATTTGGCACAAGACTTTGAAGGGACCAAGATAGCGTGGACCCAGTTTGTAACTGGGGACACGAAAGTGGACATATTTAGCGGAGAGCCATACCTTGTCTCCGGGAGCAAAAATGGGGGGAGCTCTTCTTTTCTTATCGGCAAACTTTTTCATGCGAGATGAAGCCTGTAAAAGAGAATCTTGGGTCTCTTTCCATATAGTGGAAAGATCACGAGTCACTTCATCTACAGCGGGCAAACCAGAGGGCAAGGGAGTAGGGAGGGGGGGAAGAGGGTGACGGCCGTACACCACGAAAAATGGGGATTTGGAGGAAGATTCAGAGACTCTAAAGTTATACGAGAATTCGGCCCATGGTAGAAGATCTGCCCAATCATCCTGGCGGGAGGAAACAAAATGTCGTAAATAATCACCCAAGACCTGGTTAATTCTTTCTACTTGTCCATTGGATTGAGGATGATATGCAGAAGAAAAGTTTAATTTAATCTTGAGTTGTTTACAGAGAGCCCTCCAGAATTTTGACACGAATTGGACGCCTCTATCCGAGACTATCTGTGTGGGCAACCCGTGAAGACGAAAAATGTGTACAAAAAATTGTTTAGCCAACTGAGGCGCTGAAGGAAGACCAGGAAGAGGGATGAAATGTGCCATCTTGGAGAATCGATCAACGACCACCCAAACAACAGTGTTGCCACGGGATGGGGGTAGGTCTGTAATAAAATCCATACCAATCAGAGACCAAGGCTGTTCGGGGACAGGCAGAGGATGAAGAAAACCAGCGGGCTTCTGGCGAGGAGTCTTATCCCGAGCACAGACAGTGCAGGCTCGCACAAAGTCCACGACATCCGTCTCCAGAGTCGGCCACCAATAGAAGCGAGAGATGAGTTGCACAGATTTCTTGATGCCTGTATGACCTGCGAGATGGGAGGAGTGACCCCATTTGAGGATTCCGAGGCGTTGGCGTGGAGAGACGAAGGTCTTTCCTGGAGGAGTTTGCCTGATGGAGGCTGGAGAAGTGGAGATCAGGCAGTCAGGAGGAATGATGTGTTGCGGAAAGAGTTCAACTTCCGAGGCATCCGAGGAACGGGAGAGAGCATCGGCCCTAATGTTCTTATCGGCAGGCCGAAAGTGAATTTCAAAATTAAATCGGGCAAAGAACAGAGACCACCTGGCCTGGCGAGGATTCAGCCGTTGGGCAGACTGGAGATAGGAGAGGTTCTTGTGATCGGTGTAAATAATAACAGGAAATCTTGATCCCTCCAGCAGATGCCTCCATTCCTCAAGTGCTAATTAAATGGCTAGAAGCTCTCGATCCCCGATGGAGTAGTTCCTCTCCGCCGGAGAGAAGGTCCTAGAAAAAAAACCACAAGTAACAGCATGCCCGGAAGAATTTTTTTGTAGAAGGACCGCTCCAGCTCCTACAGAGGAGGCATCAACCTCCAATAGGAAGGGTTTAGATGGGTCAGGTCTGGAGAGCACGGGAGCCGAAGAAAAGGCAGACTTGAGCCGTTTAAAGGCGTCTTCCGCTTGAGGAGGCCAAGACTTGGGATTGGCATTTTTTTTGGTTAAAGCCACGATAGGGGCCACAACGGTAGAAAAATGTGGAATAAATTGCCTGTAATAATTGGCGAACCCCAAAAAACGTTGGATAGCACGGAGTCCGGAGGGGCGTGGCCAATCTAAGACGGCAGAGAGTTTGTCTGGATCCATTTGTAGTCCCTGGCCAGAGACCAAGTATCCTAGGAAAGGAAGAGATTGGCATTCAAACAGACATTTCTCTATCTTGGCATAAAGTTGATTGTCACGAAGTCTCTGAAGAACCATACGGACATGCTGGCGGTGTTCTTCTAGATTGGCAGAAAAAATCAGGATATCGTCCAGATATACAACAACACAGGAGTATAAGAGATCACGAAAAATTTCATTAACAAAGTCTTGGAAGACGGCAGGGGCGTTGCACAGGCCAAAGGGCATGACCAGATACTCAAAGTGTCCATCTCTAGTGTTAAATGCCGTTTTCCATTCATCCCCCTCTCTGATGCGGATGAGATTATAAGCACCTCTTAAGTCCAGTTTGGTAAAGATGTGGGCACCTTGGAGGCGATCAAAGAGTTCAGAGATGAGGGGTAGGGGGTAGCGGTTCTTTATCGTGATTTTATTAAGACCGCGGTAGTCAATGCAAGGACGTAGAGAGCCATCTTTTTTGGACACAAAGAAAAATCCGGCTCCGGCAGGAGAGGAGGATTTACGGATAAAGCCTTTTTTTAAATTTTCCTGGATGTACTCCGACATAGCAAGAGTCTCTGGGGCGGACAGAGGATAGATTCTGCCCCGGGGTGGAGTAGTGCCCGGGAGGAGGTCAATAGGACAATCATAAGGCCTGTGAGGAGGTAGAGTCTCAGCTTGTTTTTTGCAAAAAACATCCGCAAAGTCCATATAGGCCTAAGGGAGACCGGTTACAGGGGGAACCACAGAGTCACGGCAAGGGGTACTGGGAACCGGTTTTAGGCAGTCCTTGAAACAAGAGGGCCCCCAACTCTTGATCTCCCCAGTGGACCAATCCAGGGTTGGGGAATGGAGTTGAAGCCAGGGTAGTCCAAGGAGGATTTCGGAAGTGCAATTGGGGAGGACCAAAAATTCAATCTTCTCGTGATGAGGTCCGATGCACATTAGAAGGGGCTCCGTGCGGAAACGTACGGTACAGTCCAATCTTTCATTGTTTACACAATTGATGTAGAGGGGTCTGGCGAGACTGGTCACTGGGATGTTGAACCTGTTGACGAGAGAGGCCAAAATAAAATTTCCTGCAGATCCGGAATCCAAGAAGGCCATAGTAGAGAAGGAGAAGGCAGAGGCAGATATCCGCACAGGCACAGTAAGACGTGGAGAAGCAGAGTAGACATCAAGGACTGTCTCACCTTTGTGCGGAGTCAGCGTACGTCTTTCCAGGCGGGGAGGACGGATAGCACAATCCTTCAGGAAGTGTTCGGTACTGGCACAGTACAGGCAGAGATTCTCCATGCGGCGTCGTGTCCTCTCTTGAGGTGTCAGGCGAGACCGGTCGACCTGCATAGCCTCCACGGCGGGAGGCACAGGAACGGATTGCAGGGGACCAGAGGAGAGAGGAGCCGGGGAGAAAAAACGTCTTGTGCGAACAAAGTCCATATCCTGGCGGAGCTCCTGACGCCTTTCGGAAAAACGCATGTCAATGCGAGTGGCAAGATGGATGAGTTCATGTAGGTTAGCAGGGATTTCTCGTGCGGCCAGAACATCTTTAATGTTGCTGGATAGGCCTTTTTTAAAGGTCGCGCAGAGGGCCTCATTATTCCAGGATAATTCTGAAGCAAGAGTACGGAATTGTACGGCGTACTCGCCAACGGAAGAATTACCCTGGACCAGGTTCAACAGGGCAGTCTCAGCAGAAGAGGCTCGGGCAGGTTCCTCAAAGACACTTCGAATTTCTGAGAAGAAGGAGTGTATAGAGGCAGTGACGGGGTCATTGCGGTCCCAGAGCGGTGTGGCCCATGACAGAGCTTTTCCAGACAGAAGGCTGACTACGAAAGCCACCTTAGACCTTTCAGTAGGGAACTGGTCCGACATCATCTCCAAGTGCAGGGAACATTGGGAAAGAAAGCCACGGCAGAATTTAGAGTCCCCATCAAATTTATCCGGCAAGGATAGTCGTAGACCAGAAGCGGCCACTCGCTGCGGAGGAGGTGCAGGAGCTGGCGGAGGAGATGATTGCTGAAGCTGTGGTAGTAGCTGCTGTAGCATCACGGTCAGTTGAGACAGCTGTTGGCCTTGTTGCGCTATCTGTTGTGACTGCTGGGCGACCACCGTGGTGAGGTCGGCGACAACTGGCAGAGGAACTTCAGCGGGATCCATGGCCGGATCTACTGTCACGATGCCGGCTGGCAGGTAGTGGATCCTCTGTGCCAGAGAGGGATTGGCGTGGACCGTGCTAGTGGATCGGTTCTAAGTCACTACTGGTTTTCACCAGAGCCCGCCGCAAAGCGGGATGGTCTTGCTGCGGCGGTAGTGACCAGGTCATATCCACTAGCAACGGCTCAACCTCTCTGACTGCTGAAGATAGGCGCGGTACAAGGGAGTAGACAGAAGCAAGGTCGGACGTAGCAGAAGGTCGGGGCAGGCAGCAAGGATCGTAGTCGGGGGCAACGGCAGGAGGTCTGGAACACAGGCTAGGAACACACAAGGAAACGCTTTCACTGGCACAATGGCAACAAGATCCGGCGAGGGAGTGAAGGGGAAGTGAGGTATAAATAGGGAGTGCACAGGTGAACACACTAATTGAAACCACTGCGCCAATCAGCGGCGCAGTGGCCCTTTAAATCGCAGAGACCCGGCGCGCGCGCGCCCTAGGGAGCGGGGCCGCGCGCGCCGGGACAGGACAGACGGAGAGCGAGTCAGGTACGGGAGCCGGGATGCGCATCGCGAGCGGGCGCTACCCGCATCGCGAATCGCATCCCGGCTGGAGACGGTATCGCAGCGCACCGGGTCAGTGGAGCTGCCCGGAGCGCTGCGGTAGCGAGAGAGAAGCGAGCGCTCCGGGGAGGAACGGGGACCCGGAGCGCTCGGCGTAACACTCATGCTGCCAACACCTCCACGCTGTGTCATTCAGCCACTATATGATCTCCTCATGCTGCCAACACCTTTGCGCTGTGTCATTCAGCCACTATATGGTCTCCTCATGCTTCAGCCACATCCAAGCTGTGTCATTCAGGCACTATATGGTCTCCTCATGCTGCCAACACCTCTACGCTGTGCCATTCAGCCACTATATGGTGTCCTCATGCTGCCAACACCTCCACGCTGTGCCATTCAGCCACTATATGGTCTCCTCATACTGCCAACACCTCCACGCTATGTCATTCATTCACTATACGGTCTCCTGACACTGATGCCACCACCAGGCTCTGTCATTGTGCTGCTGTGTGGCAGTGATTCTAAAAGCGATGCCTGTAATCTGCATTTCATACTGAATAACTGTATTATTTCACTACCCCAGCACACTCCATATGCGTGTTAGAACAAAGCAAAGTGTTCTACACTCCTATTGAGGCTCTCTGTAGGCAATAAATAGCCATTTTTTATATAGATTTGCCGCAAATAAATTCGACCCAAAACAAATTTTTTTCGGAAAATTTGTCAAATTGGCCGAATCAAATTTTTTAAAAGTTCGCTCAGGTTGCTTATATGTCTGGTTATGAGTTAAAAGTTGGTACCTGATGGTAAACAGGTGGTAAATAACTGCTTGTTTGACCCCTTCAAGAAGCATGGTGTACATTTGAGCTCTGCGCCCGCTACCGGACTTTAACTAATCTAACTCAGGAGCAGAGCCCATGCGTAATGGCTGCTATCAGCAACTTAGACTCACCACTTATGCTGGACATTGAAGATCATGCCAATGTCTGGCATTAACCCTTTGGGAGGCAGGGAAGGGACCACTGGCCACTTTCTTAGTCAATAAGCCCCACTGAGCTAACTGTCACCAGTCCATATTTTACACATTTAGATCCCACAAGTGACTCTGATTGCAGGATCTAAATGTGTAAAATACTTTACTCGGGCCGGTTAACTTTCTGGAGGGTTGCTATTGGCTAAAATGGTGGCCAAAGGTCCCTCACCTGCCTCTGCTCTGTTCAGTGATCCTCTTGGGTCGGCTCAGCCAGGCTAAGCAAGAAGAGCACCAATAACACTGATCAATGCTATGCTATGGCATAGCATTAAATATTGTTTGCAATCGAAAGATCGCATGTAATAGTCCCCTATGGTAACGACAAAATAAAGAATAAAATAATAAGCCCCTCCCCTAATAAAAGTTGACTGTTCCCCCTAATTTTTCAAATAAAATAATTAAATCAAAAATAAACATAATGGGGGAGATTTATCAAAACCTGTCTAAAAAAAAAAGTGTCTGGGTTGCCCATAACAACCAATCAGATTGCTGCTTTCTTTTTTGAAATGGCCTCTGAAAAATGAAAGAAGCGATCTGATTGGTTGCTATGGGCAACTCAGCAACTTTTTCTCTGGACAGGTTTTGATAGATCTACCCCAATGTTTATGATACTGCATAGTTGGGTAAATGCAATATCAAAGTCCGGTCACTTCATGTACCAAAAAAAAGGAATAAAAGCAACTAAAAATTCCTGTCAAAACAAACATAGAATAGAGTAGAAGAAATTAACTTCATCCAGTTGAGAAATTTCCTTCACTTTATTGAGAACGATAACAATGCGTACAAATATCAGAGGACGTAAAAGCAGCGATCTTCAGACTCAAGTTCAAAATCAAGGAACGCTGAACATGCATGGCGCGTTTCTGGTCATGTGACCCTTTTTCCAATGCATTGCAAAAAGGTTTGCATGACCAGAAATGCGTCATGCATGTTCAGAATTCCTTGATTTCACCTTGACATATAAAGACTGCTGCTTTTATGTCCTCCGCATTTTAATGGTTCTCAATAAAGTGAAGAAAATGTCTTTGTTGGCTGAAGTTTGTTTCTTCTATTACTTGGAGCACAGCCGTGTGGTGGATACTGGTGAGCTGACTACATACTGCTGCTGCTTGAATAGTATAAGGTATAAAATAACAGACCATGGCACAAAAAAATGATAAAATAATAAAGAAAAAAAAGAAAAGAAAAAAATAGATATATGTGTTTGTGTATTTGCTGTATAGGCACACAGTGGCATTTACGATATTTCACATTGACTTCCATTGTAAAAAATAAAAAATAAATGCTGTACAGCTGCACAGTAGGAATTGGCAATCCCATTGGCGCTATACACCAGGCTCATGAGGGCCATATGCATCTCCTGGGCCACCTTTTAGGCATCAATGGTATTCACACAATATATACAGGTTTCCAATTCTTAGAAGAGCAAATACCCTGAACATGTAAGTTACTGTATATTACTTAGTATTATACAGTTTATCAAGGTCACAGAAGTTAACATGTGCAAATCCCAATTAGTCAACTATTATGTATAGCACTTATAAAAAAAAAATAGTAAAAGAAGTTTGCTTTTTATCCAAAGTAAATAAGAAAGCAGAAGACATGAGCATATCTTTAGAATTTCTTTACTCCATTGATTCTCCAAATTGCAAATCCCTTTGAATTTCTGGGGATCTCAAACCTGGGAAATTGATTTTACCATCACTATAGATGAGCACCTCTTTAAGATTCCTCCGCTCTATTGATTCTCCAAAATGAAAATCACTCAAATTCACTGAGGACGTGGAACATGGCATATGAATTCTACAATTTTTTACTGTGAATTTCAATGGGATGGAATAAGAAAAAGGCCTCATGAATTACTGGAATGAAAGCAACTACTTGTGTGAATTGTAAAATGAAAACATGAACTACAATAACTAAAATAAGATTATTAAAATGTTGTTAAGTGTAGAGAATGTATATTACTGCTACCCTATAAAAAGGATGTATGGGTAAGAGGACAAATAGCAAAATGTATATAATTGTTATAGTCAATACAAGTGTACATGATTTCTAAAACTCCTAATCACGTGCTGTACTTACCTGCAGATAAATTATATACCTACCTACCTGCACTTACTATATTAAACATGTCTATTAAAACCTATATGTGCACATTCTGGATTATAAGAACGCATAATATGTGCATACATATGGTACCATATTAAAGTTTTTTTCATGAATACTGTATCAGAACTATGCTCAATTCATAATTATGATGCCAGAAGTTAGCTGAGTACACTAATACAGTATCAAAGCCAGGCATAATAAACAAATAAATAATAAAATAAAAAATATGATACTTAAACCTGCTTTTTTCTACATAATGCAAATTTTTTTTTAGTTGTTACAATGTTGTTACAATTGTTAATGTTGTTAAAATTTGTTTGCCCGTTGAATGGCCTCACCTTTGCCTGTGTCCACAGTGTCTGGAATCGGGCTGTTTGACCTGCTTGGCCAGCCATTACCTTACCAGAACCACTCCTGGGGCAGTGACCTGGAACCTTCTAGCAGCAGAAGTCCAGCTTCCATAACCTGGAGTAGAAAAAACCTGGGTTAAAAACCTAAAGGATAATTAGACACTGCTCCCAAGTTTTCCCAAAGTCAAACAGCTTCCCTCTGTGTGATTTCTAACATATTTGTAAATCCCTTTATTTACCAAACATGACTCCATTCCCCTGAAATAAGCTCTAAAAGCTTGGTCATTAGGTGTCTCGCTTTCATTCAAACTGATGTCCATTGCCTGTTGTAAGGAATTCCATCAGCAGAGAGACCAAGGTGAAACACATAAAATGGGGGGCAAGGCAAAAGTTATGATATGTAGAGGAGAAAGCATGTGTATAAAAGCTGAGCCTGTCTGCTTACCCCATTCTGTGCCTGAATTTTAAATCAAGACTTTTCTTATTTCTGACCACCCATTAAATTCTAAGCAACTGTCGACGTGTTCTTAAACATTGTTTACATTATCAATGGTGCCTCCGAAGCACAAATGTGTTGAAAAAATGTCAAAATTACATGCTAATGAATTTGTGCTCGGACAGGTCATTCATTTCAAGGGCCCAATCATAATCAGCTGGTGACTAACAGGTCATTTCCCAAACATATACAAGTTTTGACTTGGACTGAGAAACAGGGCTTGCAGCGATTATCAGTCTGAGACAAAACTCCGATACATTGGGAAAATGTCCAGCCAAATAGATAGTATCCATCACTGCCTATGTTAGAACGGGTAAGGATTATATCATGTCAGTGATATGAAGGTGAGGATTAGAAAATATTGGTGGCAGTGCTACATAAAAAAGGCTTCAGCTGAATACAACCATGCAACAAAGAAGGTATATTGGAGCACCACAGAAGTCTTAGCTGTAATCTTTTATTTCATAAGGAAAAACATGTATTCAACACCTTTGTGCAAAATCCAGGGCAGATACAGTAGGAACGTACAACTGAGCGACAGCCGCTTTTTTACTCCATTGGGCGTTTCTTCAGGCCTGAAGAAACACTCACAGGCGTGAAACAGTGGCTGTTGCTCAGGTGTACGCTCCTGTTGTATCTGCTCTGCTATCTACACAAAGGTGTTGAATACATGTTTGTTCTTATGGAATAAAATATTACAGTAAAGGCTTCTGTGGTAAGTGCTTCAATGCTATTTCTTTAGTGTAACGTATGGAAAATTACCTGAATGTTGGCTTTTTTTGGGCCAGTGAAATTAATGGGGCCCATGCCTGTCCAAGCACGAACAAGTTGGCATGTCACTTTGAAATTTTTTGTCATTGTATCCCTTCCTCAGAGACACCAGTCGTAATGTGAACGAGGCCTTAAGTACACAGTGTAGCTCCCTGAATGTAATCCATTCTCAAAACCACCCTTAGCTTGTCATCATGATTATTAGCAGCATTTTAATGCTTAGAATATGGCTACTTTATTTATGTAACTCCTTTCTAGCTGTGATTGTCTTCTGCTGTTTGTTTCCATTCTGCTCTCACAGCACCTTGCAAACCCAATACTTCTGCAACTGCCTTTTTCCTTTAAAGGGGTACTTCGCTGTAAACATCTTATCCCCTATCCAAAGGCGTAACCCCAGCAATCTCCAGGCCAGCAGTGGAAGCGTCCGGAACACGGAAGCTTGCAGCTTCCGCGTTCATGATGTCACGTCACGCCCCCTCCATTCATTTGTATGGGAGGGGGCATGACAGCTAGTACATAGGGGGAACAAGAAACAACACTCATGGCAAACTGGGAAAGTTCTGGCCAATGGTCTAATCTGGTGAGCCAGAAGTTCACAGGGTCTGGGCTCATTCTGTCTGTCAGAGAAAGGGCACTGCTGTGGTACGCCTCAACTTGGTTGTTAAGGTGGTGGTTTACATCCCTTATATCCATTACATCTCATGTCAGGGGATCATACAGGATGCAGAAACTTCGACATCATGTGCTCAATTGTCAAGATGCGGCCACTGCTGCTGCTGATGCTCCGGCCTCTTGTTGGGGTAGTGCTGGCAGAGGTAGTGGAGCGTTGACTCTGCGGAGAGCGTAGACTGGATCCCCGGTTAGCAGGTGTTTGTTGTTGGAAAGCCATGGCAAGTTGGCTGCGTAGCTTCTCCTTATACAAATCCAATTTAACCTCTAACTCATAGATAGAGTTTTTGTGTTTATACCAAGGGTCTAGGAGTGTGGCTATCTAGTACTCTTCTCTTTCCTTCAGGCCCACAATATGCTTGTAATTGTGCAAGCAGGAAAGCATACACCTAGCCATCCTTACCAGCTTTTCTGAGGGCCCAGCTTGTTCCACCTCTGTCCCATACTGCCATGGTTGGTCATACTTCTCCTTGTTCTCATCAATGTCGCCTTGAGTAAGGTTCCCTTGTCCCCTCTCTCTTCCATAGAATCCATCTCCAAAACCTCCTTCTCAGGTCCCACTACCTCCTCATCCAATTCCTCCTCCACAAGAAAAACATCCATACAGCTGCCATCAAAATGTGAAGTCTCCTCCATCCCTCCTTCCACCATCATTGTTGTCAGCATCTGCTCCAAAAGGAATTCAATTTTGAAATTAAAATAAAATTCAATCATGTAGTTCCTGGACTGGTGATGCTGACATGCATGAGCTGTGTATGCATAGATCTGGCCACAGGGTAGTTATAAAAGCAAAAGCAGCAAATCTGAATTTGACCAGCAGTCCTGGCCACAGGGTGGTTGAAAAAGCACACGCAGAAAATTTTAATTTGGCCAGCAGCCTGGCTGGCCGCATGGTGATTGCAAAAGCAACCGCTATAAATTTGTTGAATATCGCTCCAGCCAGATGGCTCAGGTCTGGTTGGAAGTAGCAGCAATGAATGAAACAAAACTGTTTTTCGGACATGTATTGCCCCTGGCTGTAAGAACAACTTCACGTATCAACCGTAGATGCATGGTACAGCTGTCTCAGCAAAATAATGGTGACTAGGTACTCATTTTGGCCAACAGCCCTGGCTGGCCGCAGGGTGGTTGCAAAAGCAATCAATATAATTTTGTTGAATTTTGCCCCAGCCAGACAGCCCAGGTCTGGCTGAAAGTAGCAGCAGTGAATGGAGTAAAGCAGTTTTTCGGACATGTATTGCCCCTGGCTGTAAGTACAACTCCACATATCAACCATGGCATGCAGGCTGCAGGGTGCTTGCAAAAGCAAACACAACAAATTAGAATTTGACCAGCAGCCCTGGCTGGCCGCAGGGTGGTTGCAAAAGCAGATGCAACAAATTTGAATTTGGCCAGCTGTCTCAGCAAAATAACGGTGACTAGTTAGGCACCCCCTTGACCGGGCACACCCCATTAGTTGCCTGAAGGCCGTGGAGTCCACAAGATGGTATGGGAGGTCCTGTGTCACCAACTACTTGGCCAGGTAGGATTTAAAGCACACTACAACAGGGTGACTGGGAGAATACTGTTGTCTGGAGCACATGGATTTCCTAATGGATAACTGATGGGATCAGGGAGGAGGAGGGCACGACACAGATAAGGAAAATCCCGAACATGTGCTGCCTATATCCCTTTTTTGGGAGTAGAAACAGGTTTTTAGTCTGGCAAGTTAAGAAGATGGCATGGATTTTTCTAAGCCTCCCAAAAATGATCCCTTTTATTGTGGATGATGGGTTGTATGTGTAGGCCTGGATGGAAGACGGTGCAGCAGATGGTGGTGAGGGGGAATAATCTGTAGCCAGCAGAGAGCAGGCACCGGTGGACTAGGTATACTTGTACACAGGCTTTGTGATACATGAGGTGCTGATGTAGGGACCTAATTCCCAAATTTGGATCCTGGCTACGTTCCCAAATTTGTATCCTGGCTTTGTATCCTTGGATATGTATAACTTCAGCACGCTTTTTGAATGATGAAGCTGCGCATGCGCAGCGAAACGCGTTGCATCTAATAAATCCATTGATTTTACTTGGCTGCCTGATGGTTCCTCTCTGCGCCAGACAAACTCCTGACTCCCTGGTCATTCGGTTTTGATTTCACGCTTTTTGAATGGCAGAGATTACTGCACAAAGCATACTGACAGTGTTTATGGAAATACATGAAATGCACCAGAACTACAGGCTAGATACAGATTATGGCACTGGCTACTGTAGCTGGTTGAGGAACACTATTCAATTCAGGTATTTGCAGGTAAAACGATGCAGGTAAAAAAAGATGAGTCCTTCAGAGGCTGTGGGAAGGATTTCCCCTTACAGTATTTGCTGTATAGGAGACCCCATAGGTTTCTTGTATGGTGATTGACTCCTGTTTACACACACACACACACACACACACACACACACAAGGTCTCTCTTTCTAATCTGTATCTCTTTCTTTCTAACCACTAACTGTCCCTATCTCTGAATCTCTCCCTCTCCCCTCTCTGCAGAAGTTTTGAGCGCTCTGAGCACTGTGGGTGACGTCAGTGCCTTTTTATCTGTGCCCCTGGCTGTGTCCTATTGGCCTTTGTGCTTGATTAACACAGTAAGCAGCAAATCCCATGATGGTCCTGGGTTATCATGTCATCTGCTGCATTTCCTATGTCATCTCACCGCTCCCTGCCCACTCTGCTTATCCCACCCACCAAAAAACGCTTTCTGTTTTTTTTTGCGCTATTAACTGACTGACGCAAGCCAAACCGGTAATATCTTGAGTGTTTGGCAAGCCGGAAAAATCCAAAAGTTTGGGTGAAATCCAAGTTTGCTGGTTTCAGCTCACTCATCTCTCATTCTAAATACTACTTCTAAATACTACTAATAGCATGGAATTGTTCTCCCTCCAAAGATATGTTTGATCCTTTTATTGCCAAATTCTTGGACCCAGTCCGCAGCTCCACTTAGACCATTATTATTGACAGCCCACCTTCTTCAAACCACCACTTGGAAAGCAACTCTGAAAATCTGGTCCCCATGGGCCAAGTATAGTAATTTGCTAATAATTTCTAATGAATAATATTGTGCCTTCCTTAAATTGATAACTGCTTAACCTCTGTGTTTGACACGTGGACCCTTGTTAGGATTTCCAGGACTGTGACTTAAAGAAAAAGGTTGCTCTACAAAAATATAGAGGGAGATTAATCAAGGGATTTAAGCAGCTTTTTTTGCTTACAAAAGTCGCACACAAAGTCACATGTGCGTCTAAGCAAATTTTTGTGCGACTTTTGTGGGTAAGCAAAAAATACTAGTCAGCCCTACCTAAGCAATTTTCAGTTTTCAGCTTTGCAGTCGTCCAGGATTAATCATTGCGAAAGTCGCACATAAGCAAATAAAAGTCGAAACCCCCTTCAAAAAGTCACAAGTGTAAGCTAGGTCAGATCTGGCTTACAAACTTGCCTATGACAGCATTTTCAAAAAGTCACACATGAGACTTTTTGTGCGACTCTGCTCCCTGACACCCGCCCACATCTACCATCTGCCTGCAAGGTGTTGGGACTACAAGTCTCAGCATCTCCTCACTGTAAGGGCATGCTGGGAGTTGTAGTCCTGCAATAGCTACCGGGAGGGTGGTAGATGTGGACGGGTGGTCAGGAAGCGAAGCTGTGCAAAAAGTCGCAGGTGAGACTTTTTGTGCAACTTTTTTACTTTCATTTTCACAGGCACGGTGGGACGAGCGGGTAGATGTACAGGAGGGTGACAAGCTTGTCATCCTCCAGCACATCCCCGTCCACACAACACTACTACAACTCCCAGCATGTCCTTACTGTAAGGGCATGCTGGGAGTTGTAGTCATGCAGTGCGGGCAGATGAAAAGCTTGTCACCCGCTTGCACATCTCCCCCCAGCCCTGCTACATGACTAAAACTCCCCTTATGTCCTTGCTGTAAGGGCATGCTGGGAGTTGTAGTCATGTGGTGCGGGCGGTAAATGTGCAGGTGGGTTACAATAAATGTACTAACCTATTTTCCTTTTATTTTTTTCCTTCTCATTTCAGATCCATGTATCCTGTGTACCACGATGATGACCAGTGTTTTTTTTTTGTTTAATGTTAATAAAATGGTAAATGAGGGCTTGTGAAGGAGTGTTTTTTGGAATAAAAGTTTTTAAACTTTTAAAAGTTTTTAAAAGTTTTTTTTATTTATTTATTTACTTTACAGGCTTAGTAGTGGAAGCTGTCTTATAGACGGAGTCCATCAATAAGCCGGGGCTTAGCGTTAGCACCAAAAACAGCTAGCGCTAACCCCAATTATTACCCCGGTACCCACCACCACAGGGGTCTCAGGAAGAGCCGCTACCAACAGGCTCGGAACATCAAATATGGTGCTCCTTGGCCTAGGCAGTAACAGGCTGATGTTTTATAGGCTGGGGAGGGCCATTAACACTGGCCCTTGCCCACCCTGGTAATGTCAGACTGTTGCTGCTTGGTTGGTATTAGGCTGAGAATGAAAAATGGGGAACCCTTTGCGTTTATTTCTTTTTTTTTCTTCATAAATAATTAAATAATGAAAGAAAAACTCATAGGGTTCCCTGTGTTTTTATTCTCAGCCAGATACCAACCAAGCAGCAACAGCCTAATGTTACCAGGGTGGGTGAGGACCATTGTTACTAGTTCTCCCCAGCCTATATAATGCCAGCCTGTTACCCACTAGTTCCAGGAGCACCATTTTTGATGTTCTGGGCCTTTTGGTACTGGCTCTTCCCGACACCCCTGTAGCGGTGGGTACCGAGGCAATAATCGGGGAGTTAGCGCTAGCTGTTTTTGGGGCTAACGCTAAGCCCCGGTTTAGTAATGGACTCCGTCTATAAGATGGCTTCCACTACTAAGCCTGTATAGTAAATAAAAAAAAAACACATTTAAAAAACATTTATTCCAAAAAACACTCCCCCACAAGCCCTCGTTACAAAATGTTGTTAATATTAAACAAAACAAAAAACGCTGGTCATCGTAGTCCACCAAATCGAAAGTATCCCACAGAATAGACGGATCTGAAATTGAAATTGAAAAGTGCAGGAGTGGCTTCACATGGACAGATGTAACGGCATGGCAGTAGGTGGTAAGGAGTCCCGACCGGAGCGACGACACTGTTTCCCGCCCTCTGGGCGTTTCCTCAGGCCCGGGGGAACAATTCCGGGCCTGAGGAAATGCCCAGCGGGCGTGAAACAGCGCCGTCGCTCCGGACGGGGCTCCTTACCACCTACTGCCCTGCCGTTACATCTGTCCATGTGTAGCCACTCCTGCACTTTTCAATAAAAGAGCACAGAATTGGAACTTGGTGAGTGATCCGCGTCTTTCTTTCTATTTTCTATAAATGAATAGACCTGCTGAGCAGAGCTAGCGTGAGCACCACCACTAGCCAGCTGATGCAAACAGTGCTTACTGACTGAATGCATAGACTATTAATTAACCCCCCCCCCAGAGCTGTGCCAGGTGCTTGTCTCTCTTTGTGCCTTATAGAATGAGATTCATCAAGCTCCGTAGTAGATTTTTTTTGCGTATATTTTGCTTATTCCAAAGCACATTTCTGAAATCTGCTCACGTAGTAATTTTTTATTTTTTTACTTTGCAGTGTTCATGTATTGATCAAATGCGATAGTCGCTATTTATTAAGAAAAAAAGTCGCATCTCCATTAAAATTTTAGGACACGTACATGTTGGCGTACCCACTAAATTTTAAAATTAATGTGTTAAAATAGAATAAGGCACAAAATAATTAGGTAAATAACCCAAATGCGGCACTAAAATTTTTCCTTAAAAAAAAAAAAAAAAAAAACATCCATAGTAATACAGCTTCATGCACATTTTGGGGTGGGTAATGTAGCAAGGCATTTTTTTTGTGTGGCTACACTATTGTTTATGTGCCTGTTGGTGCTGCGCTGTCTTCCTTCCCGACGTAAACTCTGGCCTCAGCACAGTGACGCAAGACTCCACCCACCAACGTCACAAAATGCGGGCTCAAAATTAAACCAAAAAGCCTCCAGAGTACGTATATTCATGGTGCGGCATAGTATGTTTTTAATATTTTTTAATTTCTGAGGAGGGTGGATGGGTTGTTGCGGGATAGTTGGAGTGCAGCTATTTAGTGCTTGGCAGGGAAAACTTAAGGGAAAACTTTTCTGCTTTAAAAAATGATTTAGTAAGCGGGTTTCCTGGGTTTTGCTTACGTGACTATTTGATAAATAGGTTGCATGTAAGCATGCATGTAAAAAGTAAGTAAAAAAAATTGTCATTTAAAAGCCATACATTTGAAAAGAATGATAAATCTCCTTCATAGTTCAATCATTTACTGGCCACACTGTCCTTCTACCCCCTACCCCCACTCACCCCTCCTCCTTAAGTTTACTTGTTTTTTGTTATTTTATGTTTCACTTGTCAACTCATGGATGTGACCACATAACTGCATTGGACTTCTGCTCTCCCTCAAGTTTTCTTACCAGCAAAACTCTTGGCTCCTACAGAACTCTCTATGATCTCCCTCTGTCCACATTTTATTGTATTTGCTTATCCCTATGGTTATCCAAATCCCCACCCCCTGTTTATTTTATTGAAAGAATAAAAAAGCCTTCCATATATATCTTGTTATGTTGTGATCTTTTGTTGTAACCGTTTTTCTCTTAATAGAAAGATATTTATTTTTAAAATTGTCCTCCTATCATATCAGTAGGAGGCTGCTGTACAAGTAGTGGATTCAAGTCCTAAGGCAAGTGTCTTGTGATACAGTAAGACAAGTACAAGCATTCTTGAATCTGAACCATTTTACAACTTGTGGCTTTTTGTTAATATGATTCATTTTGATTTAATTCTGGTCACATTGACCTATGTTTTGTAGCCTTTAGGCAGTTGTAACCATGCTCCACAATTAGCTCCACCACACTGTTTAATTATAAATGAAAACTATGAATGGCAAGTGTACTGGATCCGAAACTGAGGATTTTGAAACATGACTATTACCAGTCTGTGGGTCTAGTCAAATAATAAATTTTACAACTGCTGAATTAAACTGAAAATGTATCATATGATCTAAATTATTTTTCGCAAGTGATTCTCAGCACTTAATGTATCATTAGAAAATGTCAATTCAAACAAGTTTTTGGGGATTTTATAAATTTATTTTATTTTTTGCAGAAAACTGTTTTTCGATGTAATCAACTGTTCAAAAATTATATTCATCATTCTGACATTCTTTTAAAGGGGGGATTCTTTTTTCAGATTGGTTCAATATAAAAGTCTACAACAAACAAACATTAGAAACAAGAAAGAAACAAACAAAAAAGTATAGCAAACAGAAAGGAAAATAGTCCAGCTCAGCAGCTCAGGAACAAAATGTGTTTTTATTATAAATCAATCACATGGAACAGTGAAGACATGAGGGATGTAAGGTGGTGCATTTCGGCTGGTTAGACCAGCCTTATTCATACATTGGTATGCATGTCTACACTGTTCCATGTGATTGATTCATAATAAAATAAAGATCAAGAACTAGACATGATTAAAAACACAGATAAATAATGATGAAGTCCCCAGTGGACCAGAACTAAAAGCCATGGCTAGGGCTGTTTATACAATAAAAAGTGCAAGGGACGGCATGTTATGATCCACCCTAAAGGTGTGTGGCATAAGCCACAAAGTAAATACAATGTGCATAACCAAGTAGTAAGAGTGCAATATATCAAAAATGTAATTAAGAGCAAATATATAAATCCCAAGTGGGAAACAAAACCTGCGTAGCCACACGCTGAACCCAAAGTTTCGCTCACTGCTCCACCGTTTTTAGTTCTGGTCCACTGGGGACTTCATCATTATTTATCTGTCTTTTCAATCATGTCTAGTTCTTGATGTTTATCTTGTAACAATAAAATATATCTTTGATCCGTAAACGTATGTGTTCTCTTTGTGCATTGATTTAAATTAACAATGGATCAGTAATTCTTTTGGGGATCCCTTTTGTAGTCTATGATTCATAATAAACACATATTTTGTTTCTGAGCTGGACTATTTTCCTTTCTGTTTGCTGTGCTTCAGGTGTGGTCCACAACCGTCTGTGCTCTAGCTTGGTGTGTGATGTGAGCTGATTATAACTAGACATGAGCGAATTATAGTAAAATTCGATTCAGCCGATTCAGTGAATTTTCCCCCAAAATTTGGTTTGGTCTGAATTTATTCATGGCGAATCTCCATTAAAAACGGCTACAGTGGGGATCAAAAGTTTGGGCACCCCAGGTAAAAAATTGTATTAATGTGCATAAAGAAGCCAAGGAAAGATGAAAACATCTCCAAAAGGCATCAAATTACAGAGTAGACATTCTTATAATATGTCAAAAAAAGTTAGATTTTATTTCCATGATTTACACTTTCAAAATAACAGAAAACAAAATAAATGGCGTCTGTAAAAGTCTGGGCACCCTACAGAATTTATAGCATGCACTGCCCCATTTGCAAAGCTGAGTACCGCCAGTGTCACGTATTGTTCTCAATCATCATCTGGGAAGACCAGGTGATGTCAATCTCAAAGGTTTTAAACGCCCAGACTCATCTGACCTTGCCCCAACAATCAACACCATGGGGGAGATGTATCAATGTTGTTGTTGGTAGACGTTTTTTGTAGATCATTTTGTTTGGTCTAAATTTGGAGCAATTTCTCCAAATTTATCAAACTTGTGCAAGCCCCATGATAAATTTCGTGCAATGGTCTAAATCTCCACAAAGTTCTATTTGTAGACCTGTTCTACACCTCACAGGAATAGTGGTGTATCCTGGACGCTGGGCTTTTGTTCTATTGTTTTTCAGGATTCCACTGAGGTTTTTTTTTTGTCCACCAGCAAAAACGCCTGAAAAACGGTCCCAGCTTTTCCTGCATTTTGGTAATTTTTCTTGGGGGAGATTTATCAAAAACTGTACAGAGGAAGAGTAGTGCAGTTGCCCATGGCAACCAATCAGATTGCTTCTTTACAAAAATGAAAGGAGCAATCTGATAGGTTGCTATGGGCAACTGCAGCGCTCTTCCTCTACATAGGTTTTGATTAATCTCCCCCCTTGTGTTTTTTCTTGCATTTTTGCTGGTGTTCGGAAACAAACATTTTTGTACCCTGTGTGCATTTTTTTCACTGCAGGTACTACTCCATGGGTCGGATGCAGAGCGCCCGCCCCACGGAGTGTAAGGAGGTAAGGAGTGATGTATAGCATATACATATACAGGGTGCAGAGCATCACTACTTACCTCCGCCCGCTGTATAGTATACAGGGGGCATAGTGTATCCATGTATACTATACAGGAGCCCAGCAAGGAAAGAGTTAACCCACACTGCAGTTCTGAGTTAAATCTTTGTGCGCTCTCCTGTGTATACAGCCATCTATAGATGACTGTATATACAGAATACAGTAGGCAGACAAGAACAATTGGAGGCTCCCTGTTACACACTGCAGTATGTGCGCACTCACCAGGTGAGATCGCAAATGATGTCCTAACTTTTTTTTTTCTCATTTCAGATACGTGAATGGGGAGGACTACGTCAGATTCAGTGTATTGCGATGATGGCCAGCTTTTTTTTTATGTCAATAAAAGGTTTAATGAGGGCTGTGTGGGGAGTGTTTTTTTTTTTTTAAATACATTTTTTTTTTCAATGCCGGGCTTAGCGTTAGCCAAAAAAACAGCTAGCGCTAACCCCCAATTATTACCCCGTTACCCACCACCACAGGGTTGCCGGGAAGAGCCAGTACCAACAGGCCTGGAGTGTCAAAAATAGCGCTCCTGGCTGGGGTTATTTAGGTTGGGGAGAGCCAGTAACAATGGTCCTCGCCCACCCTGGTAACGTCAGGCTGTTGCTGATTGGTTGGTATCTGACTGACACTGAAAATATGGGGAACCACACCGTTTTTTTTATTACAAAAAAAAAACAACACATAGGCTTCCCCATATTTTCAGTGTCAATCAGACACCAACCAATCAGCAACAGCCTGACATTACCAGGATGGGCGAGGACCATTGTTACTGGCCCTCCCCAGCCTAAATAACCCCAGCCTGTTACCGCCTAGGCCAAGGAGCACTATTTTTGATGTTCCGGGCCTGTTGGTAACGGCTCTTCCCGGCACCCCTGTGGCGGTTAGTACCGGGGTAATAATTGGGGGTTAGCGCTAGCTGTTTTCTGGGCTAACGCTAAGCCCAGCTTAGTAATAGATTCCGTCTACAAGACGGCTTCCACTACTAAGCCTGAAATTTCAATTATAAAAAACACAACACATGAAATAAAAAATGGATTTAAAAAAACACTCCCCCACAGCCCTCGTTAACCCTTTTATTGACATTAAAAAAATGCTAGTCATCGTCACACTCCACCGAATCTCAGGTAGTCCTCTGCATTCACTTATCTGAAATGACATTTTTGGCGCTCTCCCCTGGGTAGAGCGCACATAATGCAGTGTGTTCCTAAAGAGGGAGCCTCCAATTGTTGCTAAACTACAACTCCCATCATGGGGGCTGTAGGTAAACAACAGCTGGAGTCTCCCTGTTTGGGAACACACTGCCAAAAAGGCTCTGTTCCCATTATGCAAAACGCATAATGAGAACAGAGCCATACTTACCACCCTGGCTTCAGGCCTGGACTGTGAAGCTCCGCCCCCTAATGATGTCATCACTAGGGGGCAGGGGCGGAGAAGTTGCAAGGGGTCTCAAGAGTGAGACCCCTGAGATCCGTCAGTCTGCCCTTGGACTACTACTCCCATCATGGGAAATTTCGTGTCCCATGATGGGAGTAGTTGTAGTACCGCAGTGCTGAGGGATGGCTCTTACACATCCCCCAGCTGCGAAACTGTATTGTGACTGTTAGGACTACTACTCCCATCATGGACAGACTCTGTCCATGATGGGAGTTGTAGTCCTCGGGCTGAAGGACAGATCGCAGCAGGTCATTCTCCAGAGACCCGCTGCGATCTGCATTTATTAACTTAAAAAGCCAGCGGCAACGCTGCACTCCCCTCCCCCCTCCTCCTGTATACAGATGTCACGATTCATAATCCCCGCCACCGGGAGAGGGGAGCTCTGATTGGTGGAAAGCTATTCACCACTATACACCAATCAGAGCTCCTGTCTTCTGGTGGGGATTATGAATTGTGACAGGTCTATACAGCGAGTGGAGCCGCTTCTACAGTACTGTATATAATTGTTATGTGTATTGTACCCCCCCCCTCCCAGACTAATACTGACCCCTTCTATAGTGAGCGCTGGGACCGCTGTGTGATTGACAGGTCCCCAGCGCAAGTGTCCGGCCCCACTGACCTCTATATGTTATAAATCTTTATGATACACACTGCCCGTCCTCCTCTTCATTCTTCTGATACCGGAGACGAGCGGCTTCTGTATCATAGTCTATAGACAGAGCGCCCCCTCCCGGCCTCCACACTGCACGGGGCTGGGGCCAGACAACGGCAGGGGGCGCTCTGACTATAGTGAAAGCAGAAGCCGCGCGTCTCCGGTATCAGAAGAATGAAGAGGAGGACGGGCAGTGTGTATCATAAAGATTTATAACAAGGTCAGTGGGGCAGGACACTTGCGCTGGGGACCTGTCAATCACACAGCGGTCCCAGCGCTCACTATAGAAGGGGTCAGTATTAGTCTGGGGGGGGGTACAATACACATAACAATTATATACAGTACTGTAGAAGCGGCTCCACTCGCTCCCCTGTATAGACCTGTCACAATTCATAATCCCCACCAGAAGACAGGAGCTCTGATTGGCTAATAGTGGTGAATAGCTTTCCACCAATCAGAGCTCCCCTCTCCCGGAGGCGGGGATTATGAATCGTGACATCTGTATACGGGAGCCGGCGGCAGCGCAGTGGAGCCGCATATACCGCCGGCTTTTTAAGTTAATAAATGCAGATCGCAGCGGGTCTCTGGAGAATGACCTGCTGCGATCTGTCCTTCAGCCGCAGGACTACAACTCCCATCATGGACAGAGTCTGTCCATGATGGGAGTAGTAGTCCTAACAGTCACAATAGAGTCCCGCAGACAGGGGATGTGCGTCTCTCAGCGCTCCGGTACTACAATTACTCCCATTATGGGACAGATTCTGTCCCATGATGGGAGTAGTTGTAGTACTGCAGTGCTGAGAGACGGCTCCTGCATCCCCCACCTGCATCTTCCACCGTCTGCCATTTTCTACGAGTCCACTCTTAGGTTTAGACTACTTTTCTTGCAAAAAAGCGCAATTGCGCAAAAAAAACCATCTACTTTTTTTTTTGCGCAATTGATAAATACCAGTCCACTGGATTAGTTGGTGTACGGTAGACCAAACTGGTGACAACTTTAGAAAAATGTCCACCAAAAAAAACGCAGCTCTATGCAAAAAAAGCGCAATTGCGCAAAATTTGTAGACGTGAAAAATGGTCTAAATGCAATGATACATGTCCCCCCATGGGTTCTTCTAAGCAGTTGTC
Source organism: Hyla sarda (assembly GCF_029499605.1). Lineage (NCBI taxonomy): Eukaryota > Metazoa > Chordata > Amphibia > Anura > Hylidae > Hyla > Hyla sarda. The sequence goes on along the minus strand of NC_079192.1, from coordinate 187,659,288 downwards.
TAGAAATCTGAAACTGAAAATAGTTGACGCTCGCAAAGCTGGAGAAGGCTATAAGAAGATAACAAAATGTTTTCAGATGTCAATATACTCTGTTTGGAATGTAATTAAGAAATGGCAGTTATCAGGAACAGTGGAAGTTAAAGCAAGATCTGGAAGAACAAGAAAACTATTAGACAGAACAGCTCGCAGGATTGTGAGAAAAACAATTCAAAACCCCCTCACCCGTGCGCAGAGAAGGATTTCAGAAGCCGATGGTAAGTAGAGACATACTTCATTCAGAACATGTACAAGAGACTACGCGTTACGAAGGGACACGCTCCCCTCTTCCTCAGGTCCAATCCTCAAGGATTTGTTTTTTGCTGTAAATCTGTTAAATCCCCATAACTAGATGGCCTCCATGTTGGAAAATGCAGTCCGATGTACATCCTGTTCAATGTATGCAATCCTTGAACAACAGTTTGAGGGTGCCTATTGTGTGCTAGTTGTTAGTTTAGAAGCCCACATCCTGGATCTAGAGGAGCGACTGGCAACAATGAGAAGCATTGACAAAATAGAGAGGAGTCTCCTGCTCACTGAGCAAGTACTCTCTGGTGTAGAGGTGGGGGAGGATAGTGGGATGGAGGTGCAGGACTGTCAGGCAGCTAGCTGGGTTACAATTAGAAAACCGGGTAGAGGAAAAAGTGTCAGGGAGGCTAGCCCTGAATTGGCACACCCCAACAAGATTGCCCGGTTGGCAGATGAGAGGGATACCATTTTAGAGCTAGCAGTACTGCAGCAAGATACTGCCTCTGACCGCCAGGGGGGTGTCTGCTCCAGTAAGGAGGGAAGGAGGAGTGCAGGGCAGGCCAGACAGCCACTGGTAGTGGGGGACTCAATTATTAGGGGGACAGACAGGGCAATCTGTCACAAAGACCTTGATCGCCGAACAGTGTGTTGTCTTCCTGGCGCTCGAGTTCGGCACATTGTGGATCGGGTTGACATGTTGCTGGGTGGGGCAGTCATGGTACATATTGGCACAATGACAAAGTAAGAGGTAGGTGGAGTGTCCTTAAAAATTATTTCAGAGACTTAGGCCGCAAGCTTACGGCAAGGACCTCCAAGGTAGTATTTTCGGAAATATTACCTATACCACGAGCTACACCAGAGAGGCAGCGGGAGATCAGGGAGGTAAACAAGTGGCTCAGAAGCTGGTGTAGGAAGGAGGGGTTTGGGTTCATGGAGAACTGGCCCGACTTCGCTGTCGGTTACTGGCTCCACCGTAGGGATGGGCAGCACCTCAATGGGCAGGGTGCAGCTGTGCTTGGGAAGAATATGGCTAGAAGGGTGGAGGAGTGTTTAAACTAGGGATTCGGAGGAGGGAACCTACAACATAGAGGGGGAAGATAGTCTGAGGAGAATAATGACATAGTGGGTATAAAAAAGACTTGGTTGGATGATAGCTGTGACTGGGCGGTCAACATACAGGGTTATAATCTATTCAGGAAGGATCGGACAAAACGGAAAGGGGGAGGAGTTTGTCTGTATGTGAAATTGAGTCTGAAGGCCGCACTACGGGAGGATATCAGGGAGGGAAACGATAATGTGGGGTCATTATGGGTAGAAATATATGGGGATAAAAATAAAAAAAAACCCTGATAGGGGTTTGCTATAATCCACCAAACATAATGGAACAGGCAGAAGATCAATTACTGATGCAAATAAACAAGGCAGCAAATCAAAATGACGTGATAATAATGGGGGACTTTAACTATCCTGATATAAATTGGGAGACTGAGACCTGTGAATCTCATAAAGGAAACAGGTTTCTGACTATAGATAAAGACAATCCCAAATGGTGCAGGGCCCGACCAGAGGGGGTGCCCTACTAGACATAATATTAACCAGCAGACCTGATAGAGTAACTAATGTGCAAGTAGAAGGATACCTAGGAAATAGTGACCATAATATAATACATTATAACTTGTTCTTCAATAAGGGAATCTCTCGAGGGGACACAAAAACAATGAACTTTAGGAAGGCAAAGTTTGATCAACTCAGAGAAGCCCTTAACAATATAAAATGGGATAATGTCCTCAAAAACAAGAATACTGACACTAAATGGGAAACTTTTAAAAAAATATCTTAAATTTTCACTGCAAGATGTATATACCTTATGGGAATAAAAGGGTCAGAAATAAAAGAAAACCAATATGGATGAACAAAAATATTAAGGGAGCAATAAATGACAAAAATAAAGCATTTAAACTACCAAAACAGGACGGCAGAGAGGAAGCATTAAAAAGCTTTAGAGAAAAAAGTGAAATATATAAAAAAAAACAGATAAAAACTGCAAAAAAAGAGAAAGAAAGACTCATTGCCAAAGAGAGTAAAACTAACCACAAAATTTTCTTTAACTATATAAATAGCAAAAAGATCAAAAATGAAAGTGTGGGCCCTTTAAGAAATGATGAGGAAGAAATTATAAACGGGGATCAGGAAAAAGCAAATATATTAAACAAATTCTTCTCCACTGTGTTCACCGAGGAAAATGAAATGCCAGGTGAAATACAGTATGATAAGGTAAACTCCCCAGTACAGGTCACCTGTCTAACCCAGGAAGAAGTACAGTGCCGCCTACAGAAAATCAAAATAGACAAATCACCAGGTCCAGATGGCATTCACCCCCGTGTTCTAAAGGAATTAAGTAATGTGATAGAAAGACCCTATTTTTAATATTCACAGACTCTATAGAAACAGGTACTGTTCCCCAGGACTAGCGCATGGCAAATGTGGTACCAACATTTAAAAAGGGATCAAAAGGTGACCCCGGGTATTCTAGACCTGTTAGTTTAACCTCCGTTGTATGTAAATTGTTTGAGGGTTTTCTAAGGGATGCAATTCTGGAGTATCTTAATAAAAATAAATGCATGACCCCATATCAGCATGGCTTTATGAGGGATCGGTCCTGTCAAATTAATCTGATCAGCTTCTATGAGGAGGTGAGCTCCCGACTGGACCAGGGTGAATGGCTGGATGTCGTATATCTGGATTTTTCCAAAGCATTTGATACGGTTCGACATAAAAGGTTGGTGCATAAAATGAGAAGGATGGGGCTGGGGGAGAATGTGTGTAAGTTCTATTTAATATATTTATTAATGACCTTGTAGAGGGGTTGAATAGTAAAGTAGCAATCTTTGCAGATGATACTAAACTCTGTAAAGCGGTAAACACTATAGAGGACAGTGCACTGTTACAAATGGATCTGGATAGGTTGGAGGTTTGGGCAGATGAGGTTCAACACTGATACATGTAAGGTAATGCACATGGGGAGGAAAAATGGATTATGTGTTAAATAGAAGAACACTTGGGACGACTGACGTGGAGAAGGACTTGGGAGTCTTAATTAATAGTAAATTTAGCTGTAGTGACCAGTGTCGGGCAGCTGCTGCCAAGGCAAATAAAATCATGGGCTGCATCAATAGGGGCATAGAGGCCCATGACAAGGAAATAATTCTGCCACGGTAAAAATCACTAGTCAGACCACACATAGAATACTGTGTACAGTACTGGGCACCAGTGTACAAGAAAGATATAGTGGAGTTGGAGAGGTTTCAAAGACGGGCAACCAGGGAGGACTACAGTACCCAGAAAGATAATCAGTATTAGGGTTATTTAATTTAGAAAAAAGAAGGCTTAGGGGAGACCTAATAACTATGTATAAATATATCAGGGGACAGTACAGAGATCTCTCCCATGATCTATTTATACCCAGGACTGTATCTATAACAAGGAGGCATCCTCTACGTTTAGAGGAAAGAAGGTTTCTACACTAGTACAGACGGGGGTTCTTTACTGTAAGAGCAGTGAAATTGTGTAATTCTCTGCCTGAGGAGGTGGTCAAGGTGAACTCTGTAAAAGAGTTCAAAAGGGGTCTGGATGCATTTTTGGAGAGTAATAACATTACAGGTTATGGATTCTAGATCTATAGGGACAGAACGTCGATCCAGGGATTTATTCTGACTGCCATATTTGGAGTCGGGAAGGAATTTTTACCTCTAGTATGAGGATTTTTTTGCCTTCCTCTGGATCAACTCAGTAGGGATTCATTAGGGTTATAGGTTGAACCTGATGGACTTTGGTCTTTTTTCAACCTTATGAACTATGTTACTATGTTACTAAGATGTACGTCCGTGGTATGCACTTATGAGGGGAGTACAATGCGCTCCAGTACGCTTAAAACAATAATTGTCTATAACACCAGCAGGTATGTACTTAAACACCATGTCCATATAGTGACAATCCATCCATTCCGGGCTTTGCACTTATTATCCTACATTCATCCATTTTCCAAGGTTCCTAACCTGGTGTTATATCTTACCTGTTGTTGCGGCCAATTTCTCAGGCATTTAAGACCTGTAAAGTTGGTGGGAAAGTTAGATCACTGAGGAAGGTCCCAGGCGGACCGAAAAGCGTTTGATCCATTGTGTAGCAGACAATTAGACTGAACTGTACCCCTACAAATAGCATATTGATCTACGGAACCAACGCCAACCATCTCTGTACCACCGCACACAACTTCAGTGCACACCACATCCCGGAGGCCGCCATACCCGATCCCTGGCTAAGTACTATCAAACGTGACTGGACCGCTGCAGACCCGGACACTGTAAAGGATTCACCTAACACCTAGGAAGAGGGCTGCCATAGCCTCCACCGTAGAGGAATCCACTACTACCGTGGGAGAGGACTGCGATATCCTCCACCGCCAGGTAAGAGGTATACTGTACCAGCGGGACTCAGTTGTTCTTAACGGCAGCGGTGCCTTGCATCTCGTCACAGCCGCCGTCCTGTTCCTTTCACCCCCGGAGAGCCGCCGCGCTGCTCCGTGATACACGGCCGCCGAGCCGTCTTCTATAGCCGAAGATCTATTAACTATACAGAATAATCCGGCTAATCCGGTGCCCTCTGCATATAATCTAAACTTTTTTTCATCAAGAGTGGGCTCTTAACTATGAGTCTCCAGCGCTTGCAAGTGCACTGCAGGCGCCCCCACCCACTCTATCAGTCTAAATCTGCTATTATTTATTTTATTTGTATCTTTATTCATTTACATCTATATTTTGTATACTTTATACATTATCTTGATACCAGCAGAATATAGGGGAGTGCTAGGATCCAGCACTCCTATTTTAAACTGTTGTACTTACGTTTTAATTTATACCAATTAAAATAGTGTTATACCTTGGACATAGAATTTAGACCATTTATTTTACATCATTAATCACTGTAACAGATCACTTTGCATCATATCATCCTACCACACTGATAACCATTCTCCCTTATAACTGACAAACTCATACTGCTACAATCACTCACCACATTCTTCTTGATACATTTATTACATTGTATCCATACTTATCCTGCAACATTTAACAATGTAACAGTTGATCCACTCTGCAACATATTTTACTACCATATTCTTAACCATTCCCCCACATAACCGATAAATCTATACTATTATTATCATTTACCACACTCTTTTCCTTGATACATCTATAACACTGTGTCTTCATTATCTTTATTGACTACATCCACATTCTTAGCTTCCTTATTTTCACTGCCACATTTCTAGATCAGATACAGTTTCTCTCTCACTGCTGATTTAGAGTCCTTGAGAACCAGCCAAATTATCTACTTTTTATTATTTACTACTGTGGTCAGAGGATACCAACTTCTGGCTAATTTCTCGGATGCCTCTTGATAGATTGAGTACTTCCACCCCCTTTTTCTGTTCTAGGGGGGAGATTTTTCAAAACCTGTGCAGAGTCAAAGTTGCCCAGTTGCCCATAGCAACCAATCAGCTTGCTTCTTACATTCCTAACCAGGCCTGTGATAAATGAAAGAAGTAAGCTGATTGGTTGCTATGGGCAACTGGGCAACTTTGTCTCTGCACAGGTTTTGATAAATCTCCCCATAGGTGTGTACTTTTGCCTGGCCTTTCACAATAACTAGGCCCATAAGACTTTAACAGAAACAACATGGTACACCACTTAGATTTACGTGTGTGGTATGCACTTATGAGGGGAGTACAATGCGCTCCACTATGCTTAAAACAGAATTTGTCTAGAACATCAGCAGGTGTGTAGTTTTGGCTGGCCTTTTACAGTAACTACTGTGGGCCCTTAAGACATTAACGGGAGCAAAATGGTGCACCACCTATGTACGCACAGGTTACACTTAATAGAGGACAATACACTCCGCTACTCAACCAGTATTAGGCACTAATAGCAGGTGATTGTGGCTTTTAGTGTTGTGCTCACCCTAACTGGCTGGCTACTATTAGCTTTTCAGTTGTTGTACACACCAGTGCTGCAGCACACAGCCGCTTTGTACTACACCCAAAATTACACTTTCTCTATCTCCCTTCCCTATCAGTGCTTCTAGGCTGGATTTGGGCTTGAGGTGAATAGCTGCTGTAATACACCCACAAATACACGTTCTCTCTAAATCCCTCTCTCTTCCCTATCAGTGCTTCTAGGCTGAATTTGGGCTTGAGGTGAATCGCTGCTGTAAAAATGCTTTTCTGTGCAACACACACTGCTCTCTGTCCCCCTCTCTCTGCAAAAGAACACTGATGTGAGTGGCCGCAAGATGGTTGACAATTACATAGGGCTGTGACATCGCAGGGGTGGCTGGCTGCTGATAGGCTGCATGCTGCATGTGATTCAGGGTCATACCACCTACCCTTGTTCCTATATTCCCAGCATTCCTTGCCCCATGGGGATGCCCTGGAGCCTGGACCGCACTAAATGGAGTTAAATGAAGTGATTTGTGCGATCGAATCCCGGCGATATTCGTATTCGTTGCAAAGCAAATTTTTCCGGAATATCAAAACAAATTCAGATTCGTCAGATTCACTCATCCCTAATTATAACTTTTTAAAACAAAACAGTCTATTTTCATAGTGTAAAACAGGGCAGTAGGATATTCTATTGAATACAATTTAAAAATATCAACTTCATACTCAGAGGACCCCCAAAGACGTTCTCACAGAACCACAGATAACTTACAATTAGTGGTAAATATGTTGCTATCAATTATGTGGGCACACATGTATAGTCACAAGTACCCCCATATAACTCTAGCTGCAGGCATCCTATATATATTTAGCAGCAGGTGTCCCCATAGCTGTCAAGCTACCCCTATGATTATAAGGTACAAATCCACAATTATATTTGTCAGCTACAGTTTAACCCATTATTTCCATCCTAACTTCCCACTACAATTATCAGCTATAGATAATCCTTATTGTCAACCACAATTCACAATTCATGTTCGCAAGCAACAGTTGACCTCATAATTGCCAGCCACAGTACTTCTATACCTACCATTCACAATTTACCCCCACAATAACCAGAAACAGTCTCGGCCAACATTATTGACTGTGTGCTACTTCCATTGCAAGCTGCACTATTGGCATTGTGCATGTCAGAACCCTTAGGGTTAATCTGCATTGAGAGTCTTTTGTTTTTCTGGTCACTGTGGTTACGCCTAGCTCTCTGGGATGGTCAGCTGACCTCATTGGCTTTTCAGGTGTCTAGCTGCCTATTTAAACCTGCTATGTGCTTTCAGACCTTGCCTGCGAAAGAGGTTTCTCCATTATCTAGCTGTTTTCCTGCATTTCTGATCATCTAGTATTTCTTCTGACTTTTCTCCTGTATTTGCAACTTGGCACCTTTGACATCTTCTGGTATAGGACTCCTCAGCTAGTGGACTTTGACTATTGTGTGTGTTTGCTCAGTATTATTTCTGTTAGTTTGTGTGCTTCCTTATTGTATCCAGACCTGTGTCTGTTTTGTCCTTTATTTTGTTGACAGTGACTTCCATCACTTATTTAGGAAGGAACCATCACCTTGGTTGTCGATATGCTGTTTAGGGCAGATAGGCAAGTAGGCAGGGTCAGAGGGAGCGGGTGCGATCACGGCTGTACTCCTTCCCTGCCCATACGTGACAGTGCACTTCACTTATTGAGCTCATTGATAGCCTACAATATACTGTTATGTAGCACCACCATCATGGTATTGGCATGTGCTACATCTGTATATTACATATTAATAAAGGGATGCGTAGGGCTATATCATTGGTGAGTATTGCCTACATGGTAACACCATTATCTCAGGTACTACATGCTGTAAATTGTATGCCACAGGTGCGTATTCCGTGAAAAGACACCTGTGGCATGACAATTCACATATATGAAACTGTGTATTGCAGTTTGAGATGTGCATATTGTCTAGGGAGGAACAGGTTTAAATGGGCACTGTCAGATATAAAAACCTTTTTATATGATGTAAATTTTTGCTAAACATAAGCCTTTCTAATATACTTCATATTAAACTTTTATTTCCTTTTTAGAGAAATTATGGCATATAAAATCATGGCTTTGTCGCAGCTGAAGCACAGGCAAGTCCACTAAGTGAGGTGGATTAGCACTCATCTGTGCACTCCACTGTGTCTGGACAGGAGAGAGCACAGAGGAGTACTATCAGGCAGGAGAGAGCACAGAGGAGTACTATCAGATAGGAGAGAGCACAGAGGAGTGCTATCAGACAGGAGAGAGCACAGAGGAGTCCTAACAGACAGGAGAGAGCACAGAAGAGTACTATCAGACAGAAGAGAGCGCAGAACAGTGCTATCAGACAGGAGAGAGCACGTGGGAGTACTATCAGACAGGGGAGCGCACAGAGGAGTGCTATTGCACAGGAGAGAGCACAGAGGAGTTTTATCAGACAGGAGAGAGCCCAGAGGAGTCCTATCAGACAGGAGAGAGCATAGAGGAGTACTATAATTTGGGAGAGAGCAGAGAGGAGTCCTATCAGACAGGAGAGAGCACAGAGGAGTCCTATAAGACAGGAGAGAGCATAGAGGAGTACTATAAGACAGGAGAGAGCACAGAAGAGTACTATCAGACAGGAGAGAGCACAGAGGAGTACTACCAGACAGAAGAGAGCACAGGAGTACTATCAGACAGGAGAGAGCACAGAGGAGTCCTATCAGACAGGAAAGAGTACAGAGGAGTACTACCAGACAGAAGAGAGCACAGGAGTACTATCAGACAGAAGAGAGCACAGTGGAGTCCTATCAGAAGGGAGAGAGCACAGAAGAGTACTATCAGACAGGAGAGAGCACAGGGGAGTACTATCAGACAGGAGAGAGCACAGAGGAGTACTATCAGACAGGAGAGAGCACAGAGGAGTCCTATCAGACAGGAGAGAGCACAGAGGAGTCCTATCAGACAGGAGAGAGCACAGAGGAATCCTATCAGACATGAGAGAGCACAGAGGAGTGCTATTAGACAGGAGAGAGCACAGAGTATTATCAGACAGACAGGAGACAGACAGACATTATCAGACAGACAGAAGAGAGCACAGAGGAGTACTATCAGACAGGAGAGAGCACAGGGGAGTACTATCAGACAGGAGAGCGTACAGAGGAGTGCTATTACACAGGAGACAGCACAGAGGAGTCCTATCAGACAGGAGAGAGCACATAGGAGTCCTATTAGACAGGAGAGAGCATAGAGGAGTACTATAAGACTAGAGAGCGCAGAAGAGTACTATCAGACAGGAGAGAGCACAGAGGAGTACTACCAGACAGAAGAGAGCACAGGAGTACTATCAGACAGGAGAGAGCACAGATGAGTCCTATCAGACAGGAGAGAGCACAGAAGAGTACTATCAGACAGAAGAGAGCGCAGAGCAGTGCTATCAGATAGGAGAGAGCACGTGGGAGTACTATCAGACAGGAGAGCGCACAGAGGAGTGCTATTGCACAGGAGAGAGCACAGAGGAGTTTTATCAGACAGGAGAGAGCCCAGAGGAGTCCTATCAGACAGGAGAGAGCATAGAGGAGTACTATAAGATGGGAGAGAGCACAGAGGAGTCCTATCAGACAGGAGAGAGCACAGAGGAGTCCTATCAGACAGGAGAGAGCATAGAGGAGTACTATAAGACAGGAGAGAGCACAGAAGAGTACTCTCAGACAGGAGAGAGCACAGAGGAGTACTACCAGACAGAAGAGAGCACAGGAGTACTATCAGACAGAAGAGAGCACAGAGGAGTCCTATCAGACAGGAAAGAGTACAGAGGAGTACTACCAGACAGAAGAGAGCACAGGAGTACTATCAGACAGCAGAGAGCACAGTGGAGTCCTATCAGAAGGGAGAGAGCACAGAAGAGTACTATCAGACAGGAGAGAGCACAGGGGAGTACTATCAGACAGGAGAGAGCACAGAGGAGTACTATCAGACAGGAGAGAGCACAGAGGAGTCCTATCAGACAGGAGAGAGCACAGAGGAGTCCTATCAGACAGGAGAGAGCACAGAGGAGTCCTATCAGATATGAGAGAGCACAGAGGAGTGCTATTAGACAGGAGAGAGCACAGAGTATTATCAGACAGAGAGGAGACAGACAGACATTATCAGACAGACAGAAGAGAGCATAGAGGAGTACTATCAGACAGGAGAGAGCACAGGGGAGTACTATCAGACAGGAGAGAGCACATAGGAGTCCTATTAGACAGGAGAGAGCATAGAGGAGTACTATTAGACTAGAGAGCACAGAAGAGTACTATCAGACAGGAGAGAGCACAGAGGAGTACTACCAGACAGAAGAGAGCACAGGAGTACTATCAGACAGGAGAGAGCACAGATGAGTCCTATCAGACAGGAGAGAGCACAGAGGAGTCCTATCAGACAGGAGAGAGCATAGAGGAGTACTATAAGACGGGAGAGAGCACAGAAGAGTACTACCAGACAGGAGAGAGCACAGAGGAGTACTACCAGACAGAAGAGAGCACAGGAGTACTATCAGACAGGAGAGAGCACAGAGGAGTCCTATCAGACAGGAGAGAGCACAGTGGAGTCCTATCACAAGGGAGAGAGCACAGAAGAGTACTATCAGACAGGAGAGAGCACAGGGGAATACTATCAGACAGGAGAGAGCACAGAGGAGTACTATCAGACAGGAGAGAGCACAGAGGAGTCCTACCAGACAGGAGAGAGCACAGAGGAGTCCTATCAGACATAAGAGAGCACAGAGGAGTGTTATTAGACAGGAGAGAGCACAGAGGCATATTATCAGACAGACAGGAGACAGACAGACATTATCAGAAAGACAGAAGAGAGCAGAGAGGAGTACTATCAGACAGGAGAGAGCACAGGGGAGTACTATCAGACAGGAGAGCACACAGAGGAGTGCTATTACACAGGAGAGAGCACAGAGGAGTCCTATCAGACAGGAGAGAGCACAGAGGAGTCCTATCAGACAGGAGAGAGCACAGAGGAGTCCTATCAGACAGGAGAGAGCATAGAGGAGTACTATAAGACGGGAGAGAGCACAGAAGAGTACTACCAGACAGGAGAGAGCACAGAGGAGTACTATCAGACAGAAGAGAGCACAGGAGTACTATCAGACAGGAGAGAGCACAGAGGAGTCCTATCAGACAGGAGAGAGCGCAGTGGAGTCCTATCACAAGGGAGAGAGCACAGAAGAGTACTATCAGACAGCAGAGAGCACAGGGGAATACTATCAGACAGGAGAGAGCACAGAGGAGTACTATCAGACAGGAGAGAGCACAGAGGAGTCCTGTCAGACAGGAGAGAGCATAGAGGAGTACTATAAGACGGGAGAGAGCACAGAAGAGTACTACCAGACAGGAGAGAGCACAGAGGAGTACTATCAGGCAGAAGAGAGCACAGGAGTACTATCAGACAGGAGAGAGCACAGAGGAGTCCTATCAGACAGGAGAGAGCGCAGTGGAGTCCTATCACAAGGGAGAGAGCACAGAAGAGTACTATCAGACAGGAGAGAGCACAGGGGAATACTATCAGACAGGAGAGAGCACAGAGGAGTACTATCAGACAGGAGAGAGCACAGAGGAGTCCTACCAGACAGGAGAGAGCACAGAGGAGTCCTATCAGACATAAGAGAGCACAGAGGAGTGCTATTAGACAGGAGAGAGCACAGAGGCGTATTATCAGACAGACAGGAGACAGACAGACATTATCAGACAGACAGAAGAGAGCAGAGAGGAGTACTATCAGACAGGAGAGAGCACAGGGGAGTACTATCAGACAGGAGAGCACACAGAGGAGTGCTATTACACAGGAGAGAGCACAGAGGAGTCCTATCAGACAGGAGAGAGCACAGAGGAGTCCTATCAGACAGGAGAGAGCATAGAGGAGTACTAAAAGACGGGAGAGAGCACAGAAGAGTACTATCAGACAGAAGAGAGCACAGAGGAGTCCTATCAGAAGGAAGAGAGCACAGAAGAGTACTATCAGACAGGAGAGAGCACAGAGGAGTACTATCAGACAGAAGAGAGCACAGAGGAGTACTATCAGACAGGAGAGAGCACAGAGGAGCCCTATCAGACATGAGATAGCACAGAGGAGTGCTATTAGACAGGAGAGAGCACAGAGAAGTATTATCAGAAAGTTAGGAGACAGACAGACATTATCAGACAGACAGAAGAGAGCACAGAGGAGTACTATCAGACAGGAGAGAGCACAGGGGTGTACTATCAGACAGGAGAGCGCACAGAGGAGTGCTATTACACAGGAGAGAGCACACAGGAGTCCTATCAGACAGGAGAGAGCATAGAGGAGTACTATAAGACAGGAGAGAGCACACAGGAGTACTATCAGACAGGAGAGAGCACAGATGAGTGCTAGCCCACCCTCACTTACTGGACTTTGTCCATGCCTGTGCTTCAGTATTGACAAAGCCATGATCTTATAAGCCATGATTTCTATAAAAAGGAAATAAAATTTTCTTATGAAGTATATTAAAAAGGTTAATGTTTTGCCAAGATGTACATCATATAAAAAGTTTTTGTATCTGACAGTGCCCATTTAAACATATGAAAGAATCCCATTCCAAACATACCACATTTTGGACATACAATGCTATTTTTATTACTGATCATAGACAAAATGTATCCCAAATATAGCCTAATCTTTAACTGATGAAGAATTGAATCAATTTCTTCCCCTATTTTCCAATTTCTCTCCAATCTTTATTTCCCAAGGCTGGGAGAGGAAATCATAAACCATGCAAGTTGCTCTCATACTATTATGCTGGTTTTCATCTGCCTTCTCAAGGTGTCCAGTGACAATCGGGGGCTCTGTTTAATATTCCTTTCTTTATTGACATTCTCAACCTAGTAGCACAGGCTCTAAATGATGGGGATCCCTTTTAGCACATCAAATTTCCATTGTAATTGCTCTTCATGAAGCATACTGATGCAAATATAGGATTTTCTGTGTATGATAATGTACAATACACACCAAAAGTTTGGACACACCTTCTCATTCAGAGTTTTCTTTATTTTCATTTCAGGAAGGTCTTCCCGCGCTTGCCGGTATTGCAGATCAAACCATGAATAAAGTGCGATAAAGCGCTTATTTTTTTAAAAGCATTTTTTTAAATCTTTTTAGGATAGCCCTTTTCTAAAAAGCGATCACGCAAGATAGCTGACTGAGCTTTAAAATCTACATCTACAATTTTTTGTATGCGTTGGTATTGCCCAAATGAGATATTTTTTACCCACTTAGGGTAGTGGCAACTAGAATATTCTAAAAGACTATTCACATCAACTTTCTTAAAGTGGGTTCTGGTTTGTAAGTTGTTAAAAGAATCCTTAAAGATTTCCAAGTCCAGAAAAACCATACTTGTCATGAAAAAGTTGGGGGTAAATGTCAACCCCCAATCGTTGTCATTAAGGTGTTCAACGAATTCCATGGCATCAGATCACTCCCTGAACAAATAATAAATAAATCGTCGATAAAACGACGATAAAAAGGACCAGCAGGACCGTGCAATAAATAGGGACTCGAAGTGCCCCATATACAAATTTGCATAACTGGGGGCAAATTGAGTCCCCATCACACAGCCCCGCCACTGACGGTACACAGAATCCTCAAAAGTAAAAACATTGTTTTGTAGAATAAATGAAATGGATTCCAATAGAAATTCTGATTTGGAAATGTATATTTCACCATCTTGGTCAAGAAAGTATTTTATAGAATTGAGTCCCCTATCTTCTAATATGTTAGAGTACAAATCACTAACATCTAATGGAAGAAGCATCTAATTGTGAAACGTTGGGTGACGGAGGCCCTGGTGTGTCCTTGTAAGGTGAAGATGACAACTTCTTGTTATGTGCATAATTGTATAGGGCTGTGACCTTACCAGGTGCAGCCTTTGTTTGGGACACTTTGTTACTGTGAAGTATGCTACTTAGCAATCTATATATATGGGTGTTTGGGGATTAACCCCTTGATTTATGGACCTCCGGTTGTGTATTTGTAGGACCATCTTGGTAATTTGTAATCTCTTTTTAACCCCTTAAGGACGCAGGACGTAAATGTACGTCCTGGTGAGGTGGTACTTAACGCACCAGGACGTACATTTACGTCCTAAGCATAACCGCGGGCATCGGAGCGATGCCCGTGTCATGCGCGGCTGATCCCGGCTGCTGATCGCAGCCAGGGACCCGCCGGCAATGGCCGACGCCCGCGATCTCGCGGGCGTCCGCCATTAACCCCTCAGGTGCCGGAATCAATACAGATCCCGGCATCTGCGGCAGTTCGCGATTAAAATGAACGATCGGATCGCCCGCAGCGCTGCTGCGGGGATCCGATCATTCATAACGCCGCACGGAGGTCCCCTCACCTTCCTCCGTGCGGCTCCCGGCGTCTCCTGCTCTGGTCTGTGATCGAGCAGACCAGAGCAGGAGATGACCGATAATACTGATCTGTTCTATGTCCTATACATAGAACAGATCAGTATTAGCAATCATGGTATTGCTATGAATAGTCCCCTATGGGGACTATTCAAGTGTAAAAAAAAATGTAAAAAAATGTAAAAGTAAAAGTAAAAAAAAAGTGAAAAATCCTCTCCCCCAATAAAAAAGTAAAACGTCCGTTTTTTCCTATTTTACCCCCAAAAAGCGTAAAAAACATTTTTTATAGACATATTTGGTATCGCCGCGTGCGTAAATGTCCGAACTATTAAAATAAAATCTTAATGATCCCGTACGGTGAACGGCGTGAACGAAAAAAAATTTAAAAAGTCAAAAAAATTAATTAAAAATTTATTAAAAAAAAAATTATAAAAAATGTATTAAAAGTTTTTTATATGCAAATGTGGTATCAAAAAAAAGTACAGATCATGGCGCAAAAAATGAGCCCCCATACCGCCGCTTATACGGAAAAATAAAAAAGTTATAGGTCATCAAAATAAAGGGATTATAAACGTACTAATTTGGTTAAAAAGTTTGTGATTTTTTTTAAGCGCAACAATAATATAAAAGTAAATAATAATGGGTATCATTTTAATTGTATTGACCCTCAGAATAAAGAACATATGTCATTTTTACCAGAAATTGTACGGCGTGAAAACAAAACCTTCCAAAATTAGCAAAATTGCGTTTTTCGTTTTAATTTCCCCACAAAAATAGTGTTTTTTGGTTGCGCCATACATTTTATGATATAATGAGTGATGTCATTACAAAGGACAACTGGTCGCGCAAAAAACAAGCCCTAATACTAGTCTGTGGATGAAAATATAAAAGAGTTATGATTTTTAGAAGGCGAGGAGGAAAAAATGAAAACGTAAAAATTTAATTGTCTGAGTCCTTAAGGCCAAAATGGGCTGAGTCCTTAAGGGGTTAAATGATTTTAAATGTATGTCTTTTATGCTAAACAATAAAGATTGAATATTTTGTGTTACTATATCCCAGAATACCTTGTTTTTCCTCTGTGTTTATTCTTTATTTTCATGACTATGAAAATTGTAGATTCACATTGAAGGCATTAAAACTATGAATTAACACATGTGGAATTATATACATAACAAAAAAGTGTAAAACAACTGAACATATGTCATATTCTAGGTTCTTCAAAGTAGCCACCTTTTGCTTTGATTACTGCTTTGCACACTCTTGGCATTCTCTTGTTGAGATTCAAGAGGTAGTCACTTGAAATTGTTTTCACTTCACAGGTGTGCTGGTGTGGAGGAGGAGGTGGGATGGTGTGGGGGTTCTTTGCTGGTGACACTGTTGGGGATTTATTCAAAATTGAAGGCTTACTGAACCAGCATGGCTACCACAGCATCTTGCAGCGGCATGCTATTCCATCCGATTTGCGTTTAGTTGGACCATCATTTATTTTTCAACAGGACAATGACCCCCAAACACACCTCCAGGCTGTGTAAGGGCTATTTGACCAAGAAGGAGAGTGATGGGGTGCTGCACCAGATTACCTGGCCTCCACAGTCACTGGACCTGAACCCAATTGAGATGGTTTGGGGTGAACTGGACCGCAGAGTGAAGGCAAAAAGGGCCAACAAGTGCTAAGCATCTCTGGGAACTCCTTCAAGACTGTTGGAAGACCATTTCAGGTGACTACCTATTGAAGATCATCAAGAGAATGCCAAGAGTGTGCAAAGCAGTAATCAAAGCAAAAAGGTGGCTAGAACCTAGAATATTGATGACAATTACATCACACACTCCAATGATCTGGGTGCTCTAAGTAGGAATCCCAATCCTTAGTATCAATGATAAAGTAAACTTGGCACACCAAATAGATGCAAAATTGAGTATTTTATTAGCAATCCTAGGATTGCTAATAAAATACTCAATTTTGCATCTATTTGGTGTGCCAAGTTTACTTTATCATAGAACCTAGAATATGACATATTTTCACACTTTTTTGTTATGTATATAATTACACATGTGTTAATTCATAGTTTTGATGCCTTCTGTGTGAATCTACAATTTTCATAGTCATGAAAATAAAGAAAACTCTTGGTCTGTACTGTACCTCTGACCATATGTGACCACACAGTGTTGGCAGCACAATGGCTTAGTGTTTAGCACTGTCACCTAGCGTTAGGTTCCTTGATTTAAAGAATAACTTCTGCATGGATTGTATGGTCTCCCTGTGTTTGCGTGGGTGTACACATGGTTTCATCCCACATCCTAAAAATGTATTGATATGTTAATTTGGGATTTAAACTAATAGGGACTGATACAACTGGGGACAATGTCCGTACAGTGCTGTTGTATATATAAGTATTCCAATGACTCCAGGATAGCATCTCGCTTAGGAAATGTTCAAATGTTGTACCCATGAAAGAGGTTAAAATGGTCCATCTTTAGTTCCTAGGCCTATTTTTTTACCCATTTTGAATACTGGAACCACATTTTTTATTCACCAAAACCAGTGGAACAGACTTACATTGAAGTGTTACTAAACTTTTGGCATGTCATCTAGAAAATTTTTACAGTGAGCTAAAGTGCACAACAGCACTCTTCACCTACTATTTCACTCCATAGACTAATGAAGTGAAAGAATCAGATTTGGTCAACAGCCAGGGAGTGAATTGCTGGCTGCTACTCACGATCTAAACTGGTGGGATCTAAACTTTTCACCTTGTCTGGATAACATGTCAAACGTTTTTGCAAATGACACTAAGGCTTTAAATATTAGAAAAATGGTATACCTCTTTACCTAATTACTTTAAAGGGGATACATGCCATCTGGACCTGGTGATTTGTCTATTTTAATATTTTAAAGGTAGCGATGCACTTACAGGTGATATTTAATGGAGAATTTACTTTATCCCTCTGCATTTTACTTGACATTTCATTTTCCTATGTGAAATGAAGAACAAATGTTTAATAAATTCGCTTTTTCATCATCACTCTCCAAATTCCTCTCTCATTACTTTTTAAAGGGCCAACACTTTCCAATTTAACCTTTTTACTATGTATATATTCGAAGAACATTGTATGGTTTATCTTAGTCTTTTTGGCAATGATCCTCTCTGTCTCCAGCTTTGCTGCCTTTATCTGTTTCTTTAAATAATTCATTTTTTGCTCATAACTTTTTAGTACTTCTTCACTCACTGCCTTCCTGTTTCAGTAGTTTAAATGCTGTCATTTTGTTTTTAATTGCCATCCATAGATTTTTATTTATCCATGTAGGTTTCCCAGTTTCTAACATCTTTATTACCATAAGGTATGTGCTGCACACAAAATTGTCTTTGAAAATATCCCATTTAGTATCTGAGGACTATTTTTGAGGACTTGTCCAGCCCATGAGATTAAGGGTATATCTAAGCTATTTAAATAATCTTTCTGAAGTTTAGTGTTTTTGTAACAAAATATCCTATTAAAATACAAGTAAAAAATTATTATATCATTATTTCATAGGTGCCCTCCCCCAAATCTGTATACTTATATATATGTGTGTATATAAGATGTAAAGTCATTTGCTGACTACAGCGTATATCTGTTTCAGTATATATCAATCTAAAATATAAATAATATTATTCTCTTAACCCCTTAAGTACCCGGGGTTTTTCCATTTTTGCATTTTCGTTTTTTCCTCCTTACCTTTAAAAAATCATAACTCTCTCAATTTTGCACCTAAATATCCATATGATAGCTTATTTTTTGTGCCACCAATTCTACTTTGTAATGACATCAGTCATTGTACCCAAAAATGTACGGCAAAATGGAAAAAAAATCATTGTGAGACAAAATTGAAAAAAAAAAACACTATTTTGTAACTTTTGGGGGCTTCCGTTTCTACGCAGTACATTTTTTGGTAAACATGACACCGTATCTTTATTCTGTAGGTCCATACGATTAAAATGATACCCTATTTATGTAGGTTTGTTTTTGTCGTACTTCAGGAAAAAAAATCATAACTACATGCAGGAAAATTAATATGTTTAAAATTGTCATCTTGTGACCCCTATAACTTTTTTATTCTTCCGCGTATGGGGCGGTATGAGGGCTCATTTTTTGTGTCATGATCTGAAGTTTTTAGCGATACCATTTTTGAATCGATAGGACTTATTGATCATAGTGACCAAAAATGTTGGACTTTGGATTATTTTTGCGCGTACGCCATTGACAGTGCAGTTTAATTAACAATATATTTTTATAATTCAGACATTTCTGCATGCGGCGATACCACATATGTTTATTTTTATTTACACTTTTTTTTTTTTTAGGGAACTTGTTAAATGATCTTTATTCACAATTTTTTTCCACTTTTTTTTGTAGTGTTATAGCTCCCATAGGGGGGCTATAACACTGCACACACTGATCTTTTACATTGATCAGTGATCTTTTACATTGATCAGTAGGATACCACTGATTGATGATTCTGCCGTTTGACTGCTCGTGCCTGGATCTCAGGCACTGAGCAGTCACTCGGTGATCGGATAGCATGGAGGCAGGTAGGGACCCTCCGGCTGTCATGTAAGCTGTTCGGGATGCCGCGATTTCGCCGCGGCGATCCCGAACAGCTCCCTGAGCTAACCAGCATTGTTTTACTTTCACTTTAGATGCAGCATTCAACTTTGAATGCCTCATCTAAAGGGTTAATAGCGCGCGCTATTAGCCATGGGTCCCAGCCGTTGTTAGAGGCCGGGCCCGACTTGCTATGATGTGGCCCTGCATTATAGAACGGGAGCGGACTCATGACGTACCGGTACGTCATGGGTCCTTAAGGGGTTAAGGACACTAGACGTATATTTACCTCCATTGCCCATCCCCATTATATAAAGTGTGCCCATTATATGAAGCGTGCTCAGGAGCTGAGCGCACTTCATACCCCATGGGTCCCGGTTGCTATCAGCAACCAGGACCCGCGGCTAATGCCGGACATCGGCGATTGGGCTGATGTCCGGTATTAACCCTTTATACACCTCAATTAAAGTTGATTGTGTCTTCTAAAACAGGAGCAAAGATTTGCCAGTTAGCTCAGCAGGCTGTTCGGGGCCACCACTGTGTAATTGTGGCATCAATAACAGCTGGAAGGAAGGCGGGAGAGCTCTTACTTGCCTACGTGTCGTCCCGTTTGGTGCCTCGATGCTCCAGTCAATTGTTAATAAATGTGATTTAACCCCTTCCCTAATAAAAGTTTGAATCACCTTTTCCCATTAATCCCTTAAGGACTTTTAGTTTTTTCCTCCTTATCTTTTAAAAATCATAACCCTTTAAATTTTTCACCTAAAAATCCAAATAATGGCTTATTTTTTGCGACACCAATTCTACTTTGTAATGACATCAGTCATTTTACCACAAAATCTACGGAAAACAAAAAAAATCATTGTGCGACAAAATTGAAGAAAAAACGCCATTTTGTAAATTTTGGGGGCTTCCTTTTTTACGCAATACATTTTTTCGTAAAAATGACACCTTATCTTTATTCTGTAGGTCCATAAGATCAAAATGGTGCCCTACTTATACATAGGTTTGATTTTGTTTTACCTCTGGAAAAAATCATCACTACACGCACAAAATTTAATACGTTTAAAAATGTCCTCTTCTGACCCCTATAACTTTTATATTTTTCCACATACAGGGATGTATGGGGCTCTTTTTTTTGCACAGTGATCTGAAGTTTTTATCAGCACCACTTTTGTTTTATGATCAGACTTTTTGATCGCAATTTTTTTCATTTTTTTATGGTATAAAAAGTGACCAAAAACACGCTATTTTGAATTTTTTTTACGTGTACACCATTGATTGTGAGGTTTAATTAATTATATATTTTTAGAGTTTGGACATTTACACACGCGGCGATACCACATGTTTATATTTATTTACATTGTTTTTTTTTATGAGAAAAGGGGGGTGATTATAACTTTTATTAGGGAAGGGGTTAAATCCCATTTATTAACTTTTTTTACACTTAAAAAAAAAAAAATGTTATAGCCCCCATAGGGGACCATAACATGCAATGCATTGATTGCAGACACTGATCAATGCTATGCCATATCATTGCATTGATCAGTGTAATCAGCAGTTGATTGCTCAGGCCTGGATCTTTTGCTTGGAGCAATTAATTGCCAATCGAACGTGCAGGAGGCAGGTAAGGGACCCGCCTTGTGCGTCCTAGCTGATCGGGACACCGCGCTGAGCAGCCGGGAATGCTCTTTTTTTTACTTTAGATGCAGCAATCAACTTTGATCCCCACGTCTAAAGGGTTAATACGGGACATCACCGTGATTGGTGATGTCCGGTATTAGTCCCGGATCCCGGCTACCGTTAGCTGCCAGGGCCGATCCGATATGACGCGGGTCGGTCCCATGTAAATGTCAGAACTATAAAAATATAAGGTTAAGTAAACCTTACAGTCGATGGCGTACACGTAAAAATACACCAAATTCCAGAATTTCTTATTTTTGGTAACTTTGTATACCTTACAAAAATGTATAAAAAGAGATAAAAAAAACATCAAAATGAAAATCAGCCCTAACACATCCCCATATAATTAATAAATTATAGGGGTCAGAAGAGGACATTTATAAAAGTACTAATTTTCTTACAAAAAGTTATTATTTTTTAAAAGAAGTAAAACAAAATAAAATCGATATAAGTTGGGTATCATTTTAATCGTTTGGACCGGAGTAGAATTTCAATTTTGCCCCACAGATTTTTTATTTTTTGTTTCACCATTGATTATGTGGTGAAGTGATTGACAGCATTAGAAAGTTAAATTGGTGGTGCAAAAAAAACAAGCCCTCATATGGGTCTGTAGGTGGAAAATTTAAAGTGCAAACAAAAATTCAAAAATGAAAAAACCTGTGGTCCTTGAGGGGTTAAGATATATAATATTTACCAATAGATCAGGCAGAATATTAGAAAAACCTACAAAACTGACAATTAATGATACAGAAAACCTTTATTGAATATCCAAACTTACACTTATATGCAAAAATTCCAAAAACTATCCACCCTTAAAATCCATAAACCCCAGAACAACAGCTGGGACATTACAAGGAAAAGCGGAAAAAGTCCTCAATGTACTGACATATAGGAAAGTAACAATATCAATGTTGTATATAAGAGTCACATTATTATTTACCTGATTGAGACATCCAGAGTCCTAATGTACCCTGCCTCACCTCTACATGTGTTTCAAAAAGTCTCTTCCTCAGGAAACTTGAGTAGCCTGTATGGAGTAGTACTATGGATTTTAAGGGTGGGTAGTTTTTAGGGGTGGGTCCTTGTTGGAATTTTTGCACACATATAAGTTTGGATATTCAATAGAGCTTATTTGTATCATGAGTTGTCAGTTTTGTAGGTATCATAGTGTCTGAAAGTATTGGAATTGTAGGTTATTATATTATTGAGGCAGAATATTGCCTGGACTATTACCAAATATCCCGGCGTATAAGACGACTTTTTAACCCCGAATTTTCTTCTGAAAAGTCGGGGGTCGTCTTATACGCCGGGTATTGAGGTCCGGGATAGGAAAACTTTTGATTATCTGCCCAGGCCGGCTCCTGTTTGTGGCTGCAGGCGGGGGCCGGCCAGAGCAAGTAAAAACTAATACTGTATACTAAAAACCAGGGTGCCTCCAGCTGTTGTGAAACTACAACTCCCAGCACGGCAAAGGCCGTCCGGGCATGCTGGGAGTTGTAGTTTTACAACAGCTGGAGGCCCCCTGGTTTTTAGTATTAGTTTTTACTTGCTCTGGCCGGCCCCCGCCTGCAGCCACACAAGGGAGCAGGCCGGGGCAGATAATCATAGGTATTCCTATGCCGGACATCCCTGTGTCCCGAAAAATCTTTTCGGGACATAAGGATGTCCGGCGGTCACTTACTATTCCCCGGCGTTCTCAGGCGATCCTCCTTCGGTCCTCCTGCGGTCCGATCCTCCGTCTCTATGGTTGTACGCACGGGATGTCAGTGACATCACGTGCCTACAACCATAGAGGCCGAGGAGCGCAGGACCAGGAGGACCGCAGGAGGACGCGTGCCGACCGGGGTCTGGTGAGTGACCGGCCGTGCTATCTTAAGTGATCCGTTCACTGCACCCCAATCCCGGCACCTACTGCTATGGTCCATAGGCCATAGCAGTAGATGGTGACCTGGGCCGGAGGAGTGGTGATCGGAACACTGTGGGGGCAGACCAGTACAGACATACAGCCTGCAGCCATACACTGTATATGGCTGGAAGCTGTATGTCTGTTGGGGAGAGCTGCCAATCTAATGTGGGGGGAGCTGCCAACTATTGTGGGGGAACTGCTGACCTAATGTGTGGGGGAGCTGCCTACAAATGTGGGGGAGCTGCCTACAAATGTGGGGGGAGCTGCCTACAAATGTAGGGGGAGCTGCCTACTATTGTTGGGGGAGCTGCCTACAAATGTGGGGGAACTGCCTACTATTGTGGGAGAAATGCTGACCTAATGTGGGGGAATTGCCTACAAATGTGGGGGGAGCTACCTACTATTGTTGGGGGAGCTGCCTACAAATGTGGGGGGAGCTGCCTACTATTGTGGGGGAACTGCCTACTATTGTGTGGGAAATACTGACCTAATGTGGGGGAATTGCCTAGAAATGTGGGGGGAGCTGCCTACTTTTGTGGGGGAACTGCCTACAAATGTGGGGGAAGCTGCCTACAAATGTGGGGGGAGCTGCCTACAAATGTGGGGGGAGCTGCCTACTATTATGGGGGGAGCTGCCTACTATTGTGGGGTAACTGCCTATTATTGTGGGGGAATTGCCTACAAATGTGAGGGAGCTGCCTACTATTGTGGGGGAACTGCTGACCTAATGTGGGGGAGCTGCCTACAAATGTGGGGGGAGCTGCCTACAAATGTGGGGGAGCTGCCTACTATTATGGGGGAACTGCTGACCTAATGTGGGGGGAGCTGCCTACAAATGTGGGGGAGCTGCGTACTAATGTGGTGAAACTGCTACTAATGTGGGGGAGCTGCCTACTAATGTGGGGTAACTGCTGACCTAATGTGGGGTAACTCCCGACCTATTGTGGGGGAGCTGCCTACTATTGTGGGGGAACTATACTGCCTACCTAATGTGGGGGAACATGATGCCTACCTAATGCGGGGGGAACTACAAGGTACCGTACATCGTGGTAGGAGGGGTAGTCTTATATGGCGAGTATATCCCAAACTCTATATTTTAACCCCTTCATGACCCAGCCCATTTTCACCTTCATGACCTGGGCATTTTTTGAAAATCTGACCACTGTCACTTTAAACATTAATAACTTTGGAATGTTTTTACTTATCATTCTGATTCCGAGATTGTTTTTTCGTGACATATTCTACTTTATGTTATCGGTAAAATTTCACTGATATTTGTATCCTTTCTTGGTAAAAAATCTAAAAATTTCATGAAAATTTTGACAATTTAGCATTTTTCTAACTTTGAAAGTCTCTGCTTGAAAGGAAAATGGACATTCCAAATAAATTACATATTGATTCACATATACAATATGTCTACTTTGTGTTTGCATTAAAAAATTGACAAATTTTTACTTTTGGAAGACACCAGAGGGCTTCAAAGTTCCGCAGCAATTTTCCAATTTTTCTCAAGATTTTCAAAATCGTAATTTTTCAGGGCCCAGTTCAGGTTGGAAGTGGATTTTAAGGATCTTCATATTAGAAATACCCCATAAATGACCCCATTATAAAAACTGCACCCCCCAAAGTATTCAAAATGACATTCAGTAAGTGTTTTAACCCTTTAGGTGTTTCACAGGAATAGCAGCAAAGTGAAGGAGAAAATTCTAAATCTTCATTTTTTACACTCGCATTTTCTTGTAGACCCAATTTTTGAATTTTTACAAGGGGTAAAAGGAGAGAAATCACCCTAAAATTGGTAACCCAATTTCTCTTGAGTAAGGAAATACCTCATATGCGTATGTCAAGTGTTCGGCGGGCGCAGTAGAGGGCTCAGAAGGGAAGGAGCGACAATGGGATTTTGGAGAGTGAGTTTTTCTGAAAGGGTTTTTGGGGGGCATGTCCCATTTAGGAAGCCCCTATGGTGCCAGAACAGTGGACCCCCCCCACATGTGACCCCATTTTGGAAACTATACCCCTCATGGAATTTAATAAGGGGTGCAGTGAGCATTTACACCCCACTGGCGTTTGACAGATATTTGAAACAGTGGACTGTGCAAATCAAAAATTTTATTTTTCATTTTCACAGACCACTGTTCCAAAAATCTGTCATACACCAGTGGGGTGTAAATTCTCACTGCACCCCTTATTACATTCCGTGAGGGGTGTAGTTTCCAAAATGGGGTCACATGTGGATATTTATTGTTTTGCGTTTGTCAGAACTGCTGTAACAATCAGCCACCCCTGTGCAAATCGCCTCAAATGTACATGGTGCACTCTCCCTTCTGGGCCTTGTTGTGCGCCCCCAGAGCACTGTGCGCCCACATATGGGGTATCGCCGTACTCAGGAGAAATTGCGTTACAAATTTAGAGGGTCTTTTTTTCCCTTTTACCTCTTGTGAAAATGAAAAGTATAGGGCAACACCAGCATGTCAGTGTAAAAAATTTATTTTTTTACACTAACATGCTGGTGTAGACCCCAACTTCACCTTTTCATAAGGGGTTAAAGAAGAAAAAGCCCCCCAAAATTTGTAAGGCAATTTCTCCCGAGTACGGCGATACCCCATATGTGTCCCAAAACTGTTGCCCTGAAATACGACAGGGCTCCAAAGTGAGAGAGCGCCATGCGCATTTGAGGCCTGAATTAGGGATTTGCATAGGGGTGGACATAGGGGTATTCTATGCCAATGATTCCCAAACAGGGTGCCTCCAGCTGTTGCAAAACTCCCAGCATGCCTGGACAGTCAATGGCTGTCCGGCAATACTGGGAGTTATTATTTTGCAACAGCTGGAGGCTCCGTTTTGGAAACAGTAGCGTACCAGACGTTTTTAATTTTTTGGGGGGAGGGGGGCTGTGTAGGGGTATGTGTATATGTAGTGTTTTTTACTTTTTATTTTAGGTTAGTGTCAGTGTAGTGTAGTGTTTTTAGGGTACAGTCACATGGGCAGAGGTTCACAGCAAGTTTGCCGCTGGAAGTTTGAGCTGCAGCGCAAAATTTGCGCCATCTCAAACTTGCAGCACTCACTGTAAACTTCCGCCCATGTGAGTGTACCCTGTACATTCACATTGGGGGGAGGGGGCAAACATCCAGCTGTTGCAAACTCCGAGCATGCCCTTTGGCTGTCCGTGCATGCTGGGAGTTGTAGTTTTGCAACAGCTGGAGGAACACTGGTTTGGAAACACTAAGTTAAGTAATAAACTTTCAAGTGTTTTGCAACCAAACTTAGTGTTTCCAAACCAGTGTGCCTCCAGCTGTTGCAAAACTACAACTCCCAGCATGCATGGTCTGTCAGTGCATGCTGGGAGTTATAGTTTTGCAACAATCGCAACAGCTGGAGGCACTGAGGTAGGAAACGGACAATGTTTCCCAACTAGTGTGCCTCCAGTTGTTGCAAAACTACAACTCCCAGCATGCCCAGACTGCCAAGGCATGCTGGAAGTTGTAGTTCGGCAATATCTGAAGGATCAGATGTTGCCGAACTACAACTTCCAGCATGCTTGGGCAGTCTGGGCATGCTGGGAGTTGTAGTTTTGCAACATCTGGAGGTCCACAGTTTGGAGACCACTGTATAATGGTCTCCAATCTGTGCTCTTCCAGATGTTAGAGAACTACAACTCCCAGCATGCCTGGACAGACTGAGCATGCTGAGATTTGTAGTTTTGCAACATCTGGAAGAGCACAGATTGGAGACCATTATACAGTGGTCTCCAAACTGTGGACCTCCAGATGTTGCAAAACTACAACTCCCAGCATGCCCAGAAAGCCAAAGGCTTTCTGGGCATGCTGGGAGTTGCAGTTTTGAAACTCTCAGAGGCAGCAGTGAGATCGCTTTACGGCGATCTCACTGCTGCCAATGAAGATGCCGCACTGCTGCCGGAAACTCACCTCCGGGACGCAGCGCAGCCGGGACCGCACGGAGGACGCCGGGACCGCATGGAGGACGCCGGGACCGCTCGGGACACCGCTCCGACGGGTAAGTGACGCCGGGGGACGGGTCAGGGACACTTAGCAGAGCGGTGTGTGTCCCGATCCCCGTGATCGGGACTCACACACCGCGCTGCTAAGTATTCTGATAGCGAAACGCTGCTATCAGCTAGTCAGATTTGACCAGCTGATAGCAGCGATCGCTGGGGGGGGTGGGGGACGAAACCCCCCGTGGTCGCACGGTAAGATGGCTGGCTATCAGTGATAGCCACCATCTTTCCGGGCGCTGCGGGATGCCGCGAGTAGCGGCAGTAATGTCCATGACGTACCTGTATGTCATGGGTCGGGAACACCTTGCCACCCATGACGTACAGGTATGTCATAGGTCGGGAAGGGGTTAACTGTAAAAGTTGGGGGTCGTCTTATACGCCAAGTTGTCTTATACGCCGGCATATACGGTAGTTAATATTAAATATCTTAATATAGTTTATATTTTACAATGACATACACTGAAAGAGATAGTGAACAAGTTACAATGATAGCACTGAAGATAACTTTGCATCAGATGTACATACATACATCACATTTATAGATCAGATTGCCTTGCCTTAGGTTTAGTTAATGCTAGCAATAATCGTCTATCATTCCTGGATTAGAGAAAGTGATATAATGTGCACTGCAGTTTATCTCGGTCCAGTTGAATGTAATAGTTTTTTGTATGATTTTTTTCTATTGGAATCATCTCCTAGACAATTTCTCTGGATTAGGAGAGTGTATGTATAGTAAATTTGAGTATTATCAGAGAGATGATTCCCCAGGAGTAACATTTGTTCATGGAAAATATCCTAGATAACTGATGATAGAAGCTACAAGAAAGCGATAACATACCCTACAAGCACAGTGTAAATAACTGGCACTTACAGGGGATAATAATTATATACTATATACCCGCAAGGCTAAGAAAAAAGAATTCATTATTTATCTCTATATCTGTATCTTTGAACGAATAACCTCTCCAAGAAGAGATTCCTTCAAGGAAAGAGCCAGTTACTTGTATGCCAGGAAACGGGAGTCATGGCAACCTCTGCCATTTTTTTTTTTAATAGACATTTAAACTGTTACCAGATTTGTAGACAATTGCATGAGAATGGAACAATTGTTCGAGTAAAATGTTTGTAACTTTCAATCAACCTATTATGACAAAAAGCAATCCTTCTAACAGACTTGACTATTCAGATGTTCTAAAAAAGCAGACTATATCCATGACATGATGGATGTATGAGATGAAGGAAGTATAAAATTCATCTAGAATTGCATTTAACATCACAATTTTTTTTACATCTTCTTGACAGGATCCTCGTAATGTTCTTTGGTTCTTCTTGGGTACTCAGCATGTTTTCATTGTCTCCCTGTAGCCTACATGTCACTTCACATCATGCTTGTCTATGCTTTACATTCACTCATGCACTCACTAATATAATCTCACAAATGGCCAGGTCAATGCTGCCTTCAAAATCTGTGGCTGTATTTTAGGGCTGTATTGCAAGAAAAAGGGAATGAAAGCCAAAAAAGTGTTAAAAATTTAATAATGACATTTTAGCAACAATAACAATGAAAATGTTCCTTAAATGACAAAGATGCCAAAAGCAAAAGATGGTTTACATTTTTGAAGGATTTGACTGTCAAAATGTATGGGAAATATAATATATATTAACTGGAATATGACAACTATGTACATATAGCATCATTAGTCCTTATAGGAATAAATCCAAACTAATGTTGCTGAATGTATTTTTTCAAGTCAGGCTCTTATATTAACCCCTTCCCACAAATGGACCAATATTTACGTCAACTACGGGCTCCCGCTGTATGATGCGCGCTCATCGGCGATCAGACTGATGTCCGATATTAGCCCATTAGATGCCACAATCAAAGTTGATTGCGGCATCTTAAATGGGAGATTGCCATTGTCAGTTAGCTCAGTGGGCTGTTCGGGACTGCCGCAGTGAAATTGCAGCATCCCGAACAGCTGAGAGGACAGCGGGAGGGTGCTTACCTTCATTCCCACTGTCCGATTGTCGCTCCATTGCTCCAAGCCTGAGATTCAGGCTTGAGCAATCGAGCACAGACAACACTGATCAATGCTGTGCTATGGCATTGCATTGTTCAGTGTAGGCAATCTAAGTATTGCATGTAATAGTCCCCTATGGGGACTATAAAAAAGTTCTTTTTTTAAGTTGATAAATGGGATTTAACCCCTTCAGTAATAAGAGTTTGAATCACCCCCCTTTTCCCATTTAAAAAAAATAAATATATGTAAAAAAATAAATAAATAAATAAACATATGTGATATTGCCGGGTGCATAAATGTCTGAACTATAAAAATATAATGATAATTGAACTGCACGGTCAATGGCGTACACGTGAAAAAATTCCAAAGTCCAAAATTGCGTATTTTTGGTCACTTTGTATACCCTAAAAAAATTACAAAAATTGATTAAAAAGTGTCATCAAAACAAAAATGGTACTAATGGTACTAATAAAAAACTTCAGTTCACGGCGCAAAAAAAAAATTTGCCTATATACATCCCTGTATATGAAAAACTAAAAAAGTTATAAGGGTCATAATATAACAATTTTAACCCCTTAACGACGCAGGACGTAAATGTACGTCCTGGTGAGCTGGTACTTAACGCACCGGGACGTACATTTACGTCCTATGCAGAACTGTGAGCATCGGAGCGATGCTCGCATCATGCGCGGCAGGTCCCGGCTGCTGATAGCACCCAGGGACCCGCTCATAATGGCGGACACCCGCGATCCTGCGGATGTCCGCCATTAACCCCTAAGATGCCGTGATCAATACAGATCACGGCATCTGAGGCATCGCGGTACTTTAAATGGATGATCGGATCGCCCGCAGCGCTGCCGCGGTGATCCGATCATCCAGCATGGCAGCCGGAGGTCCCCTTACCATGCTCCAGCTGTCTCCCGGGGTCTTCTGCTCTGGTCTGCGATCGAGCAGACCAGAGCAGAAGATGACCGATAATGCTGATCAGTGCTGTGTCCTATACATAGCACTGAATAGTATTAGCAATCGAATGATTGCTATAAATAGTCCCCTGTGGGGACTATTAAAGTGTAAAAATAAAAGTACAAAATAAAAGTAAAAAAAAATTTAAAAACCCCCTCCCCCAATAAAAACGTAATTGTCCCATTTTCCCTATTTCACCCCCAAAAAGTGTAAAAAAAAATAATTTATATACATATTTGGTATAGCCGCGTGCGTATATATCCCAACTATTAAAATAAAATGTTAATGATACCGTACAGTGAACGGCATGAACGTAAAAAAAAAATCCAAAATAGCTGCTTTTTTATAACATTTTATTACAAAAAAAATTTATAAAAAAGCATTGATAGTATTGATTATTGCTA
Source organism: Hyla sarda (assembly GCF_029499605.1). NCBI lineage: Eukaryota > Metazoa > Chordata > Amphibia > Anura > Hylidae > Hyla > Hyla sarda. The sequence continues at coordinate 187,628,988 of NC_079192.1, read as the reverse complement.
CATATGACAAATTAGCAACACCAATACGGGACATAATTAATCGTCATTGGGAAATCTTGAGAATGGACCCTGACCTGCATGAAATAGTGGGGACAAAACCAGAGATCACCTACAGAAGAGGTAAAAGTCTGGGTGATCTACTGGTACACAGTCATCTAGATAATTCAAATCTATAGGGCCAGACGTGGTTAAATAAACAGAAACCTCCACAGGGCTGTTTTCAGTGCGGTCATTGTCGCGCTTGTCAACATATTCGAAAGACAGCGACAGTCCCCACGTCCACCCACAGAATTAAACAGTTCATTAATTGCTCTACTGTATCTGTGATCTATGTAGCCATATGTACCTGCCCTATGCTTTATGTTGGTAAAACTATTCGCCCACTAAAAAAATGAGTATTGGAGCACATAGGCGACATATATGTTAACACAGTACACAGAGGAGCAATCAGTGATATTAAATTTGTGGGTATTGAGAGAATAATCCCCTCAGAAAGAAAGGGCAACCTAGACAGACTGCTCCTACAAAAAGAGTGTAGATGGATTTACAACTTGAACTCCATCTCGCCAAGGGGGTTGAATGAACAACTTCAGTTTGCATGTTTCTTGTAATGCGACATGGGTTCCCGATTGAGGTGACCATCAGGCAGTAAGGGGCGACCTTAGTAGGTCGTTTAGGAATTATATATTCACCTCCTCCCTTGAAAGAGGGTATAATAGACTAAGAGTAGGAGGTTCCTGTGCGGGACCGCCCTTTTTAGGGCACCCCCCCCCCCCCCCCCGCCTAGGCTTAGGCCAACATTGTAAGGCATAATAGGGAAAGGATAGGTTCCCTAGCGCCCTATCATTTACTGTCAACTTCCCCACAGGGCTTTCCATCCCCCCATATCGCAAGAACAAAAAGTAAAATAAAATAATATTTTAAACAAAATAATAACAATAATAAAAACTACAATGGCTCCGGTGCGTGATCTGGATGACCCTCAGTCCCACAACGGCTGTCCGGGCATGCTGGGAGTTGTAGCTTTGCAACATCTGAAGGTCCGCAGGTTGGAGACCACTGCACTAGCCCTTTAGCTCCCTATACCATTAAAGAATGGAGGGCTCAATATTCGCGAATATGCCCATATATTTTCGCATATGCGCATAAATATGCGGGAAAAAAGCGAATATAACCAATATGCGAATTTCGCGAATATATGACGAATATTCGTCCATATATTCGCGAAATATCGCGAATTCGAATATGGCCTATGCTGCTCATCACTAGTGATAATATTTTTAACAAAGTCTTTGTGATCATGGAAGCTTTGTGGTCTGGCTGAAACTGTATCTTATCCTGGGGACTATGTGTAATGTCTGGCTCTGGCTGAACACACAGAGTTAAATGACTCTAGTTGGGCTGGAGCTGCTGGGAGCTCACCTGTGTCATCTGGGTGTGGTTCGCAGCTCAGCTACCTATCATGAAGGTGCATCCCTGATCACCTTCCTATCAAAGCTAGGAACAGGGATCAGTTCATTGTCTGTGAAAGGTTATACCTTAGCTGACACCTCCTGCTTACTGGATTCCTGCTTGTTTATTGATTGTTGGCTTTTCCCTTCACTCCTCTCTTTGTCTGCCTTCCTGTACTCCGCTATTTCCTTGTACCAACATCGGCTAGATTGACATTGATTTGACCGTGTGTGTGTCTTAGTCTATCTCTGTTAGTTTTTGTGTCTCCAGTTGTTTCCCGACTCCTACTGTTTTTGTATTTTATTATTTTGACAACGCTGCCCCGGCACTTTGCAGGGATGGTTTGTCATCGTGGTTGTCGATCCATGACTTAGGACAGATAGGCAATAGGTAGGAACAGTGGCTGTGGGCGAGTTAGGGCTTCACTGTTCCCTGTTCATATGTAACACTGCAGCTTTTGCAATTGGGGGTCTGAATAATTAGAAAGTCCTAGATCCAGACACGTGGATTAACTTGGAAGACACCCTAATTTGAGGTCCTCTGTGTACACTAATACAATACAAACTCTTTACAGCACAGGGTAGGGAGAAGTTTACAGTCTTAAGGCTGGATGTATGAGATTTGGACACAATCTGCTTGCGGTTTCATTGCAGAAATACTGTAGGAAAGTCACGCCTCCTCCCATAGGCTTGCATAGAGGGGGCATGACTGTGACATCACAAGGGGTGTGGTCAACTTCTGCTGAGCGAAAACAGCATTTGGAACATTTAGTTACGAATGCTGGCCAGTGGAGTTCCCCTTTAAAGCATTGATAGGTAAAATGCACAGTCTAATTAAGGTACACTCTACTGAGAAATGTCTTTACAGCAGGGCTCACTTTGGGGAATATGTAGAAGACTTTTAGCTGCACTACAATTGTATTTTGCAGGGCAAGATGCACAAAGATCATAACTTGTAGTAAGCCACCCACCACTGACTCTTGTCGGAAGCCCACAAAGAGTCCAGTGATAGCAGTAAAGCATTGTACAGCTTCTATCTCTTCTGGCTTAGAGACAACTCTCTTGGAGTAGGAACATGTAGGTAGGAATAGATATCCTTTAGTGTAGACTGGGTACCATTCGCCTAAAAAGATGGTTTGGTGCAGCTTTGCAGAAAAAACTGTGAAAGCTGAATTGCTGTGGTCCTTTCATTCCTGAAATCAATTCGAGTTTTAGCACATAACCTGGAAGAAAATAGCAGCATTAAAGTCAATGGGAGTGGGTTTGTGACAATGATATTGCACAGTTTCTGTGGCAAAAAAACACATAGCCTAGCGAAACATATAAGCCTTGTAAACATACCCCAAATAATTTTTGGATGAAACACTTTAAAGGGGTTATCCACCATAAGGGGATTTTAGTATGTATCTGGCAGGCAGTAATGGACATGCTTAGGAAGGATCTGCACTTGTCTTGGGGCTAAATGGCTATGTTGTGAGATTACCATAACACTGTGGCTAGCTTTTTCTAAACTGGTATTTCCTGTTTCAGTTTTTGACTACAAATCCCATAATTCCATTTTCCTCCCTCCCACACATCAGCTACCCCACCCATTGAAACATAAATGAGCTGCATCCTTCAAAAGACCTGTGGTTTTCAATCAGGGTGCCTACAGCTGTTGCATTAGTTGCAGATTGATCCCTCCACCCATTGAAGCAGACAGGCTTCCTGTCATCAGCTGACTAGTGATGTCAGGTCTCGGCCGCATTGCAAGCTGGGAAAAATCTGAGTAATTTTGAATGCTGTGAAAAATAAATATTGGGGTGAAAATCACAGAAGAGTTGTGAGAAAACCGTCACAAACAGGTAAAGATACTATATTAGGAACTACACTAACTTTACAGCCCCTGTAGCATAGTCAAATAAAAAAAATTCTGGAATACCCCTTTAAATATTTTTTTACGCTTTATTGTAGTGAAGTAAATACTATTAGATTGTCATCTAGTCCACAGCAGTGAAAAGAGTTCCTTTCTTTCATTTGAGCACTACAAGTTTTGAAAGAATATGATATGTATTTTTGAATAAAGTTCATGGTATTTTATATGAGAAAATACTCTCATGGAGTATCATGGTTAAATAAATAGGAGTCTCATGGATGATTTAAAAGTGTGGCTATATACTGGTCTACGTAGGTCAGTATTCAGCTAGATGTATAGCAGTATTGAAATCCTCAAGCCAGACACCTTTATTGGCCCTCCACAAACCACCCGGCCCCGCCGGTGACTGGGGACTGGGGACTACTGCGCTCACGGCCGGTGCCAACCGCTGGAGTGCAGTATGTAACAGTATCCCCCCCCCCCTTTGGTCTCCCCCTCCTTTTATGAATCAAGAATCTTTTGAGAAGATCCTGATCCAGGATGTTATTTTGTGGCTCCCAGGACCGCTCCTCAGGACCGAATCCCTCCCAATCTACCAGGAAGAAGCGTTTACCTCTGACAAGTTTGTAATCCAGAATCTCTTTGACGGAATAAACATCTGAGGTACCAGAGATGGGAGTGGGAGAAATGTCCTTCTTAGTAAAACGATAATAGATAACTGGCTTCAGGAGGGAAACGTGGAAAGAATTTGGGATCCGAAGGGAGGAAGGCAGATGTAGCGAATAAGCCACTGGGTTTAAACATCTCTTGACCTTGAAAGGCCCCAAAAAGCATGGGCCCAGTTTGTAGGAGGGTACTCTGAAATAAATGAATTTTGAAGACAACCACACTTTGTCTCCAGGGGAAAATTCAGGAGGAGGACACCTTTTTTTGTCCGCTTGACAATTCATTTGTGTTGTGGCACGAAGAAGGGAGAGCCGAGTCTTCTTCCAGATGGTGGTAAAGTTCCATACTAGTTCATCTGCCATAGGGACACTGGAGGGAGTTGACAAGGGCAGAGGCAGACAAGGATGAAGTCCATAGACTACATAAAAGGGTGAAGTTCCAGTAGATTTGGTATCCCTATGGTTGTATGAAAATTTGGCCCAGGGTAGAAGGTCAGACCAGTCGTCTTGGCGAGCGGAGACAAAGTGGCAAAGATAATCTCCCAAAATCTGATTCACCCTTTCAACTTGTCCATTAGACTTGGGGTGATGGGCAGAGGAGAAATCCAACTTAACTTTGAGCTGTGAGCAGAGTGCCCTCCAGAATTTTGAGACGAACTGGACCCCCTGGTCAGAGACTATATGTGTCAGCAATCCATGGAGGCGGAAAATATGGGTAAGGAATTGTTTGGCAAGTTGAGGTGCGGATGGTAACCCAGGCAAAGGTACAAAATGTACCATCTTAGAAAATCGGTCCATCACGAACCAGATGACCATATTGCCGCAGGAAGAAGGGCGATCCGTAATAAAGTCCATTGCAATGTTGGACCAGGGCTGTTAAGGAACAGGCAATGCATGTAGCAGACCGGCAGGCTTGGTGCGAGGAGTTTTGTCCCGGGCACAAACAGAGCAGGAGCGGACAAAGTCTATGACATCCCAATTCAGAGTGGGCCACCAATACTGTCGGGAAATTAATTGCATGGATTTTCGGATTCCGGCATGAAGTGCTAACAGAGAAGAATGACCCCATTTCAGGATTCAGAGTCTCAAACGAGGTGAAACAAAAGTCTTCCCTGGGGGCAAATTCAGAAGACCTGCTGGTGCTGCGGAAATAAGACAATCCGGAGAGACAATGTGTTGCAGATGAGGTCCCTGATCTTGTTCCTCAGTAGATCTAGATAAGGTATCAGCCTGAAGATTCTTTTCTGCAGGATGAAAATGAAGAAGTTAAACCTGGAGAAAAACAGGGACCAGCGAGCCTGACGTAGGTTGAGGCGATGGGCTGACTGGTGATAAAGCAAGTTCTTGTGATCCGTATGGATGGTTATGGGATGCACAGAGCCCTCTAAGAGATGATGCCGTTCCTCCAAGGCCAACTTAATAGCCAGGAGCTCACGGTCTCCTATAGTATAATTCTTTTCCGCTGGAAAAAAAAGTCTTCGAGAAGAATCCGCAGGTCACAATCTTACCCTTGTAAGATATTTGTGTCAGAACTGCTCCTGCACCGACCGAAGACGCATCCACCTCCAAAATGAATGGCTTGTCCGGGTCAGGTCTTGACAACACTGGAGCGGAAGCTAAGGCAGACTTTAGCTCTTTGAAGGCCTTTTTGGCCTCCAGAGACCAGACCTTAGGATTGGCAGTTTTCTTTGTTAGGGATACGATGGGGGCGACCAATGTGGAATAGTGGGGAATAAACTGGCGATAATAATTGGTAAAGCCAAGGAAGCATTGTATTGCTTTCAGTCCTGTCCTGTAGACTGAGGCCACTCCAGTACAGCAGATAACTTGTTAGGATCCATTTGAAGCCCTTGACTGGTAACAATATATCCTAGAAATGGAAGGCTGGTCTTGACAGAAGAACACTTTTCAAGTTTTGTGTAGAGTTGGTTGTCACAAAGACGCTGTAATACTTGACGAAGATGGAGACGATGAGTGTGGAAGTTTGGAGAATAGATGAGGATGTCATCTAAATAGACAATGACACAGGAGCAGAGCAGATCCCTAAATATGTCATTGACAAACTCCTGGAAGACTTCTGGAGCACTGCATAATCCGAAAGGCATGACAAGATACTCAAAATGTCCGTCTCGAGTATTAAACGCAGTCTTCCATTCGTCCCCTTCCCTAAATCTAATCAAGTTGTAGACACCTCTAAGATCCAATTTGGAGAAGACCTTGGCACCTCGCAGGCGATCAAACAACTCTGAGATTAAGGGGAGAGGATAACGATTTTTAACTGTAATTTTATTCAGTCTCCGGTAATCGATGCAAGGACGCAAGGACCCATCTTTCTTTTCCACAAAGAAGAAACCAGCTCCGGCAGGAGAAGAGGATTTCCTAATAAACCCTTTCTGTAGGTTCTCCTGAATATAGGTAGACATGGCCTGGGTTTCTGGAACAGACAAAGTGTAGATTCGGCCTCTGGGAGGTGGGGTACCAGGCAGCAAGTCAATAGGACAATCGCATGGACGATGTGGAGGCAAAACTTAAGCTTGCATTTTCCAAAATACATCAGCAAAGTCTTGGAGGAAAGGAGGTAATCCAGGTTGAGGAGTAGACGAGGATTCCAACTTGGTCACACGTATGTGTATACAGTGATCGTTGCAGTACGGACCCCAGCGAAGGACTTCTCCGGTTTTCCAATTCAGCTGTGGGGCATGGAGCTGCAACCAAGGTAGGCCAAGCAAGAGAGGTGAAGTACAGTGTTAAAGAATGTAGAAAGACAAATTCTCTTTATGCAGGAATCCGACCTGCATCAACAGGGGTTCAGTGCGGTAAAGCACGGTACAGTCCAATTTTTCACCATTGACTGTAGAGATGTACAGTGGCTTCTGGAGGCGGAAAACTGGCAGACGATACTTATGCACTAAGGAAGTATCAATAAAGTTTCCCACAGAGCCAGAGTCCAAGAAGGCCAGAACTGAGAGGGTCTCTTTGGAAGGAAGAAGAAGCTGAACCGTCATATTTAAGCATGGAGAGGAAGAATTCACACCTAGGGAGGCCTCTCCTACGTATCCTAGGTGTGAGTGTTTCCCTGCGGCTGAGGGCGTAGAGGACAATTTTAAGTGGTCTGCACTGGCGCAGTATAGACAAAGGTTTTCGGTTAGTCTGCGTGTCCTTTCCTGCAGGGTCAGACGAGACCGATCCACTTGCATAGCCTCCACAGCAGGAGACAAGTAAGCAGGTTGCGGAGGTTGGTGAAAGACAGGCGCCAGACAAGGGAAACGCCAAGGTTGTGCAGATTCCCTTTCTTGTCTCAGTTCCTCACGTCGTTCGGAGAACCGGATATTGATCTGGGATGCCAATTGTATCAGTTCATTCAGGGAGGCTGGCAATTCCTGGGCAACGAGGACATTTTTTATTTGACTTGATAGACCTCTCTTAAAAGTAGCGCAGAGGGCTTCATTATTCCAGGATAACTCCGATGCCAAGGTTCGGAACCGGATGGCATACTCGCCAACAGTGGAGTTGCCCTGGGAAAGACATAGCAAAGCCGACTCGGCAGAGGAAGCACGGGCAGGTTCCTCGAAGACAGTGCGAAATTCCATCAGGAATGCATGGAGATTTGAAGTGATGACATCACTGAGATCCCATAGCGGAGTGGCCCAGGCCAAGGCCTTTCCAGACAGGAGACTGATGATGAAGGCCACCTTTGCACGTTCCGTGGAGAACTTGTATGCCATGAGCTCAATGTGCATGGAGCACTGTGTCACGAAGCCTCGACAGGACTTGGGATCCCCCTCATATTTTTCAGGAAGAGACAAGTGGAGTCTGGTCCCGGAGGAGGCTGCAACAGCGGGAGGCTGTACTGGAGCTGTTAGGAATCACGGCAGGTGGACAGCAGGTGGTGGATCCTCTGGGCCTGTGTTGAAGGAAACTTGAGCCATGCCAGGGAGTGGGGTTTAAGGTGCCACTGGTTTTCACCAGAGCCCACTGTAAAGCGGGATGGTCTTGCTGTGATAGGTGGCACCCAGGTCGCTACCCCTGGCACGACTCATCCACAGAGGTAGCTGGGGGGTGACGTGGCATAGACAGAGACTGGAAGGATGTGGCAGGCAGGACATGGAGGTCAGGACGTGACTGGCAAGGCAGAAGGACAAGGCAGGAACACGGAAACAGGACAGGCCGGAACTAGGGACAGGTACACAGACACTGGAACAGGACTAGACTCAGAAACAGGACTTGACTGACTCAGGCTAGGACAAACAAAGACTAAGACAGACAACCAAGATCCTGCCCAGGGAGCAGGGAGGAGCAGATACTTATGGACCAGAGGACAGGTGCAGACACTTAAACTAATAGGGTACAGTTCCTTTAATAAACAGAGCTTTGGCGTGTGCGTCCTAAGGGGCCAGAGGCACACATGCTGGAACCACGGGACATTAGGGAGCAAGGACACCGGACAGTAAACGACGGGCTGAGACTCACATGCGGGCACGTCCCGCACTGCGAATCTAAGCCCGAGTCCGACCGGAGCGCAACTGTAACAGTACCCCCCCCCCCTTGGTCTCCCCTCTTCTTTGAAACTAGAAGAGTTCCCCACTACCTGAGACCAGGGGGGCACAGAACTGGACAAAGGCTGAAAGGAACTAACAGGCTTCTGGCAACGAATCCTCCATCTTCTAAGGTGACCACCTGGAGAGGAAAAAGAAACAAGACAAAAAACTAGGCAAAATACAAGACAGTCCACATCCATAGCCTCTTCGGCAAGAGGCAAAGTTGGTAGCAAGGAAGGATGTAGGGACTCCAGACAAGGTACAGACAGGCATAGCTGCGAACCAGAAGACACTGCAGGAGCCAAACAGGGCAAATGGTCCAAATCCATGACCTCTTTGGCAAGAGGCAAGGTTGGTAGCAAGGAAGGATGTTGGGACTCCAGACGAGGTACAGACGGGCAAGGCTGGGAACCAGGAGACACTGCAAAAACTGGTAGTGGGCCAGATTGTGGTACCTGCTGCTGTTGCAAGGCCAAAAGCTGTTGCATAATCGCTGAAAGTAACTTTAGTCCATGTGCTTGACGGACCACGACAGTGGGACCGACTTCTAGCAGAGGTATTTCAACAGAAACCAAGGCCGGATTAAAAAGACCCCAAAAATCAGACAAAAGCGCCCCAGCGGAATCCATGACCGGATTTTACTGTTAGGAATCACGGCAGGTGGACAGCAGGTGGTGGATCCTCTGGGCCTGTGTTGAAGGAAACTTGAGCCATGCCAGGGAGTGGGGTTTAAGGTGCCACTGGTTTTCACCAGAGCCCACTGTAAAGCGGGATGGTCTTGCTGTGATAGGTGGCACCCAGGTCGCTACCCCTGGCACGACTCATCCACAGAGGTAGCTGGGGGGTGACGTGGCATAGACAGAGACTGGAAGGATGTGGCAGGCAGGACATGGAGGTCAGGACGTGACTGGCAAGGCAGAAGGACAAGGCAGGAACACGGAAACAGGACAGGCCGGAACTAGGGACAGGTACACAGACACTGGAACAGGACTAGACTCAGAAACAGGACTTGACTGACTCAGGCTAGGACAAACAAAGACTAAGACAGACAACCAAGATCCTGCCCAGGGAGCAGGGAGGAGCAGATACTTATGGACCAGAGGACAGGTGCAGACACTTAAACTAATAGGGTACAGTTCCTTTAATAAACAGAGCTTTGGCGTGTGCGTCCTAAGGGGCCAGAGGCACACATGCTGGAACCACGGGACATTAGGGAGCAAGGACACCGGACAGTAAACGACGGGCTGAGACTCACATGCGGGCACGTCCCGCACTGCGAATCTAAGCCCGAGTCCGACCGGAGCGCAACTGTAACAGGAGCAGGAGGAGGAAGCTGTGGCAGTGGCAGTTGCTGCTGAGCAGATAACCACTGCTGCATCATGGCGGATAGCTGGTTAAGCTACTGTGCCTGCTGGGCCAACTGCTGAGACTGGAGCACCACAATAGATGCAAGAACTGAGTTGTCAGGCAGAGGAAACCGATTTGGATCCATGGCCAGATCTTGCTGTCACGTGCCTGGATGCGGATGTCACGGAGCAGGTAGTGGATCCTCTATCTGTGTGGCTGATGACTCGGACTGAATCGAGGAGCGGAGTCCAAGGTGCCGCTGGACTTCACCAGAGCCCACCGCAAGGCAGGATGGATTTGCTGTGGCAGGCGGCACCAAGATCACTACCCCTGATACGGCTTGACCACACAGGTACTGGGCAAGGTGAGGTACAGGAGGATGAGACAGAGGCATAGTCAATGTAGCAGAAGGTGAAGGCAGGCGGCAAAGGTTCGTAGTCAAAAAACGTAGCAAGGAAGTCTGGTAACACGGGTAGGCAAAACAGGCAATGGGGACTCTTTCTCTTAGGCAATGAGCACTGAAGATCCGGCAGGGATGTGTGGGAGGTGCAGGAATTTATAATGTAGTGTTCAGGTGCACTTACTAATTATGGGCACACTGGCCCTTTAAATTTCAAAGCACTGGTGCACGCGCACCCTAAGGGATGGGGACGCACATGCCGAGGCTGAGATGAAGCAGCCACAGCAGGAGTAGACGTGGGTAAGTGACGACGGTGACCGGGGACACGGGGCTACTGCGCTCACTGCCGGTGCTAACCGCCGGAACGCAGTATGTAACAATTGCCCCATGACAGAGGGAAAATTCCTTCCCCACTCCAGGTTCCCTACCTCATCCCTGTGTGTGTACTGTACACACATGGCTGCGGCAGGGAAGCCCTATGTGTCTGCTAAAAGTACATGTGCAGCATATTGTCTGCTGCCTTGAGGATTTTTTGTAGTGTTAAGTAGAAATACTGTATGTTAGATTAAACCTTGTTGGAGATAACTGAACCCCACCAGTTTCATATGCTCATTCACCGAACCCCTCTTAATTGGAAAAATAAAATATGATTTTTTCAAATTCAAAACATAGGAGGTATATATTTATACATAGTGCACAAAATTAACAAAACCATTAAGAACAAAGAACAAAACCATGAAAACAAAACCATGATTTTCACACAAAAACAATGAATATTTACTGCAAATCATTGTTACTTCTGCCGTTGTCTTTCAGAGACCAGTTCAGAAATGCGCCGCTTTACCTTGGCAAGTGCCACTCTCATGTAATTTTCACAACAATGGCAGTGTTCCCCCACATTAGGCAGGCAGTGTTCCCCCACATTAGGCAGGCAGTGTTCCCCCACTTTAGGCAGACAGTGTTCCCCCACATTAGGCAGACAGTGTTCCCCCACATTAGGCAGGCAGTGTTCCCCCACATTAGGCAGTCAGTGTTCCCCCACATTAGGCAGACAGTGTTCCCCCACATTAGGCAGGCAGAGTTCCCCCACATTAGGCAGGCAGAATTTCCCATCATTAGGCAGGCATTGTTCCCCAACATTATGTAGGCCAGTGGTCTTCAACCTGCGGACCTCCAGATGTTGCAAAACTACAACTCCCAACATGCCCGGACAGCCAACGGCTGTCTGGGCATGCTGGAAGTTGTAGTTTTGCAACAACTGGAGGTCCACAGGTTTAAGACCAATGATGTAGGCAGTATTCCCCCACAGACATACAGCCTCCAGCCATTTAGAGTGTATGGCTGGAGGCTGTATGCCTGTGTACTGCCCACTTCAGTGCTCTGACCACCGCTCCGGCTATAGCAGGTCTTGGGAACGGTGGTCGGAGCACAGAAGATGACGTGCCGCTGGTCACTTACCAAGCTGGCCAGCTCACATCTTCCTCCTTATCTATCTTCCGGTCCTCAGCGCCTTTTTTTCCATGGGCGCATTCACGGGACGTCAGCGACGTCCCAAGGTGCGCTATGTCCCGGCGGCCCTACGTTTTTAAACTTAACACAGGGCCGCAGGGAGTTAATAGTGATGGGGCTAATTGCCCAGTCACTTCAGGACAGGCAAACATCAATTGCTTGCTTTGCCTGTCCTGTTGCGACCTCCCCTGCCGAACCCCGGGACTGACTCACCGAACTCCTGGGGTTCGATCGAATCCAGGTTAAGAACCACTGGTTTAAACCCAAAAAACATGGCCTAAAATTCGGATTTCACATACTTCAGCTTGCTTTGTAATGTAATGTGATAGTTTTAGCTTGTCTGATGTCAGCTCACTGCTAAAGGTTTTGCTCAGCTTGCTTTTTCTTAGATTTGTGAAGGCTTTTTGGGATCAGTAGTTCATCTGTGTTCTCTCTCTTACAGCTTTCTCTCCAAGATGACATGATCCACAATGCAGTGTATATGGTGTTATCAACCTCTTAAACCTACACCTATACTGTCTCCTAATAGGCCTGAGAGTTGTATATCACATAATGCAAGCAATGATTGGCTAAACTGGCATCATGGGATCTCGCCGCTAGCTGCAATTTATGCTGGGCTACCATGATGTCCTCTCAGTGTTCCTAGTACTTGCTCCATTTAGACGCCAAACTCCCGCAAGCCAAAGCCTGGCACAGTTAGAATGCATGTCAAGCCGCTTTCACGCCAAAGATCTGAGGGACACCAGGTTTGCCGATTTCTGCTCACTCATATTCAGTCTTAATCGGTGATTGACAGTTATCTTCACATACGAACTTATACAGGGAAGGTTGTCAATCACTGAGTATGACTGTCAACTGGACTCCTAAGCATAGTATGAGCAGAGGTTTACTGTATATGAATAAAATACAAGTAAAATAAAAAAAAATTCCACAAAACAATACATCAATTGGCTCATCCTGCTTTATAACACAATGCTAGTAAATTAGGCAACAGTTTCAGGGTGATATGTTCCCTTTAAAGTGCCTTTGCTTTAATAACCCTAAACTACCATCTAATAGCTACAAGTTACAACTCAAAGTTAAGAAGTTGAGACATGCAAGCTCTGAAAAACGAAGGTGAATAAACTAAGTCATCAGAGATTGGTACTGACTAGACAAAGGTGTGAAAGTTGTTTTCACTAGGGACCACGTAAGGTTGTATCGATTTCCCAGTTTACATTTCTCTGAGTAGTCTCCGTGGATGACATCTGACAGTGAATCTCAAGAGAGAAGGCAAGCCAAGGTCAGAGAAATAAACTAAGGAATAAAGCTGGTTTCAATATGGAATTAGCAATAAGTGACAAATAATAGTAATGCACAAACTAAAAGCTTTGCTAAATAATTGTTATGGAATAGTACTTATATTCTATAAAGCCAGAAGTGACCAGCCAGTAATGTTAATAATTCATTGGTCATTTCTATGCTTTTTAACAGCATTTTCTCTACATGGATTACTGTACATTAGCTCTTTGCTACTTTTTCCCACTGATTTAGGAAAATTGTCTAAAAGCCTTAACATAAATCTAAAATGAAAGCTGCTCTGTGTCCAGTTGCTATGGGCAACAAAAACAATTGTTCTTTTAGACAGCTTTTAAATTCCTTACCATTGTACCAAATGTCACATGGAGATTTAGTTGTAATAAAGTATTTAAAAAATGGCTGAAACTCAGTGTCATTCTCTGGTTACTTAACCCCTTAAGGATCGGGGTTTTTTCCGTTTTTGCATTTTCGTTTTTTGCTCCTTGCCTTTTTGCACCTAAAAATCCATATGATGGCTTATTTTTTGCGCCACCAATTCTACTTTGTAATGACGTCAGTCATTTTGCCCAAAAATCTACGGTGAAACGGAAAAAAAAATCATGGTGCGACAAAATTTTGCGGGGGCTTCCGTTTCTACGTTTTTCGGTAAAAATGACGCCTTATCTTGATTCTGTAGGTCCATACGATTAAAATGATACCCTACTTATATAGGTTTGATTTTGTCAGACTTCTGGAAAAAAAACTACATATAGGAAAATTAATACGTTTAAAATTGTCATCTTCTGACCACTATAACTTTTTTATTTTTCTGTGTATGGGGCGGTATGAGGGCTCATTTTTTGCGCCGTGATCTGAAGTTTTTCACGGTACCATTTTTGCATTGATAGGGCTTATTGATCGCTTTTTATTCATTTTTAAATGATATAAAAAGTGACCAAAAATGCACTATTTTGGACTTTGGAATTTTTTTGCGCGTACGCCATTGACCGAGCGGTTTAATTAATGATATATTTGTATAATTCGGACATTTCCGCACGCGGTGATACCATATATGTTTATTTTTATTTTTATTTACACTGTGGTTTTTTTTTTTATTGGAAAAGGGGGGTGATTCAAACTTTTAATAGGGGAGGAGTTAAATGATATTCTTTCACTTTTTTTTTCACTTTTTTTTGCAGCGTTATAGGTCCCATAGGGACCTATAACACTGCACACACTGATCTCCTATGCTGATCACTGGTTTCTCATAAGAAACCAGTGATCAACGATTCTGCCGCATGACTGCTCATGCCTGGATCTCAGGCACTGAGCAGTCATTCGGCGATCGGACAGCGAGGAGGCAGGTAGGGGCCCTCCCGCTGTCCTGTCAGCTGTTCGGGATGCCGCGATTAGCCGCGGCTATCCCGAACAGCCCGACTGAGCTAGCCGGCAACTTTCACTTTTAGCCGTGCGGCTCAGCTCTGAGTGCGCGGCTAAAGGGTTAATAGCACGCGGCGCCGCAATCGGCGCTGCGCGCTATTAGAGGCGGGTCCTGGCTTCACTATGACGCCGGGCCTGCCATGATATGATGCGGGGTTACTGTGTAACCCGCGTTATATCGGGAGAGCAGGACCAAGGACGTACCGGTACGTCCTTGGTCCTTAAGGGGTTAAAGAGGGACTCTGCCCCTAGACATCTTACCCACTATTCAAAGGATAAGGGATAAGATGTCTGATCAAGGGGATCCCACCGCTAGGGACCCCCGGGATCTCCCTACTACATACGGCATTTGTTTATAGCGTCGGGTGCAGCGCTGGAGCCACGCCCCGCACATAATGTCACGGTCACACCCACTCAATGCAAGTCTATAGCAGGGGGCGTGACAGCCATCACGATCCCTCCCATAGACTTGCAGTGAGAGGGCCTGACTGTGACATCATGAGTGGGACGTGATCGTGTTGTCACGATCAAATGCAGCATGGCAGCATGGGGAGACCATATAATGTGTGAATGGCAAAACCTGGATTTGGCTGAAGCATGAGGAGACCATATAGTGGCTGAATGACACAGCATGGAGTTGGCTGAAGCATGAGGAGACCATATAGTGGCTGAATGGCACAGCCTGGAGGTGGCTGAAGCTTGACAAGAGCATATAGTGGCTGAATGGCACAGACTGGAGTTTGTGGCAGCATGAAGAGACCATATAGTGGCTGACTGGCACAGCCTGGAGGTGGCTGACGCATGAGGAGACCATATAGTGGCTGAACGGCACAGTCTGGAGTTGGCGGAAGCATGAGAAGAGACCATATAATGGCTGAATGAGACAGCCTGTTGGTGGCAGCATCAGGAGTCCTGAAAGTGACCCGGTGACAGAGTGGCGTGGTGGGTTGCAATGCCAGTACTCGGTGATGAAGGTGGGTGAAAAAAGGACTGATGTGGAGAAATGTTTGTAACTGGGGAGCAGCGCCTTAAATCTGTTTGGCACTATGCATATTTGTGAAGTGTTGGCATGGCACCATTGTCAATCTACTCATATGCATCAGGCATTGGTGGTTGGAAATTCTGGCTGATCCATGCCTTATTCATCTTCACAAAGGTCACATATTCTGTGGACAGACGAGTTCTCCTTGGGGGGACAATGCCCCCGCAGCACTAAACACCCGCTGTGATGGCACACTACTGTCCGGGTAGGACAGCTTTTCCAGGGCAAACTCTGCGAGTTGCGGCCACAAATCAAGTTTGCCTACTCAGAAGTCCAGTGGATCTTCAAGGTGTTTTGGCATGGGCATGTCAAGGTATGCCACCACCTGCTGGTTCAGGTCCTGCTCCTGGTGTAGCTGCTGCTGATGAGTTGCTTCACTATGCGGGTGAAGACAGCTACTCATCAGCGACTGTCGACTCAGGCTACTGCTGATGGAGCTGATACTGCTCCTGCCACCCCACTTCTCCCCAGTAGCATGGCAGTGGAAGGTGAGCGCAGGGGGCCCCCCGATTCAGACCTGCGAGAGGATGGACGATGGCGCCGATAGGCATCCGCCAACTGAATACATAGGATGCCTCTGTAGTAGGTCACTTTGTCCTCCCTCTCAGTTTGTGTAAAAAAGGCCCCTATTTTTGTGGCGATAGCGAGGGTCCAATAAGGTAGAGATCCAGAAGTCATCCTGCTGCCAAATGATGACAATTCGGCTGTCACTACGCAAACAAGTAAGCATGCATTGTGCCATTTGTGCAAGTGACCCAGAGGGACTCCCTGTCTCCATTTCCACTGCACACTGCCACGGTGTGTCTGGGTCCTCTGTCCTGCCTTCCTCATAACCCTCTAGCTCCTCTGGCTGCTCCTGCTCCTTCTCTCCTGTCAGATTACTAGAAAAACCACCTATTTGGAAAAACCTAAACTGTGCTCCACTGTGCCCCTCCCCCCCTCCTCCTCCTCCTCCCACAGGGCTCATCTGGCCGTGAGATGTAGGCTCCACGTCTCCAGTGCCCTGACCAGCCATCATTTCCAACACACGTTGTACGAAATGAAGCAGTGGATTGACGACGTTCATCTTGTAATCCTGGCGACTTACTAATAATGTGGCTTCCTCAAAGGGCCTGAGCAAACGGCAGGTGTCACTTATGAGCTGCCACTGGTTCACATTGAAGTTACATAATAGAGTACCCCTATCCGCATGGATCATCAAGAAATCGGTGATGGCTTTTCTCTGTTTGAACAGTCGGTCCAACATATGGAGGGTGGAATTCCAACGTGTGGCAATGTAAAAAATCAGACTATGTTGGGGATACCGTTCTGATGCTGCAGCTCAAGGAGGGTGTGCTTTGCGGTGTAGGAGTAGCTGAAGAGCATGCAAAGTTTCCTTTCCATTGTTAGGATGTTTTGCAAATGGGAAGAATACATCAGGATCTGCTTGACGTCCGGATTTAACACGTGTGCGATGCAGGGTGCATGGCTCAGCCTTCCTTGTCGCAGTGCATGCAAGATGTTCTTCCCGTTGTCAGTCAACATGGTTCCCATTTCCAGTATTCGTGGAGTAAGCCATGCTCCAATTTCTTTACGAATGACCTTTAGCAGTTCCTCTCCAGTGTCACTCTTTTCGCCAAGGCAATCCATGTGAAGAACAGAGTGACACTGCAGTGCCCTGCACACATGGTATGCTGAAGGGCAACTGAGACTTCTCTGGACAGTGGAAACTGAGGACTGAGTGGAGGATGAGGAGGCGGAGTCGCACACTGTCACAGGACCAATGGCCTGACAGCATGGAGAAGGATGCGGCGGGACCTGTCCAAGTTGGTGTTGTGGCTATGCAGGAACCACATTCACCCAGTGAGCCGTAAAGGACATGTATTGTCCCTGACCATAGTTACATCTCCAGACGTCGGCAATGCCGTGCACTTTGGTACACACCAACAGGCTCAAGGACTGGCCCACCTTCTCTTCCACAAAATTGTGCAGGGCTTGTACTGCCTTCTTCGCAAAGAAATGACGGCTTGGTACTCTCCACCTCAGCTCGGCACAAGCCATCAGTTCTCTGAAAGGTGCAGAGTCCACCACTTGAAAAGGGAGGGACTGCAGCATCAGCAACTTGGACAGGAGCACATTCAGCTTCTGCACCGTTAGATTAGTGGGCGCATACTGTTGTCTCTTGGACATGGCTTCGCCGATGGATTGTTGGCAGAATGGCTGACTAAAAGTAAGAGGAGCAGGAGCATCTGGAGCGACAGAAGGAGGGTAAGACACACAGCTCTCTTTGGCTTAGGTGGTGGAGCCTTGGCTGGCTGAAAGAGGGAGTTCAGTGAGTGTCCTCAGTGAATAGTGGAGCTGAACCCACAGCATAAAATACTTCTGTAGGGGAGGGAGCAGCATAGGACAGAGACAATGGAAGGACATAGACTGCTTCCGGGCCGTGCCAACTGAGGGTCATGAGGAACCCACCGACTGTTGACTGGGGATATCAGATGTCACTGGTGATGAAGTTGATGACCATGTTAACCAATTGCCTCTTGCTGCGACTCCTGCTGCCACTCACCCCTAGTCTGCTGCAACCTCTGCCTGATGAAATTAGGCCTCTGCCATTCCTCTGTGCATGTCCTGGCACTTCTCTGCGTGACATACTTAGTACTTAAATGAGGGGAGTACAATACGCTTCACTACGCTTAAAACAGTATTTGTCTAGAACAGCAGCAATTGTGTACTTTTGCCTGGACTTTCACAGTATCTAGGCCCTTGACAGATTAACAGGTACAAAATAGTACACTACTTAGATGTAGGTATGTGGTATGCACTTATTAGGGCAAAGAAATGCACTATAGTACACTTAAAAAAGCATCTGAGTAAAAAGACAAGCCATGAGTAGTTTTGCCTGGACTTTCCAGGTATCTAGTCCCTTGACAGATTAACAGGTTTAAAATAGTACACTGCTTAGATGTAGGTATGTTGTATGCAGTTATGAGGGCAGAAAAATGCACTACAGTACACTTAAAAAAAGTATCTGAGTACAACACCAGCCGGTGTGTACTTTTGCCTTTACTTTCACAGTATCTAGGCCCTTTACAGATTAACAAGTTTAAAATAGTACGCTACTTAGATGTAGGTATGTGGTATGCACTTATGAGGGCAGAAAAATGCGCTACTGTACGCTTAATAAACGTATTGGAGTAAAACACCAGCCGGGGATTTCTTTTGGCTGTCCTTTCATAGTATGTAGGCCCTTGACAGATTAACAGGCACAAAATAGTACACC
Organism: Hyla sarda; assembly: GCF_029499605.1. Classification (NCBI taxonomy): domain Eukaryota; kingdom Metazoa; phylum Chordata; class Amphibia; order Anura; family Hylidae; genus Hyla; species Hyla sarda. The sequence continues at coordinate 187,610,204 of NC_079192.1, read as the reverse complement.
ACTTAGATGTATGTATGTGGTATGCACTTATGAGGGCAGAAAAATGCGGTACAGTATGCTTAAAAAACATATTTTAGTAAGACACCAGCTGTTTATTACTTTGGCATGGAATTTCACAGTATCTAGGCCATTGACAGATTAACAGGTACAAAATAGTACACTGCTTAGATGTACATATGTGGTATGCACTTATGAGGGCAGGAAAATGCGCTAATGTATGCTTAATAAACATATTGGAAAAAAACACCAGCCGATGATTTCTTTTGGCTGTTCTTTCACAGTATGTAGGCCCTTGACAGATTAACAGGCACAAAATAGTACACCACTTAGATGTATGTATATGGTATGCACTTATGAGGGCAGAAAAATGTGGTACAGTATGCTTAAAAAAAACTATTTTAGTAAAACACCAGCTAGTGAATACTTTGGCCTGGACTTTCACAGTATCTAGGCCCTTGACAGATTAACAGGTACAAAATAGTACACTACGTAGATGTAGGTATGTGGTATGCACTTATGAGGGCAGAAAAATGCACTACTCTACTCTTAATAAACGTATTGGAGTATAACACCGTTTGGCCTGGAATTTCACAGTATCTAGGCCATTGACAGATTAACAGGTACAAAATAGTACACTGCTTAGATGTACATATGTGGTATGCACTTATGAGGGCAGAAAAATGCGCTACTGTACGCTTAATAAACATATTGGAGTAAAACACCAGCCGGTGATTGCTTTTAGCTGTTCTTACAAAGCATGCAGGCTCTTGACAGATTAACAGGCACAAAATAGTACACCACTTAGATGTATGTATGTGGTATGGACTTATGAGGGCAGAAAAATGCGGTACAGTACGCTTAAAAAAAACTATTTTAGTAAAACACCAGCTGGTGATTACTTTGGCCTGGACTTTCACAGCATCTAAGCCCTTGACAGATTAACAGGTACAAAATAGTACAATACGTAGATGTAGGAATGTGGTATGCACTTATGAGGGCAGAAAAATGCGGTACAGTACGCTTAAAAAAGTATTTTTGCACAACACCAGCAGAACACAACAGTGCTGCAGCACAAAAAAGCTGTGTACTAAACACAAAATGTCACTCTGTCAAAGACTATTAGCAATGAGCTTCTGGGTATTATCTACATCTACAGACTAGTATAACCAGCAGATGAGTTGTTGTGGAACAAAGACACAGAATTCTGCTGAAAAAGTATTCCTGCCTCCTCTGCTAAGGTTTATAAAGTGGAGGCAGCTTGTTGAAATGTCTGAGGCAACATACAGCTCTCTGCCCATCTCTGTAATACAATGCCGAAGATAGTGACTGGGAGGTTAAAGGGGTTATCCAGGAAAAAAATTATTTTTTATATATCAACTGGCTCCATAAAGTTAAACAGATTTGTAAATTACTTCTCTAAAAAAATATTAATCCTTTAAGTACTTATGAGCTTCTGAAGTTAAGGTTGTTCTTTTCTGTCTAAATGCTCTCTGATGACACGTGTCTCGGGAACCGCCCAGTTTAGATGCAAATCCCCATAGCAAACCTCTTCTAAACTGGGTGGTTCCCGGGACACGTGTCATCAGAGAGCACTTAGACAGAAAAGAACGACCTTAACTTCAGAAGCTCATAAGTACTGAAAGGATTAAGATATTTTAATAGAAGTAATTAACAAATCTGTTTATCTTTCTCGAGCAAGTTGTTATATAAAAAAAATGTTTTTTCCTGGAATGCCCCTTTAACCCCTTAACGACGCAGGACGTAAATGTACGTCCTGGTGATGTGGTACTTAACGCACCAGGATATACATTTACATCCTGAGCATAACCGCGGGTATCGGAGCGATGCCGGCATCATGCGCAGCAGGTCCTGGCTGTGGATCGCTGCCAGGGACCCGCCGGTAATGGCGGACACCCGCGATCCCGCGGATGTCCGCCATTAATCCCTCAGATGCCGTGATCAATACAGATCACGGCATCTGCAGCATTGCGATCACTTAACAGGATGATCGGATCGCCCGCAGCACTGCCGCGGCGATCCGATCATCCTGCACGGCAGATGGAGGTCCACTCACCTGCCTCCGCTGTCTTCCGGGAGTCTTCTGCTCTGATCTGCCTTTCCGCAGACCAGAGCAGAAGATGACCGATAACCCTGATCAGTGCTGTGTCCTATAGATAGCACTGAACAGGATTAGCAATCGAATGGTTGCTATAAATAGTCCCCTATGGGGACTATAAGAGTGTTAAAATAAAAGCAAAAAAATAAAATAAAAAAAGTGAAAAACCCCCTCCCCCAATAAAAACGTAAATCGTCTCATTTTCAATATTTTACCCCCAAAAAGTGTAAAAAAATTATTTTATGTACATATTTGGTATCGCCGCGTGCGTAAATATCCATACTATTAAAATAAAATGTAAATGATTCCCGTAGGGTGAACGGCGTGAACGTAAAATAAAAAAATCCGTCTAATATAGCTGCTTTTTTTTATAACATTTTATTCCCGAAAAAATAATAAAAAATTTAATAAAAGTTTTGTATAAGCAAATATCCTATTAATAAAAAGTACAGATCACGGCGCAAAAAATGAGCCCTCATACCACCGCTTATAAACGTACTAATTTGGTTAAAAAGTTTGCGATTTTTTTTAAGCGCAATAGTAATAGAAAAGTGTATAATCATGGGTATCATTTTAATTGCATTTACCCAGAGAATAAAAAACACATGTCATTTTTAACATAAATTGTACGGCGTGAAAACCAAACCTTCCAAAATTAGCAAAATTGCGGTTTTCTTTTTAATTTCCCCACACAAATAATATTTTTTTGGTTACGCCATACATTTTATGGTAAAGTGAGTGACGGCATTACAACGGTACAACTGGTCGCGCAAAAAACAAGCCCTCATACTAGTCTGTGGATGAAAATATAAAAAAGTTATGATTTTTTGAAAGGAAGGAGGAAAAAACAAAAGCGTAAAAATAAAATTGTCTGAGTCCTTAAGGTCCAAATGGGCTGAGTCCTTAAGGGGTTAATGCCTGGTTAAAAATCCTTTTCAGTGAAAAAAAACACTGCTCTCTGTCCACCAGAATGCTGATGTCACTAAGATGTGAAACGCGAATGAGCTTTCAGTTTAACACACACACAGCAATGTCCGTTCTATCTCTATGCAGTGTAATGAATGACATGACGACCTGCAAAATGGCTGCCGAAAATATAGGGCTGTGACATCACAGGGGTGACTTGCTGCTGATAGGCGGCATCCTGCATGTGATTCACGGTCATTCCGCCTACTTCCCTTCCCACCTTGCCTTCCCGCCTTCCCAGAGTTCCTTGTCCCATGTACTGACATGTGGATCCGCCATTTTAGATGCCCTGGAGCCTGGAGGGCAGGAAATGGAGTTTAATGAAGCGATTCATGCGATAGAATCGCGGCGATATTCATATTCGTTGCAAATTGAATATTTCATGAAATTATTAACAAATCCGGGCTCATCAGCTTCGATTCGCTCATCTCTAGCTTTGACTGTTCAATGCGTACAACTTTAGATCCAAAATTCATATATAATTTCCTTATTGATTGCCTTCACATGATTACAAAATATATAAAGACTAGGGCATTAAAAACAATTAAAATAGCTCATACAGAGCAAAGCACAACATGGGCCATGAACCCCCTCTCTCCATTGACCCTGTCCTCTAATGAATGATATGTTATTGGTGTTTGTCCCAGATACTGACAAATATCAATCACCCTTATAATAATGAATAAATGCACTATGGTATAATAACTAAGTGTCTAAATAATGGCATATATGTAAACTCTTTAGTAGATAACAAGATATAGGGGGAGATTTATCAAAACCTGTGAAGAGGAAAAGTTGACCAGTTGCCCATTACAACCAGTCAGGGTGCTTCTTTCATTTTTAAAAGGGCCTTTCAAAAATGAAAGAAGCAATCCTATTGGTTGCTGTGGGCAACTGGGCAACTTTTCCTCTACACAGATTTTGATGAATCTCCCCCATAGTCACTACTACAGTACACCTAGTACACTGAGCAAAAGGGTTAAAGGGGTACTCCGGTGAAAACCTTTTTTCTTTTAAATCAACTGGTGCCAGAAAGTTAAACAGATTTGTAAATTACTTCTATTAAAAAATCTTAATCCTTCCTGTACTTATTAGCTACTGAATACTACAGAGGAAATTCTTTTCTTTTTGGAATTCTCTCTGATGACATCACGAGCACTGTGCTCTTTGCTGACATCATTATGATAATAATAACTCTATATTTATTGTTGTCCTTAGTGGGATTTGAACCCAAGGCCCCAGCACTTAAAGGCAGCAGTGCTAACCACTGAGCCACCATGCTACCCTTAGCATACATCTGCTATGCACGGTTGCTAAAATGGACAGAGATGTCAGCAGAGAGCACTGTGGTCGTGATGCCATCAGTGTTCCAAAAAGAAAGGAATTTCCTCTGTAGCATTCAGCAGCTAATAAGTACTGGAAGGATTAAGATTTTTTAATAGAAGTCATTTACAAATATGTTTAACTTTCTGGCACCAGTTGATTTAAAAGAAAAAAAGTTTTCACCGGAGTATCCCTTTAAATGATATAGCAAACCACAAACGGAGGAACGCATGGGGTTTTCTTGTGATCCTGTCCCATGCACCATAACATCTCGTTGTTCCTCCGTTTGTGGTTTGCTACACCGTTTAACCCTTTTGCTCAGTGTATTAGGTGTACTGTAGTACGCTGTTCAAAAATATAAAGGGAACACTTAAACAACACAATGTAACTACAAGTTAATCACACTTCTGTGAAATCACACTGTCCACTCAGGAAGCAACACTGATTGACAATCAATTTCACATGCTGTTGTACAAATGGAACAGACAACATGTGGAAATTATAGGAAATTAGCAAAACACCCCCAATAAAGGAGGGCTTCTGCAGCTGGTGACCACAAACCACTTTTCAGTTCCTATGCTTCATTGCTGATGTTTTGATCACTTTTTAATGCTGGCAGTGCTTTTACTCTAGTGGTAGCATGAGACAGAGTCTACAACCCAGAAAAGTGGCTCAGGTAGTGCAGCTCATCCAGCATGGCACATCAATGCGAGCTGTGGCAAGAAGGTTTGCTGTGTGTGTCAGCGTAGTGTCCAGAGCATGAAGGCGCTACGAGGAGACCGTAGGGGCGCAACAACCTAGCAGCAGGACCGCTACCTCCGCCTTTTTGCAAGGAGGATCAGGAGGAGCACTGCCAGAGCCCTGCAAAATGACCTCCAGCAGGCCACAAATCTGCATGTGTAAACTCAAACAGTCAGAAACAGACTCCATGAGGGTGGTATGAGGGCCCAATGTCCATAGGTGGGGGTTGTGCTTACAGCCCAACAACATGCAGGACGTAAGGCATTTGCCAGAGAACACCAAAATTGGCAAAATCGCCACTGGCGTCCTAAGTTTTTCACAAATGAAAGCAGGTTCACACTGAGCACATGTGACAGACGTGACAGAGTCTGGAGACGCCGTGGACAACGTTCTGCTGCCTGCAAAGTCCTCCAGCATGACCTGTAGAGATGAGCAAATCGAAACAAACAAACCCAAATTTGTTGCGAATTTCACAAAATATTCAATTCGCAAATATTGCCGCGATTCTATCACGCGAATTGCTTCTTTAAACTTTATTTACTGCGGTCCAGGCTCCAGTGCATGTAAAATGGCTGATCCACATGTCAGTACATTGGACAAGGAACGCTGGGAAGGCGGGAAGGCAAGGCGGGAAGGGAAGTAGGCGAGATCACCCTGAATCACATGCAGGATGCAGCATTTCAGTAGCAAGTCACCCCTGTGATGTCACAGCCCTATATATTCGGCAGCCATTTTGCGGCTCGTCATATCATACATTACACTGCATAGAGATAGGACGGACATCGCTGTGTGTGTGTTACACAGAAAAGCTCATTCCAGCAACATTTCCCATTCTAGTCACAATAGTGTTCTGGTGGAAAGAGAGCAGTGTTTTTTTCACTGAAAAGGATTTTTACTGCAGCCATTAACCTCCCAGTCACTTTCTTCAGCATTGTATTACAGAGAGGGGCAGATAGCTTTGTGTTGCCTCATACATTTCAACAAGCTGCCTCAACTTCATAAACCTTAGCAGAGGAGGCAGGAATAATTTTTCAGCGCAATTTTGTGTCTTTGTTCCACAACAAATCATCTGCTGGTTATACTAGTGAGTGGACGGTATAATATCCAGCAGTCCATTCCTAATAGTCTTTGACAGAGTGACATTTTGTGTTTAGTACACAGCTTTTTTGTGCTGCAGCACTGTAGTGTTCTGCTGATGTTGTGCAAAAATTCTTTCTTTTTTTAAGCGCACTGTACAGCATTTTTTTGCCCTCATAAGTGCATACCACATACGTACATCTAAGTAGTGTACTATTTTGTACTTGTTAATCTGTCAAGGGCCTAGATGCTGTGAAAGTCCAGGCAAAAGTAATCACCAGCTGGTGTTTTACAAAAATACGTTTTTTTAAGCGTACTGTACCGCATTATTCTGCCCTCATAAGTGCATACTACATATCTACATCTAAGTGGTATACTATTTTGTGCCTGTTAATCTGTCAAGGGCCTACATACTGTGAAAGGACAGCCAAAAGTAATCACTGGCTGGTGTTTTACTGAAATCATTTTTGAATCGTACAGTAGCACATTTCTCTGCCCTCATAAGTGCATACCATATACCTACAGAGAAAAACCATCACCTATTTCTTGATGATCCAAGCAGATAGGGGTACTCTCCTGTGTAACTTCAATATGAACCAGTGGCAGCTCATACGTGAAACCTGCCATTTGCTCAGGTCCTTTGAGGAAGCCACATTATTAGTAAATTGCCAGGATTACAAGATGAACAACGCAATTTATCTGCTTCATTTCTTACAACACATGTTGGAAACGATGACTGGCCAGGGCACTGGAGACGTGGTGCCTACATCTCATGACCACATGAGACCTGTGGGGGCTGAACTGGAGTAGGAGGAGGAGGGGAAGGGGAACAGTGAAGCAGTTTAGGTTTCGCCAAATGAGCAATTTTTCTAGTAATCTGAAAGGAGAAGAGGAGCAGGAGGAGCTAGATGGTTATGAGGAAGGCGAAACAGAGGACCCAGACACACCGTGGCAGTATACAGTGGAGATGGGCACAGGGAGTCCCTCCGAGTCACGTGCACAAATGGCACAATGCATGCTCACTTGCTTGCGTAGTGACAGCCGAATAGTCACCATTCTGCAGTGTGATGACTTCTGGATGTCCACGTTATTGGACCCCCACTACCGCCACAAAATAGGGGCCTTTTTTAAACAAAGTAGTCAAGACAAAGTGACCTGCTACAGAGGCATCCTATGTAGTCAGTTGGCCAATGCCTATCGGCGCCATCGTCCATCCTATTGATGGTCTGAAGGTCTGAATTGGGGGGCCCCTGCGCTCACCTTCCACTGCCATGGCTACTGGGGAGGGATGGGGTGGCAGGAGCAGTACCAGCTTCATCAACAGCAGCCTGAGTCTACAGTCATGATGAGTGGCTTTCTTCACCTGCATAGTGAAGCAACTCATCAGCAGCAGGTACACCTGGAGCAGGACCTGAACCAGCAGGTGGTGGCATACCTTGACATGCCCATGCCAGCACACTTTGAAGATCCTCTGGATTTCTGGGCAACCAAACTTGATTTGTGGCTGCAACTAGCAGAGTTTTCCCTGGAAAAGCTGTCCTACCCAGCCAGTAGTGTGCCATCAGAGCGGGTGTTTAGTGCGGCGGGAGCCACAGTCACCCCAAGGAGAACTCATCTATCCACGAAAAATGTGGAGAGACTGACCTTTGTGAAGATGAATCAGGCATGGATCAGCCAGGATTTCCAACCACCGGGATTTCCGCAGAGTGTAAGGAGGTAAGGAGTAGTGTTGAGCGGCATAGGCCATATTCAAATTAGCTAAATTCGCATATTCGTAATATTCTCGTTTTATTTTTGCATATGCGAAAATTTGCGTATGCGAAAATTAACATATGTGGAAATTAGTATATACAAAAATTAGCATAAGCGAAATTCACATATGCAAAAATTAGCATGTGTAAATTTTCGCATATGCGAAAATTCGCACGCCAGTCTCACACAGTAGTATTAGAGCCTTCTTTACACCACACAAGCTGGAAGCAGAGAGGGATGATCACTGTGATGTGTACTGTGAAAAAAAGATAAAAAAAAGAATATTCGTAATGACGAATATATAGTGCTATATTCGCGAATAAAATTCGCATTGCGAATATTCGCGAGCAACACTAGTAAGGAGTGATGTATAGCATATACATATACAGGGTGCAGAGCATCACTACTTACCTCCGCCATCTGTATAGTATACAGGGGTACATAGTGTACCCATGTATACTATACAGGAGCCCATATGCTGCTACTGAGCAGTTCTGGGTTAAGTCTTTGTGCGCTATCTTGTATATACAGCTGTATATACAGTATACAGTAGGCAGACGTCATCAATTGGAGGCTCCCTGTTTAGGAACACCCCAGGGGAGAGCGCCAAAAATGTACTAACCATTTTTTTGTTTTTTTCTTTTCTTCTTATTTCAGATACGTGAATACGGAGGACTACGTCAGATTCAGTGGATTGCGATGATGACAAGTGTTTTTTTAAATGTCATTGAAAGGGTTAACGAGGGCTGTGGGGAGTGTTTTTTTAAATATAAAAATGTATTCGATGTGTCGTATTTTTTATAATTGAATTTTCAGGCTTAGTAATGGAAGCCGTCTTGTAGACAGAATCCATTACCAAGCTGGGGCTTAGCGTTAGCCCGAAAATCAGTTAGCGCTAACTTTATTTATTAAAACAAAAAAACGGATAGGGTTCCCCCTATTTTCACTATCAACCAGATATCAACCAAGCAGCAACAGCCTCACATTCCCAAGGTGGGCGAGGACCATTGTTACTGGCTCTCCCCAGCCTAAATAATGCCAGCCTGTTACCGCCTAGACCCAGGAGCGCCATTTTTGACGCTCCAGGCCTGTTGGTACCGACTCTTCCGGGACCCCCGTGGCTGTGGGTACCGGGTAATAATTGGGGATTAGTGCTAGCTGATTTTGGGGCTAATGCTAAGCCCCGGCTTAACAATAGATTCTGTCTACAAGATGGCTTCCACGACTAAGCCTGAAAATTCTATTATAAAAAACACGACACTTTGAAATTTTTATTTATTTAAAGACACTCCCCCACAGCCCTCGTTAACCATTTTATTGAAATAAAAAAATACACTGGTCATCGTCACAGTCCACCAAATCTGATGTTGTCCTCTGTATTCACTTATCTGAAATGAGAAGAAAAGAAAAACATATGAACAAAATATGGGTTAGTACATTTTTTGCGTTCTCCCCTGGGGTGAGCGCACATAATGCAGCTTGTTCCTAAACAGGGAGCCTCCAATTGTTGCTAAACTACAACTCCCATCATGGGGGCCTACTAAAGATGAAGTCTCCCTGTTTGGGAACACACTGTCAGAAAGGCTCTGTTCCCATTATGCAAGATGCATTATGAAAACAGAGTCAGGCCTGGACTGTGTAGCTCAGCCCCCTAATGACATCATCACTAGGGGGTGGAGCAGTAAACCCCCTTTCGATCTGTCCCTCTGTTGTAGTACTGCAGTGCTGAGGGATGGCACTTGCACATCCCCGGCTGCGGGACTCTTTTTGGACAGTTACGACTACTACTCCCATTATGGACGGACTTCATCCATGATGGGAGTTATAGTCCAGGGGCTGAGGTGCAGATTGCAGCAGGTCATTCTGCTGAGACCCACTGCAATCCGCATTTATTAAGTTAACAAGCCGGCAGCACATGCGGCTCCACTGCGCACCTCGCCAGCTCCAGGCTGGGAATACTGTATACACGGTCATAATTCATAATCCCCGCCTCCGTGAGACCGGAGCTCTGATTGGTGAATAGCTATTCACCAGTCAGAGCTCCTGTCTCCTGACGGCAAGGATTATGAATTATGACAGTGGATACAGGAGCCTGGAGCCGGCAGGGAACGCAGTGGAGCCGCATGTGCCGCTGGCTTGTTAATGTAATAAATGCGGATCGCAGCGGGTCTCTGGAGAATTACCTGCTGCAATCTTCACCCCAGCCCCTGGACTATATCTCCCATCATGGACAAAGTCTGTCCATGATGGGAGTAGCAGTCCTAAAACTCCCGCAGCCCGGGGATGTGCAACTACTCTGTCCATGATGGGAGTTATAGTAAAGGGGCTGAGGGGCAGATCGCAGCAGGTCATTCTCCAGAGACCCGCTGAGATTCACATTTATTAACTGTACAAGCCGGCGGCACATGCGGCTTCACCGCGCTCCCCGCCGGCTCCTGAATACGCTCTCACATTTCATAATCCCCGCCACCGGGAGCTCTGATTGGTGAATAGCTTTTCACCAATCAGAGCTCCCGACTCCCGGCGGCGGGGATTATGAATTTTGACAGCTGTATACAGTAGTCGGCGGGGACGTGCAAGTGCTGTCCCTCAGCGGTGTGGTACTACAACTATTCACATCATGGGACAGTGTTGAGGGACGGCTCCTGCATCCCCCGGCTGTCTCGGTAGAACATTTTCCTACGTGTCCTTTTTGATGGTGTATTTTTGCATTAAAAAAAAAGTATTTGCGCAAAAAAATGCATCTAAACAAAAAAACTGCACATGATAAATTAGTATCCACTGCAAAATGCATTTCACAATACACAAAAAATAGAGCACTTGCTTTTTGCTCTATCAAAAAAGATGCACAAAAAAGACGCAAAATAACTCCCTGCGCAAAATATAGAAAAGAAAAAGCTTCTACCACTAATGATAAATTACCCCCTTTGTAATTATACCATATATATATATATATATATATATATATATATATATATATATATATATATATATATATATGTTCATTATTATAAGGGTTATACATGTCAGTATCTGGGACAAACAGCAATAACATATCATTCATTAGCGGATGGGGTCTGTGGAGAGAGGAGGCTCATGGCCCCTCCTATGTTGATAATGGAGAAGGAAAGATGTTCTGCAGTGGCACTGCCTTTCAGAGATCAAATTAAGTTCCAATCAGGTTAAAAAGAAGAATTCACATTTGTTTGTGTTTACTGGAACTGACTTTGATCTCTGAAAGGCAGCGATTTGCAGGGATTCCGGGCTGATTGGGTCTCTGATGACCAGATAGCCCGGAAAATAGGGATGATTGGAACTGTCAGAGACAGCTCCGACCATCCTGAAGGATAAGAGTGAGGTGGCAGGGGTGCCACCTTCCCCTATTCCCTGCCATTGGTTGGTTAGGACTGACCGACCAATGGAAGTTGGGGCAGGGGGGTTAAAGTTGAAATCCCCGCTCTGCCTGCCCCTGGATTTCCGGGCAGAGCGGGGGGGGGGGGGGGGGAGGGATGGCGGCGGTTGCCAGAATGGCAAGGGACTGGCGACCATGGTGGGACCAGCGGCAGGCAACAGCGGGATTGGCGGCAGTAAGGAGATGGCGGTGGAGGCAGCGGTGGAGGCCGCAGTGAAGATCAGTGGTAAGTGATCTTCACTGTTGCCTTCTAGGTGTTGCCAAACTACAACTCCTAGCAGTCTGAACATGCTTCCCCAATGTGGTGCCACACCCCTACCCTTCAATTCTCTGGTTGAACTTGATGGACATATGTCTTTTTTCGACCGTACTAACTATATGCTTGGAGTTGCAGTTTTGCAGTGGTGCCCAAGCTGTAGCCCTACAGATGTTGCAAAACTACAACTCCAAGCATGCCCAAACTGCCCAGGCATGCTAGTGGGGTGTCCCAGCACCGCATTTCACACGGTAATTATTTATCTGTTGTCACGATTCGGCTGGCAGAAGGTGGATCCTCTGTGCCAGAGAGGGATAGGCGTGGACCGTGCTAGTGGACCGATTCTAAGTCACTACTGGTGTTCACCAGAGCCCGCCGCAAAGCGGGATGGTCTTGCTGCGGCGGTAGTGACCAGGTCGTATCCACTAGCAACGGCTCAACCTCTCTGACTGCTGAAGATAGGCGCGGTACAAGGGAGTAGACAGGAGCAAGGTCGGACGTAGCAGAAGGTCGGGGCAGGCAGCAAGGATCGTAGTCAATATGGCAATAGCAGGAGGTCAAGTACACAGTAAGGACAAACACAGTAAACGCTTTCTCAAGGCTCTAAGGCAACAAGATCCGGCAGGGGAGTGCAGGGGCAGTGATCAGATATAGTCTGGGAGCAGGTGGAAGCCAATTAAGCTAATTGGGCCAGGCACCAATCATTGGTGCACTGGCCCTTTAAGTCTCAGGGAGCTGGCGCGCGCGCGCCCTAGAGAGCGGAGCCGCGCGCGCCAGCACATGACAGCAGGGGACCGGAACGGGTAAGTGACCTGGGATGCGATTCGCGAGCGGGCGCGTCCCGCTGTGCGAATCGCATCCCCGACGGCCATGACCGTGCAGCGCTCCCGGTCAGCGGGACCGACCGGGGCGCTGCGGAGAGAGAGACGCCGTAAGCGCTCCGGGGAGGAGCGGGGACCCGGAGCGCTAGGCGTAACAGTACCCCCCCCCTTAGGTCTCCCCTTCTCTTTGTCCGGTAACTGCCTCCCCTGGGATGAGAACACCGGGAAAGAATGGAGGGATTCCTCAACGGCAGGCAGTACAGCAGGAGTGGGAATGGGGAGGGAGGGCAGAGGGCAAGGCCTGGCACGGGGCAGTGTGACACCAGGACGGGGGCCATGAGGAGGCACCGAGGCTTGCCTGACTGGACTGGGAGGGGGGGAGAGGCACTTCTTATGGCAGGCAGAGTCCATAAAGACCTTAGGGAGACCGGTTACAGGGGGAACCACAGGGTCACGGCAGGGAGTACTGGGAACCGGTTTAAGGCAGTCCTTGAAACAAGAGGTACCCCAACTCTTGATCTCCCCTGTGGACCAATCCAGGGTTGGGGAATGGTGTTGAAGCCAGGGTAGTCCAAGGAGAATTTCAGAAGTGCAATTGGGGAGGACCAAAAACTCAATTTTTTCGTGATGAGGTCCGATGCACATTAGGAGGGGCTCCGTGCGGTAACGCACGGTGCAATCCAACCTGACTCCGTTGACCGCGGAAATGTAGAGTGGCTTGACGAGACGGGTCACCGGGATGCGGAATTTATTCACCAAGGACTCCCGAATAAAATTCCCAGAGGCACCAGAGTCCAGGCAGGCCACGGCTGAGAGGGAGGAGTTGGCTGAAGGAGAAATCCGCACGGGCACCGTGAGACGTGGAGAAGCCGACTTTGAATCAAGAGACGCCACACCCACGAGAGCTGGGTGCGAGCGTGCGTTTCCCAGACGTGGAGGACGGATAGGGCAATCCACCAAGAAATGTTCGGTACTGGCACAGTACAGACAAAGATTTTCTTCCCTACGGCGATTCCTCTCCTCCTGGGTCAGGCGAGACCGATCCACTTGCATGGCCTCCTCGACGGGAGGCCTAGGCGTAGATTGCAACGGAGACTGTGGGAGAGGTGCCCAGAGATCTAAGTCTTTTTCCTGGCGGAGCTCTTGATGTCTCTCAGAAAAACGCATGTCAATGCGAGTGGCTAGATGAATGAGTTCATGCAGGTTAGCAGGAATTTCTCGTGCGGCCAGAACATCTTTAATGTTGCTGGATAGGCCTTTTTTAAAGGTCGCGCAGAGGGCCTCATTATTCCAGGATAGTTCAGAAGCAAGAGTACGGAATTGTATGGCGTACTCGCCAACGGAAGAATTACCCTGGACCAGGTTCAGCAGGGCAGTCTCAGCAGAAGAGGCTCGGGCAGGTTCCTCAAAGACACTTCGAATTTCCGAGAAGAAGGAGTGTACAGAGGCAGTGACGGGGTCATCGCGGTCCCAGAGCGGTGTGGCCCATGACAGGGCTTTTCCAGACAGAAGGCTGACTACGAAAGCCACCTTAGACCTTTCAGTAGGAAACTGGTCCGACATCATCTCCAAGTGCAGGGAACATTGCGAAAGAAAGCCACGGCAAAACTTAGAGTCCCCATCAAATTTGTCCGGCACGGACAAGCGGAGGCTAGGAGTGGCCACTCGCTGCGGAAGGGGTGCAGGAGCTGGCGGAGGAGATGGTTGCTGCTGTAGCAGAGCCAGAAGTTGCGACTGAAGTTGCTGCACCATGGTGGACACTTCCGACAGCTGGTGGGTTAGATGGGCGATCTGTCGGGATTGCTGGGCGACCACCTTGGTGAGATCAGAGATAGCTGGCAGGGGAACCTCAGCGGGATCCATGGCCGGATCTACTGTCACGATTCGGCTGGCAGAAGGTGGATCCTCTGTGCCAGAGAGGGATAGGCGTGGACCGTGCTAGTGGACCGGTTCTAAGTCACTACTGGTGTTCACCAGAGCCCGCCGCAAAGCGGGATGGTCTTGCTGCGGCGGTAGTGACCAGGTCGTATCCACTAGCAACGGCTCAACCTCTCTGACTGCTGAAGATAGGCGCGGTACAAGGGAGTAGACAGGAGCAAGGTCGGACGTAGCAGAAGGTCGGGGCAGGCAGCAAGGATCGTAGTCAATATGGCAATAGCAGGAGGTCAAGTACACAGTAAGGACAAACACAGTAAACGCTTTCTCAAGGCTCTAAGGCAACAAGATCCGGCAGGGGAGTGCAGGGGCAGTGATCAGATATAGTCTGGGAGCAGGTGGAAGCCAATTAAGCTAATTGGGCCAGGCACCAATCATTGGTGCACTGGCCCTTTAAGTCTCAGGGAGCTGGCGCGCGCGCGCCCTAGAGAGCGGAGCCGCGCGCGCCAGCACATGACAGCAGGGGACCGGAACGGGTAAGTGACCTGGGATGCGATTCGCGAGCGGGCGCGTCCCGCTGTGCGAATCGCATCCCCGACGGCCATGACCGTGCAGCGCTCCCGGTCAGCGGGACCGACCGGGGCGCTGCGGAGAGAGAGATGCCGTAAGCGCTCCGGGGAGGAGTGGGGACCCGGAGCGCTAGGCGTAACATCTGTGGGTCCCCATAGCCAGAGTCCCTAGGACTTAGTAGTCTTTATTGGTCAGTTCACCCCTAGTCGCCTCCATTATAGTGTATAGATTACTAATTTATCTATAAAATAATGTATATAGTGTTATTTCAGTATGTAAATGGTTAATTGTTGGTTTCTATGGCATTGCAGGGTCTTCGGGTCATGTGATGCGTTCCAAGCCTCACTCTGGATGCGTTCCAGGCCTCGTTCTGCTATCTGTAGCCTCGTTCTGGTTCTACAGTGTACATGGAGCCTGTGACCTAAGCAATCCCATCTCACCATGTAAAGTGAGTGGCAACGTTCGGACCAATCAAAATCGCCACGCCCCCTGCCCATATAAGGGAGCGGCGGCCATCTTATTGCTCTCTTGCTCCTGGCTTTCATCAGTAAGTTAGGCCTGAGCCTTGCGGCGATGGCCGAACGATATAAATTATAAAGTGTGTCATCCCCTAAACACTCTGCAGCATCACCGGACTCAATATTTCCCCTAAATCCAGACGGATCTGCACATCATTCCCTAAATTCAGAGACTATAGGTCTTATGCAAGGTCCACAACTTCTACCAGTCGGTAAGCAACCAAAGAACTGTATTAAGAGACTGTTATTACGTATTGGAAATTGCAAGCACTGCAGTAAAGTTATTCAAGTTCAAGTTAAATCTGCTTGTGGACCTTAAGTCATTTCATTGCACCTATCGCTTCTGGTAAGGGCGGCGATAGGCCGGAACATAGATTCAGCATACCAGCCTTCACCCTGGCGTCATGAGTGACTGGGTAAATATTAACCCCTCATATACCAACATCCTACCATCACTACCATACACCCCCCAAGGGCTACCACACTAGGAGTTGTAGTTCTGTAACATCTGGCCCTTCAGATGTTTCAGAACTACAACTCTCAGCATGCCTGGACAGTCAGAGCATGCTGGGAGATGTAGTTTTGCAATATCTGGCCCTTCATATGTTGCCAAACTACAACTCCCAGCATGCCTGGGCAGTCTGGGCATGCTTGGAGTTGTAGTTTTGCAACATCTGGAGGGTCACAGTTTGGACACCACTACACAGTGGACTCCAAACTGTTCTCTTCCAGTTGTTGCATAACTACAACTCCTCTGGACATGTTTTGATAAATCTCCCCATAATGCTTTTTCACAACAGCTGATATTTTCAACCTAGGCTATGTTCTGCATTAAGGTTTCTTGTTGCGAAAATGTTTTAAATTACCCATGAAGGAAAACTTGGCAATCCAGTTTAGAATGATTCAATTCATCAATTTTAGTGAATATTCACATATTAAACTGAAGTACCATATAAGCATCTGTGTGCCAAATATATCCAAATTGTATGCTTTAGTAATCTGCCTAGGAATAATTTGGGGAATTTAAGGCCCTCATTGAAAAATCAAGGTTAATACACAGACACAGTATTTTCTGTCACCAGATTAGCACGAAGGATCCCATGATACTTACACCAGCTCTCAATATGAAAGTAGAAGGTTCAGTGGCTGCTTGACTTTTATTTTCTCTGTGACATTTAGTATACCACAGTGTGAAGATTATAATCAGAGAGATGATAAATAAAATGAAACCGAGCCCTGCATAAGACAGGAAATAAATTGTAGAATTTAACATACAAAGACTATGGGAGGGATTTATCAAGACCAGTTTTCGACACTCCACTCTTAAAAATTCCCCAGTCAGCGCACGGGCACGCTGATATATGTGGAGGCGCACACCTCTACAATAAATCCTGGTCCATTTTAGGCTACTTGTGCGCTCTCATTGAAACTTAATCCCTCTCCGAGATAGCATAGATTTTAATTTCAATATTCACCTATTTGCAGGTGAAAATTGAAATAGATTTAGCACTTCCATGGCACCATGTCCCCTTCATGTGGTGTCACATCTAGAGATGAGCGAACTTACAGTAAATTCGATTCGTCACGAACTTCTCGGCGCGGTAATTGATGACTTATCCTGCATAAATTAGTTCAGCTTTTAGGCGCTCCCGTGGGCTGGAAAAAGGTGGATACAGTCCTAGGAGACTCTTTCCTAGGACTGTATCCATCTTTTCCAGCCCTCCGGAGCACCAGAAAGCTGAACTAATTTATGCAGGATAAGTCATCAACTGCCGAGCCAAGAAGTTCGTGACGAATCGAATTTACTGTAAGTTCGCTCATCTCTAGTCACATCCATTTTGTAGCCCTTCTGCTCCACGGGAGGTTTCTGTCCTCCCTGAGCTCGCCTTAGGGCACCTGTGTTACGGTTTGACAGGTGTACCGCCCCAGTCAAACTCCCCACCTGCGACTGTCCTACCCACTTTGCACGTGACAAATAGTCACAACTTTTTTGTGCAAGGCAGGTGCTTGCTGAAATTTTTTTTAACTTTTTGCCATTTCTGCCAGGTGGAATGATGAACCTTCCTATGTTTTTTTGTCTTCTAAAATTACAGAAAAAACAAAGCGCTCATGCCTTGGTGTATATGGGAAGGTCAATACAGTTAGATAAACTCTCTTCTTTTGGTTTAAAGAGATACTATATGTGTCATCTTTCTCAATGTATTAATCCCTTTTTCAGAAGCATACATGTAATGCTGTGCTTACAACACGTGTAGCAGAGTTATGTGATCTAAAAATTCACTGCATACAACTACATATGTTTGGGCACTCTATTTGGGATCTACTGTATGAGTGAGATTTCTGAGGTGTATTGCAGAAGGTAGTGAAAAACAAGGTCCAAAAATGTCAATTGCTTGCAAGCTGCTGCTTTGGGATCTGTTTTTATACAGCATCAGACTGGTGGTCCATGGCACCAATTTCTCTGTGGCACCCTGATGGCAAACTGTGTCTCACTGTGAGCCAAGTGTAGCATTGCCTAGATCAGTGTTCTCCAACCTGCGGACCTCCAAATGTTGCAAAACTACAACTTCCAGCATGCCCGGACAGCAATTTTGAAGTCGTCCATTTTGAATCCGTTTTTTCAATAGGAAGAAGGTCCTATGACACATCAAATTTATTGGGAATTTCACAAGAAAAACAATGATGTGCTTGGTTTTAACATAACTTTATTCTTTCATGAGTTATTTGCAAGTTTCTGACCACTTATAAAATGTGTTCAAGGGGCTGCCCATTGTGTTGGATTGTCAATGCAACCCTCTTCTCCCACTCTTCACACACTGATAGCAACACCGCAGGAGAAATGCTAGCACAGGCTTCCAGTATCCGTGGGGGAGTTAACAGCATAGGACAGAGGCAATGGGAGGACAGGGATTTCTCCCGAACCATGCCAACTGAGGGTTGTGTCTGAGGAACCCACCGACTGTTGACTGGGGGTGTCAGATGTCAATTGTGATGAAGCGGATGACTGTGTTAACCAATCGATGAAGGCAGAATGGGTTGCTGATCGAGACACAACCACTTGCTAATACTGGGAGCTCAGGCCTCTCACTTCTGCTGCCACTCGCCCCTGCGACCTCTGCCTGATGAATTTAGACCTCTGCAACTCTTCTGTGCACTTCCTGGCACTTCTCTGCCTGAAATACTTAGTGTGTATATGAGGGGAGTACAATACGCCCCACTACGCTTAAAACAGTATTTGTCTACAGAACCAGCAGATGTGTACTTTTGGCTGGCCTTTTACAGTATCTAGGCCCTTAAGACATTAACAGGAAAAAATGGTACACCACTAACATGTATGTATGTGGTATGCACTTATGAGGAGAGGATAATGAGCGCCAGTACGCTTAAAACAGTATTTGTCTACAACACCAGCAGGTGTGTACTTTTGCCTAGCCTTTCACAGGAACACAATGGTACACCACTTAGATGTACGTATGTGGTATGCACTTATGAGGGGAGTACAATACGTTACAGTACACTTAAAACAGTATTTGTCTACAACACCAGCAGGGGTGTGTACTTTTGGCTGTCCTTTCACAGTATCTAGGCCCTTAAGACTTTAACAGGAACAAAATGGTACACCACTTAAATGCACGTATGTGGTATGCACTTATGAGGGGGGGGACAATGTGCTCCAGTACATTTAAAAACAGTATTTGTCTACAGCACCAGCAGGTGTGTATCTAGGCCCTTAAGACTTTAACAGAAACAAAATGGTACACCACTTAGATTTACGCACAAGTTACACTTAATAGAGGACAATACGCTTTTAGTTACGCTTTTAGTGCTCTGCTCACCCTAACTGGCTGGCTACTATTAGCTTTTCAGTTGTTGTACACACCAGTGCTGCAGCACACAGTCAATGTGTACTGCACTCAAAATTGCACTTTCTCTCTCAATCTCACTCCCTTCCTTATCATTGTCAGAAGCTGGATTTGGGCTTGAGGTGAATCGCTGCTGAAAAAACGCTTTTCTGTGCAACACACACTGCTCTCTGTCCCTCTCTCTGTAATAGAATGCTGATGTGACTGGGAGGTGAATCGCTGCTGTAAAAATGCTTTTCTGTGCAACACAAACTGCTGTCTGTCCCTCTCTCTCTCTGTAGTAGAACGCTGATGTGACTGGCCGCAAGATTGCTGCCGATTATATAGGGCTGTGACATCACAGGGGTGGCTGGCTGCTGATAGGCTGCATGCTGTATGTGATTCAGGGTCATCCCGTCGATTCTTGTTCCCGCCTTCCCAGGATTACTTGCCCCATGTCCTCACATGTGGATCTGCCATTTTAGATGCCTGGCCCCTAGAGTCTGGACAGCACTAAATGGAGTTTAATTAATCGATTTACGCGATCGAATCGCAGTGATATTTCCATTTGTTATTAATCAAATCTTTCCTGAAATTTGTAACGAATTTGGATTCATCAGATTCGACTCGCTTATCCCTAATTGTGACCATAAAACCATTTTTTAACTCTTACATCAAGCTAAAGGAAGACTGCCATATCAATTCTGTCATTTAACCCTTTCATGTCTTGTCCCCCCGTTTGTAGTATCCTCCTAGCTGCTATCTCTCTTAGCTTTTTCACATTATTCTGACCTTTTATTTATATTTTCTGTAGGCCCATGAACTTCAGCTTTTTTGTGTCTCCTCTATTGTTACACTCTGCACTTTGGCCACAAACACCGGCCATGAGCGCAGAGTCCCTGTGTCCTTGTCAGTTGGCGGGGCTGTGATTCGCATCGTGGGATGCGCCCGCATGCGAATCCCAGCCCGTCACTCACCATGCTCTGCTGCTGCTTTCTCCTCTTTGTCTCAGCTCTGACACGTGCGTCCCCGTATCCTAGGGCAAGCGTGTGCCGGAGCTCTGAAATTTAAAGGGCCAGTACACCCATAATTACTGTCACACCTGTCACTACATTGTAAAGTTCATGCACCTCCCCCACATCCCTGCCAGATATTCAGTGCCCCTAGCCTGAGATTAAGCATTCCATATTGCCTGTTTGCCTAATCCGTGTGTCCAGACCTTCCTGCTACATTATTTGACTTCACACCTTTGCTGCCTGCCTTGACCTTCTGCTACATCTAATTATGCTACTGCCTTATCCTTCGGTAATTCGCCTGGCCCAGCTACCTGTGTGGTCGAGCCATGTAGGGGGTAGCGACCTGGGTGTTGTTTGCTGCAGCAAGCCCATCCTGCCTTGCGGCGGGCTCTGGTGAAGACCAAAGGCACCTTAGAATCCGCTCCCCGATACGGTCCTAGTCATCAGCCACACAGGTTAGAGGATCCAAATCCAGCGTGGTGACCCTTTTTTTTGTTTGAATAGACCGTATATGTTCCCTAAATCTAATATTCATGGGTCTGATTGTACTTCCAATATAACATTTTGTACATTCACAGACAATCGCATGAACTAAATTTTTTGATCTACAGCACATAAGTTCGGTGAGGTCTCTATTTATTCCTCCTATCGATATGCTTTTTCCTGTTCACACCAATTACGATGGCCACATTTTACATTCCCCTTTATTTGCAATTTTCCCAGCCAGTTTTCATTTTCTTTTGTTTTCTCATTGAATTTACTTCTGAATAGTAGATCTTTTAGGTTTTTTGTCCGTTTAAAAGTTTCCATTGGTTTTTGCAACTTTTGGTTTCCTAAAATAGGATCTCTCTCTATTATTCCCCAGTGAGAATATATTGATTTTTTTTTGTTACTTGGTGCATTGGACTGTATTTAAAAGTGAATGTGAACCATTCAATTTTTTTGCTCTTTATCTTTGTATTTTGCATGTTTTCTGTGTCTCTTTTTAAGCAAGGTGTTCCAATCTGTTTTTTTGTTCTAGTGTTTGTTTCAAGGTTTCATAGGGGTAACCCCTAGCTAAGAGGTGATTGATCAGATCATTGGCCTGCATCTCAAATGCTTCTTCTGTGCTATTAATGCTGTACAGAACACTGGTGAGACCTCACTTGGAGTATTGTGCGCAGAACTGGAGACCGTATCTCCAGAAGGATATATATACTCTAGAGAGAGTTCAAAGAAGATGCTACTAAACTAGCACACAGATTGCAGGATAAAACTTACCAGGAAAGGTTAAAGGACCTTAACATGTATAGCTTGGAAGAAAGAAGAGACAGAGGGTATTTGATAGAGACTTTTAAATACATAAAGGGAATCAGCACGGTAAAGGAGGAGAGCATAGTTAACCCCTTAAGGATCGGGCGTTTTTCGGTTTTTGCTCTTTCGCTTTTTCCTCCTTGCCTTTAAAAAATCATAACTCTTTCAATTTTGCACCTAAAAATCTGTATTATGGTGTATTTTTTGCGCCGCCAATTCTACTTTGTAATGATATCAGTCATTTTACCCAAAAATCTCCGGCGAAACAGGAGAAAAAATCATTGTGCGACAAAATTGAAAAAATACAGCCATTTTGTAACTTTTGGGGGCTTCCGTTTCTACGTAGTAAATTTTTCGGTAAAAATTACACCTTATCTTTATTCTCTAGGTCCGTATGGTTAAAATGATACCCTACTTATATCGGTTTGATTTTGTCGTACTTCAGAAAAAAATCATAACTACATGCAGGAAAATGTAAACGTTTGAAATTGTCATCTTCTGACCCCTATAACTTTTTTATTTTTATGTGTTCAGGGCGCTGTGAGGATTAATTTTTTGCGCCGTGATCTGAAGTTTTTGTCGGTATTCATCTTTTCATGATATAAAAAGTGACCAAAAATAAGCTATTTTGGACTTTGGAATTTTTTTGCGCGTACGCCATTGACCGTGCGGTTTAATTAGCGGTATATTTTTTTTAATTCGGACATTTCCGCACACGGTGATACCACATATGTTTAGTTTTGTTTTTATTTACACTGCTTTTTTTTTGGGGGGGGGAAATGCCGGGTGATTCAAACTTTTATTAGGGGAAGGGATAATTCAAAGGGTTAATGATTATTTTACACTTTTCTTTTGCAATATTATAGCCCCCATAGGAGGCTATAACATTGCATTTACTGATCTTTAACAGTGTTTAATGCATCTCCATAGGGATGCAATGATCAGTGTTTTCAGCGATTGATTGCTTAAGCCTGGATCTCAGGCTTGAAGCATTCAATCGGCGATCGGACTGCAGGAAGGAAGGTAAGAGACCTTGCTCCTGTAGTACAGCTGTTCGGGATGCCTCAATTTCACCGCGGCAATCCCGAACAGCTCCCTGAGCTAACCGTCACTTTTTACTTTCACTTTTAGCCACGTGGCTTAGCTTTGAGCGCGCGACTAACGGGTTAATCAGTGCCGCGCACTATTAACGACAGGTCCCAGCTTCACTATGACGCCGGGCCTGCCGTGATATCATGCGGGGTCACGGTGGGACCCCGCATTATATCACGGGAGAGGGATCAAGGACGTACTCATACGTCCTTGGTCCTTAAGAGGTTAAAAGAAGGAAAACTACCACAAGAGGACATAGTTTTAAATTAGAGGGTCAAAGGTTTTAAAGTAATATCAGGAAGTATTACTTTACTGAGAGAGTAGTGGATGCATGGAATAGCCTTCCTGCAAAAGTGGTCGCTGCAAATACAGTGAAGGAGTTTAAACATGCATGGGATAAGCATAAGGCTATCCTTCATCTAAGATAGGGCCAGGGACTATTGATAGGATAGGATATTTGGCAGACTAGATGGGCCAAATGGTTCTTATCTGCCGACACATTCTATGTTTCTATGTTTCTATGCCTCTTAGATGCAACAGCTGCCCATAGGGTATCGCTTCCCTAGTGTGAATGGGGTGGTAGCTAGAGTGATGTAATAGTGTGTTTGTTGTGGTTTGCTTTCTATAACCTTCAGTGTTTAATTTGCCCTCTCAAATTTTTCCTTGTACGTCCAGGAATTCCAACTCTGTTGTGCCTGATTTGGAGGTAAACAGCATATTCATATTATTACAGTGGGGATCAAAAATTTTGCCAGGTAAAAATTTGTATTAATGTGCATAAAGAAGCCAAGGAAAGATGGAAAAATCTCCAAAATGCATCAAATTACAGATTAGACATTCTTATATTATGTCAACAAAAGTTAGATTATATTTCCATCATTTACACTTTCAAAATAACAGAAAACCAAAAAATGGCATCTGCAAAAGTTTGGGCACCCTGACGAATTTATAGCATGCACTGCCTCCATTTCATAGCTGAGACCTGCCAGTGTCATGGATTGTTCTCAATTATCATCTGGGAAGACCAGGCGATGTCAATCTCAAAGGTTTTAAATGCCCAGACTCATCTGACCTTGCCCCAACAATCAGCACCATGGATTCTTCTAAGCAGTTGTCTAGAAATCGGAAACTGAAAATAGTTGACGCTCACAACGCTGGAGAAGGCTATAAGAAGAAAGCAAAACTTTTCAGATGTCAATATCCTCTGTTCGGAATGTCATTTAGAAATGGCAGTCATCAGGAACAGTGGAAGTTAAAGCAAGATCTGGAAGACCAAGAAAAATATCTGACAGAACAGCTCACAGGATTGTGAGAAAAACAATTCAAAACCCACGTTTAACTGCACAATCCGTCCAGAAAGATCTGGCAGACACTGGAGTTGTGGTACACTATTCCACTATAAAGAGATACTTGTACAAATATGGTCTTCATGGAAGAGTCATCAGAAGAAAACCTCTTCTATATTCTCACCACAAAAATCAGCATTTGAACTTTGCAAATGAACATATAGACAAGCCTGATGCATTTTGGAAACTAGTTCTGTGGACCGAACATCTCACAAGTAGAAGGAAAAATTGATTCAATAAAATTTCAGCAAATTTTGGATGCTAACTTGATGCCATCTGTGAAAAAGCTGAAGTTAAAGAGAGGATGGCTTCTACAAATGGATAATGATCCTAAACACACATTGAAATCCACGGGGGATTACATCAAGAGGCGTAAACTGAAGGTTTTGCCATGGCCTTCACAATCTCCTGACCTCAATATAATTGAAAATCTATGGATAGACCTTAAAAGAGCAGTGCGTGACAGACAGCCCAGAAATCTCAAAGAACTGGAAGACTTTTGTAAGGAAGAATGGGCAAAGATATCTCAAACAAGAATTGAATGACTCTTGGCTGGCTACAAAAAGCGTTTACAAGCTGTGATACTTGCCAAAGAGGGCAGTACAAGATATTAACTCTGCAGGGTGCCCAAACTTTTGCTGATGCCATTTTTTTTTTGTTTTCTGTTATTTTGAAAGTGTAAATGAGGGAAATAAAATCTAACTTTTGTTGACATATTATAAGAATATCTAATCTGTAATTTGATGCCTTTTGGAGATTTTTCCATCTTTCCTTGGCTTCTTTATGCACATTAATACAATTTTTTACCTGGGGTGCCCAAACTTTTGATCCCCACTGTTTCATTTAAGTATGTAACAGAGTTAGTAAATTCCACTGGGGTCCCACTCCAGAGCAGGAATACGTTGTCCACAATATGGAAATACCATCCTGCATGTCTCAGGAATGGGTTCCCAGCAGAAAAAACTTACTTCTCCTCAAAACATGCAAGGAATAAATTAGCTAGCGTATTTGCTACAGATGTCCCCATTGCAGTGTTGCCATTGGGCGTACCACTGCTCCCTAAATTGAAATACATTATTACTAAGAATAAATTCCAAGGCTTCACAAATGAAGTCTATGAATGCTATACTTCATGCTCTGGAGTGGGCTTCAGTGGAATTTACTAACTTTGTTACAAACTTAAATGAAAATAATATGAATATGCCGTTTACCTCCAAATCCGGCACAACAGAGTTGGAATTCCTGGACGTACAAGTAAATATTCGAGAGGGCAAATTAAACACTGAAGATTATAGAAAACAAACTGCAACAAACACACTATTACATCACTCTAGCTACCACTCCATTCACACTAGGGAAGCGATACTCTATGGGCAGCTGTAGTGTCTAAGACGCATAAATAGCACAGAAGAAGCATTTGAGATGCAGGCCAATGATCTGATCAATCGCCTCTTAGCTAGGGGTTACCCCTATGAAAATCACTGGGAAAAATACAATTAAAAGGGAACGTAAAATGTGGCCATTGTAATTGGTGTGAACACGACCTTACAGGAAAAAACATATCATTGGGAGGAGTAAAAAGAGACCTCACGGAACTTATGTGCTGTAGATCAAAACATTTTGTTTATGCGATTGGCTGCAAATGTACAAAGTTTTATATTGGAAGTACAATCAGACCCATAAATATTAGATTTAAGGAACATATACGTTCTATTCAACCAAAAAAGGGTCACCACGACTGATCGAGCACATAAATACAGAACATGGAGGCGACACATAAAAGCTGAAGTTCATGGGCCTACAGAAAATAGAAATATAAGAAGGTCAGAATAATGTGAAAAAGCTAAGAGAGATGGAAGCTAGACTGATACTATGAATGGGGACACAAGACATGAAAGGGTTAAATGACCCAATAGATGTGGCAGTCTTCCTTTAGCTTGGTGTTAGAGTTAACAAATGGTTTTATAATCACAATTAAGTGTGTTTTTAATGCTCTAATGTTATTTAGTTTACTATTTGTTAGATTTCTACTCATCTTTGCACAAAGTCATAGAGGAGGAGTATATTTAAGTCACGTGCACAAGGGAGAAGAAATGATCTGTTAAAGTTCCTGAACGGAAAGAAACAGCTGTAATCACTGAGCGCACTAGCGTCAAGCTTACTGGTGCGGCATGGAGCCGCTTTGCCTGCACAAACCTAAGTAATAAAGACAAAGCTGTGTAGAGTTGGTGAGTTGCCTGTGTTTCTTCTTTTACTGGATATTTTGCACGGACTGTTATTTCACAAATGAGCACCACCATTCCCATCTTATTTTACTAATACGAGCCACAGCAAGAGGGAGTCACAGGGAAAAAAAGGGGGGTAGCAGTGCCAACGAACTCTCTGTCCTCTGTTACTCGGTTACCAAGTGTTATACATATTAATGGTATCATGCTCATCAAAGTACCATGCCCTATTAGCCTATATGGTCAGGATGGCTCCGACCTGCTTATACTGTAGCTTTCATCTAAGACTAATAGATCGATAAGTAAACCTCGTGTACCTTTGATCTTCTTTTGATGTGTGTTGACAACATTTTGCAAATGCTTAATACTCCAATACATTTATTCCTCTCCAGTGATGATTATATGGTTTCACTGCATGTACTACAATTTGACTATGTCTTGAAATAACATGGTTTGGTCTACGCAATGTAAAAATATTATTAAAAGAATCGAGAAGTACTGTGCAAACATTCAGAATACAAATCTTCCTGTGCCATTCAACTCTGTGTATTTTACTGCTCTAGTGTATTCACTATGGTGGCACATTTTTAACATCTAAAAGGAATATCTCCTTAATGGGGACATATTGATGTTAATGAAAACCTTAGGCACAGCTCAGCATGTATTCTGTGTTTAGTATATACTTGTTAGAAATACAGTGTGTCAAATCTCATAGTGGGGTAGCAGTGCACTAGGTGATATCCCTCCTACTGGGTTTCTGATATTCCTGTTCCAAGACCGTGGTGCTGAGCTATAATAGTATATTACTTTGCTAGCTTATGGATGTTAAGAAGAAAAAAAAGGCCATAGTTGGTTATTCAAAGCATGCCTATATCACTGCCAATTTGCCTGGATAGATAAGGAATACCTGTTTTATATGTGTCCTGTGCACAGATACCTTAGCAGAGCTATGACAGGAAAAGAAATTGGATGAGCATCTGTGAGAGCGTTCAGACATTTATACTTAAGCCGACATTAACACTTTCATTGCATAAACAATAGATTTTACTTGTGTTTGAGTTAACGTGAGAAATGGCATTTTAGCATAATATTGTAATTAGCAGACATTCCGGCTGAGTGTGACAGATAATATAGACGGTACTGCAATTAGTTCAGTAATTAGGGCCGTCCCTGTAGTCTGCTGGAAATGGCATGTCTCTTATTATGTCTGCAAGTGTCTCAAGGGCAATTACTTCTGCAACTACTTCCAGGCAAAATCTCTAAATCATAAAAATTCGATGTATCTACGGATAGGGCATGTTACCAGGTCGACATTTCACACAAAAAAGGCTTTGACCTTAAATAGGTTCCATAGATTTAGCAAGCATGCCTCTCATTCCAGGTAACTTTTAAAAATAAGATACAGTAAGTGTACATGAGGAGTAGCACTATATCTGACCATTATATAACTTGTATATGGTATTCTTCACCAGTTTTCTCCTCTGCAGGCTTCATCTATAATGTTCAGTAGTCCCTGAGCTGGGGGGTAGAGCCTAGTGTTTATGATGTCTCCCGTAGACTGCACACACAGAAGAGAGGATGCTGATGTTTTATGTGGAGTGTCCTGGTACCATCTGCCAGCTTCTACAGAAAAAATTGTGAAGTGAAGAATTAAAGGGGTACTCCAGTGGAAAACAATTTTTTTCATATCAACTGGCTCTAAAAAAGTTTAACAGATTTGGGAATTTACTTCTATAAAAAAAAATCCTAATCCTTCCAGTACTTATCAGCTGCTGTATGCATAGGAAAGGTACGAAGGTACTGGGTACATTTTTTATTTATGCGCATTACCTCTTTATGCACATTACTGGGTACATTTTTTATTTATGCGATACCTCTGTCCATGACAGGAACTGTTCAGAGTAGGAGCAAATCCCCATAGCAAACCTCTCCTGCTCTGGACAGTTCCTGACATGGACAGAGGTGTCAGCAGAGAGCACTGTGGTCAGACTGAAATGAACTACTAAACTTCCCCTGGAGCATATATATATATATATATATATATATATATATATATATATATATATCTGATAAGTACTGGAAGGATTAAGATTTTTTAAAGAAGTCATTTACAAATCTGTTAACTTTATTCCACCAGTTGTTTTAATTATTATATTTTTTTTTACACCAGAGTACCCCTTTAACCTATTGTGAGTTGAATATGCATTTTCCTACATTACTTGTCTGCCATTGCATACACTTAAAGGGGTACTCTGGTGGGAAACTATTTTTGTTTAATCAACTGGTGCCAGAAAGTTAAACAGATTTGTAAAGAACTTCTATAAAAAAATCTTAATCCTTCCAGTACTTTTTAGGGGCTGTATACTACAGAGGAAATGCTTTTCTTTTTGCATTTCTCTTCTTTCACTACCACAGTGCTCTCTGCTGACCTCTGCTGTCCATTTTAGGAACTGTCCAGAGCAGCATATGTTTGCTATGGGGATTTTCTCCTGCTCTGGACAGTTCCTAAAATGAACAGCAGAGGTCAACAGAGAGCACTGTGGTCGTGACAGAATAGAAATCCAAAAACAAAATAATTTCCTCTGTAATATACAACTGCTAATTAGTACGGGAAGGGCTAAGATTTTTTTTTTTTTTTAATAGAAGTAATTTACAAATCTGTTTAACTTTCTGGCACCAGTTGATAAAAAAAAAGAAAAAAAATGTTATCCACCGGAGTACCCCTTTAATTATTATGGTTGTGTAAGGGTTAACAATATGCACTATGCTGCCACCACTGGTGAGCTATGCATACATGTGCTAGCATGCATAGAACCTTGGTCACAGGGCTCATCTCAGTCTGGTTCTACATAGAAACTCCAAGAAAGGCTGAGGGTGGAGTCTCTCAAAGTCCAAAACTATCTACACAGAAGGCTGCACCCAACCCAAGTTGAACATGGCTTTAGCTAAAGAAATGTGAGGAAGTCTCTCAGCTACCCTTTTGCTGAGCAGACCAGTTTAATCAGGTCCGGCCCGAGACATTGTGCTGCCTGGGTCCAAAAGTGAAATGCAGACACACACACACACAGACACACACACACACATAGACCCACACACAGTCACACACACACAGTGACACACACATAGACACACACACAGACAAACACATAGACACACTTACCTAGCCAATGCAAAATAAAAAGGCACACCATATAGTGCACATCCGACTAGTTCAACAAATCTTTATTAGTTACAAAAAACATAGACAAAGATACCAATCAAATAAATCCCATAAAAACATTTAAAACGGCACAAAACATGCCCACCCACAACAGGGGGGAGCCCAGCGGACCCCACCCAGGAAACTCGTTTAAATAAGTGTACAATTCTGCCTTTGTGCTTAGGTTAGGGTATGTTCACACTGAGGAATTGGGGCGGAAATCAAGCAGAAATTTTCTGCCTCACAGAGATTTCGCGCGGAATTGGTGCGTAAATCTGCGCCGAATTCGTGCAGAATTCCATGCGGAAATGCAGGTTTCATGCGGAGGAGGAGTATCAAGTATTTCTATTCATAAATTTTTTTTTTTGTTTTCATGCGGAAATTCCGCGCGAATTCCGTGCCAATTCTGCGCCAATTCCACGCGAATTCCGCGTGGATTTCGCGTGGGAATGCTTCTGACTCAAAAAAGAAAAATAACATTGATCTCTATGGGAGAACGACGCTGATTCCGCCTGAAAGAAAGAACATGTTCTTTCTTCAAGCGGAACATACTTCCTCGTCAGAATTCTGCTTGAGGAAATTCCTCAGTGTGAACTGAGGGGCAGAAATTCTGCACAGCTCTATGGGGATTCTCACTGCTGAATGAATTGGAGAGGAAAAAGCGAGCAGAATTACTCTTGGAAATTCCTCTCCAATTCCTCAGTGTGAACATACCCTAACAAAAAATACTATATTAAAGTTATAAGTAATAGTAAACTAACCACAGCCCTACTGTCAATGTACAATACGTAGATATACAACCTGACCAGATAGAGGATAAAAACAATCCTGGACACAGGGCTGGGAAAATGCAAGAAAAACGCAGTAATAATGGGTTTCACCAACGGGTGTCCTCCTGAACCCCACGCGTATTGTCACCTTGAGTTGACTTCATCAGCAGCCAGCCACCCCTTTGATGGCACAGCCCTATGTAGTCGGCAGCAATCTTGCTACCAGTCACTTCAGCCTTTTAATCCAGAGAGAGGGACAGACAGCAGTGTATGTTGCACAGTAAAGCATTTTTACAGCAGCTATTCACCTCCCAGTCACATCAGCGTTCTATTGCAGAGGGAGAGGGACAGACAGCAGTGTGTGTTGCACAGAAAAACATTTTTACAGCAGTGATTCACCTCTCAGTCACATCAGTGTTCTATTGCAGAGAGGGACAGAGAGCAGTGTGTTGAACAGAAAAGCTTTTTTGCAGCAGCGATTCCCCTCAAGCCCAAATCCAGCCTAGAAGCACTGAAAAGGAAGGAAGTGAGATTAAGAGAGAAAGTGCAAGTTCGGGTGCAGTGCACAGCGACTTTGGGCTGCAGCACTGGTGTGTACAACAACTGAAAAGCTAATAGTAGTCAGTCAGTTAGGGTGAGCAGAGCACAAAAAGCATATTGTCCTCTGTGTAATCTGTACGTACATCTAACTGTTGTACCATTTTGTTCCTGTTGAAGTCTTAAGGGCCTAGATACTGTGAAAGGCAGAGCAAAAGTACACACATGCTGGTGTTGTAGACAAATACTGTTTTAAGGGTAATTGAGCAGATTGTTGTTACGCCGAGCGCTCCGGGTCCCTGCTCCTCCCCGAAGCGCTCGCGGCGTCTCTCTCCCTGCAGCGCCCCGGTCAGACCCGCTGACCGGGAGCGCTGCACTGACATTGCCGGCGGGGATGCGATTCGCATAGCGGGACGCGCCCGCTCGCGAATCGCATCCCAAGTCACTTACCTGTCCCGGTCCCCGGCTGTCATGCTCTGGCGCGCGCGGCTCCGCTCTCTAGGGCGCGCGCGCGCCAGCTCTCTGAGATTTAAAGGGCCAGTGCACCAATGATGGTGCCTGGCCCAATCTCCCTGATTAGTTTCCACCTGTGCACTCCCTACTTATACCTCACTTCCCCTGCACTCCCATGCCGAATCTTGTTGCCTTGTGCCTAGAGAAAGCTACTGTGTTTACCACTACTGTGTTCCTGACCTTCTGCTATTACCATTGACTACGAACCTTGCCACCTGCCCCGACCTTCTGCTACGTCTGACCTTGCTCTTGTCTACTCCCTTGTACCGCGCTTATCTCAGCAGTCAGAGAAGTTGAGCCATTGCCAGTGGATACGACCTGGTTGCTACCGCCGCTGCAAGACCATCCCGCTTTGCGGCGGGCTCTGGTGAACCGGTCCACTTAGAACCGGTCCACCGACACGGTCCATGCCAATCCCTCTCTGGCACAGAGGATCCACCTCCAGCCTGCCGAATCGTGATAGTAGATCCATGGATCGCGCTGAGGTCCCGCTGCCAGTCGTCGCTGACCTCACCACGCTGGTCGCCCAGCGATCCCGACAGATCACCCAACAAGATCACCAGCTGTCGTACTTGACCACCATGACACAGCAACTTCAGTCACAGCTACAGCAGCTTCAGTCACAGCTACAGCAACTTCAGTCACAGCTACAGCAGCAACAACCATCTCCTCCGCCGGCTCCTGCACCTCTTCCGCAGCGAGTGGCCGCTCCTAACCTCCGCTTGTCCCTGCCGGACAAATTTGATGGGGACTCTAGACTCTGCCGAGGTTTCCTGTCACAATGTTCCCTACATTTGGAGATGTTGTCGGACCAATTTCCTACAGAACGGTCGAAGGTGGCTTTCGTGGTTAGTCTCCTGTCTGGGAAGGCTTTGGCTTGGGCCACACCACTCTGGGACTGCGATGACTCTGTCACCACCACTGTACACTCCTTCTTCTCTGAGGTTCGCAGTGTCTTCGAGGAACCAGCCCGAGCTTCTTCTGCCGATACTGCCCTGCTGAACCTGGTCCAGGGTAATTCTTCAGTAGGCGAGTACGCCATCCGATTTCGTACTCTCGCTTCCGAATTATCTTGAATCAACGAGGCTCTCTGCGTGACCTTTAAAAAAGGCCTATCCAGTAACATCAAGGATGTGCTGGCCGCACGAGAGATTCCTGCCAACCTGCATGAACTTATCCATTTGGCCACCCGCATTGACATGCGTTTTTCCGAAAGACACCAGGAACTCCGCCAGGAAAAAGACCTTAATCCCTGGGCACCTCTCTCACGGTATCCCTTGCAATCTACCCCTGTGCCTCCCGCCGTGGAGCCTATGCAAGTAGATTTGTCTCTCCTGACTCTTGAAGAGAGGTCTCGCCGTAGGGATAAAAATCTATGTCTGTACTGCGCTAGTACCGAACATTTCTTGGTGGATTGCCCTATTCGTCCTCCACGTCTGGAAAATGCACGCACGCAACCTGCTCATGTGGGCCTGGCGTCTCTGGGTACGGAGTCTGCTTCTCCATGTCTCACTGTGCACGTACGGATTTCTCCTTCTGCAAACTCTTCCTTCTCTTCTGTGGCCGTCTTGGACTCTGGTTCTTCTGGAAATTTTATTCTGGCCTCTTTGCTTGATAGGTACTGCATCCCGGTGACCCGTCTCATCAAGCCGCTCTACATTTCTTCGGTCAACGGGGTCAAGTTGCACTGCACTGTGCGTTATCGCACGGTGGCTCTGCTTATGAACATTGGACCGCATCTCGAGAAAATTGAATTTTTGGTTTTGCCTGGCTGCACCTCTGAAGTCCTCCTCGGTCTGCCATGGCTCCAGCACCATTCTCCCACCCTTGACTGGACCACCGGGGAGATCAAGAATTGGGGTCCTGCTTGCCGCAAGAAATGCCTCACGTCTGCTCCCAGCCCCGTCTGTCGGGCCTCAGTGTCTCCTCCTGTGCCTGGTCTCCCCAAGGCCTGTCAGGACTGTGCCGTGCCTCCTCACAGCCCCCGTCCTGGTGACACTCTGCCCCGTGCCAAGGCTCACCCTCTGCCCCCCCTCCCCATTCCCACTCCTTCTGACCGGTCTGCCATTCATGAGTATACCCAGGACTTCACTGTCCCCCAGAAGGAGACTCTACAATCGCTCCCAATGTCCTCGTCCCAGGTGGAGCGACATCCCGACAAAAAGAGGGGGAGACCTAAGGGGGGGGTACTGTTACGCCGAGCGCTCCGGGTCCCTGCTCCTCCCCGAAGCGCTCACGGCGTCTCTCTCC
The DNA here is from genome assembly GCF_029499605.1 of Hyla sarda. Classification (NCBI taxonomy): domain Eukaryota; kingdom Metazoa; phylum Chordata; class Amphibia; order Anura; family Hylidae; genus Hyla; species Hyla sarda. Next base: position 187,576,694 of record NC_079192.1, on the reverse strand, counting down.
CTGCAGCGCCCCGGTCAGACCCGCTGACTGGGAGCGCTGCACTGACATTGCCGGCGGGGATGCGATTCGCATAGCGGGACGTGCCCGCTCGCGAATCGCGTCCCAAGTCACTTACCTGTCCCGGTCCCCGGCTGTCATGCTCTGGCGCGCGCGGCTCCGCTCTCTAGGGCGCGCGCACGCCAGCTCTCTGAGATTTAAAGGGCCAGTGCACCAATGATGGTGCCTGGCCCAATCTCCCTGATTAGTTTCCACCTGTGCACTCCCTACTTATACCTCACTTCCCCTGCACTCCCTTGCTGGATCTTGTTGCCTTGTGCCTAGAGAAAGCTACTCTGTGTTTACCACTACTGTGTTCCTGACCTTCTGCTATTACCATTGACTATGAACCTTGCCGCCTGCCCCGACCTTCTGCTACGTCTGACCTTGCTCTTGTCTACTCCCTTGTACCGCGCTTATCTCAGCAGTCAGAGAGGTTGAGCCGTTGCCAGTGGATACGACCTGGTTGCTACCGCCGCTGCAAGACCATCCCGCTTTGCGGCGGGCTCTGGTGAATACCAGTAGCAACTTAGAACCGGTCCACCGACACGGTCCACGCCAATCCCTCTCTGGCACAGAGGATCCACCTCCAGCCTGCCGAATCGTGACAATTGTCCTCCCCTTATAAGTGTATACCACATACGTACATCTAAGTGAACAACTTTGTTTCTGTTAAAGTCTTCAGGGCCTAGTTACTGTTAAAGGCAAGCCAATAGCTTACACCTGCTGGTGTTGTAGACAAATACTATTTGAAGCTCACTGGAGCGCATTGTCCTCCCCTCTTTAGTGCATACCATATTCGTACATCTAAATGGTGTACTAATTTGTTCCTGTTAAAGTCTTAAGGACCTAGACACTGTGAAAGGCCAGCCAAAAGTACACACCTGCAGGTGTTCTAACCAAATACTGTTTTAAGGGTACTGGAGCGTATTGTACTCCCCTCATGTATGCACCAAGTATGTCCGGCAGAGAAGTGCCAGGACGTGCACAGAGGAGTGGCAGAGGCCTAAATTCATCAGGCAGAGGTCGCAGCAGACTAGGGGCGATTGGCAGCAGGAGTCAAAGCGAGAGGGCTGAGCTCCAGATGCCAGCTAGCGGTCGTGTCTCAACCAGCAACCCGTTTGCCCTCATCAATTGGTTAACGTGGTCATCCATTTCATTACAAGTGACATCTGACCCCCTTAGTCAACAGTCGGTGGGTTTCTCAGACACAGCCCTCAGTTGGCATGGCCTGGGAGCAGTCCCTGTCCTCCCATTGCCTCTGTCCTATGCTGTTCCCTCCCCCACAGAAGTATATCATGCTGTGGGTTCAGCGCCACTATTTACAGTGGGGATCAAAAGTTTGGGCACCCCAGGTAAAAATTTGTATTAATTTGCATAAAGATTCCTTACCAAGGAAAGATGGAAAAATCTCCACGAGGCATCAAATTACAGATTAGGCATTCTTATCAAATGTCAACAAAAGTTAGATTTTATTTCCATTATTTACACTTTCAAAATAACAGAAAACAAAAAAATGGTGTCTGCAAAAAATTGGGCACCCTGCAGAATTAATAGCATGCACTGCCCCCTTTGCAAAGCTGAGACCTGCCAGTGTCATGGATTGTTCTCAATCATCATCTGGGAAGACCAGTTGATGTCAATCTCAAAGGTTTTAAATGCCCAAACTCATCTGACCTTGCCCCAACAATCAGCATCATGGGTTCTTCTAAGCAGTTGTCTAGAAATCTGAAAATAGTTGACGCTCACAAATCTGGAGAAGGCTACAGTATAAGAAGATAGCAAAACGTTTTCATATGTCAATATCCTCTGTTCGGAATGTGATTAAGAAATGGCAAGATCTGGAAGCAAGATCTGGAAGACCAAGAAAAATATCAGAGAACAGCTCGCAGGATTGTAAGAAAAAGAATTCAAAACCCACGTTTGACTGCACAATCCCTCCAGAAAGATCTGGCAGACACTGGAGTTGTGGTAGACTATATCACTATAAAGAGATACTTGTATAAATATGGTCTTCATGGAAGAGTCATCAGAAGAAAACCTCTTCTACGTCCTCACCACAAAAATCTGCATTTGAACTTTGCAAATGAACATATAGACAAGCCTGATGCATTTTGTAAACAAGTTCTGTGGATTGATGAGGTTAAAATTGAACTTTTTGACCAGAATGAGCAAATGTACGTTTGGAGAAGAAAGGGAAAATAATTTAATGAAAAGAACCTTTGTCCAACTGTTAAGCATGGGGTGGATCAATCATGTTTTGGGGTTGTATTGCAGCCAGTGGCACAGGGAACATTTCACGAGTAGAAGAAAAAATGGATTCAATACAATTTCAGCCAATTTTGGATGCTAACTTGATGCCATCTGTGAAAAAGCTGAAGTTAAAGAGAGGATGGCTTCTACAAATGGATAATGATCCTAAACACATCTCGAAATCCACGGGGGATTACATCAAGAGGTGTAAACTGAAGGTTTTGCCATGGCCTTCACAATCTCCTGACCTCAACATAATTGATAATATATGGATAGACCTTAAAAGAGCAGTGCGTGACAGACAGCCCAGAAATCTGAAAGAACTGGAAGACTTTTGTAAGGAAGAATGGGCAAAGATACCTCAAAAAAGAATTGAAAGACTCTTGGCTGGCTACAAAAAGCATTTACAAGCTGTGATACTTGCCAAAAGGGGCAGTACAAGATATTAACTGTCACGATTCGGCTTCCAGGTAGTGGATCCTCTGTGTCAGCGAGGGATTGGCGTGGACCGTGCTAGTGGACCTGTTCTAAGAGGCTACTGGTGTTCACCAGAGCCCGCCGCAAAGCGGGATGGTCTTGCTGCGGCAGTAGCAACCAGGTCGTATCCACTAGCAAGGGCTCTACCTCGCTGACTGCTGAGAAGGCGTGGGACAGAAGGACTAGGCAGAGGCAAGGTCAGACGTAGCAGAAGGTCGGGGGCAGGCGGCAAGGTTCGTAGTCAAGATGGATAGCAAGGGTTCAGCTAACACAGGCTTTGGACACACTAAACGCTTTCACTGGCACAAGGCAACAAGATCCGACAAGGGAGTGCAAGGGAGGAGATCAGATATAGCCAGGGAGCAGGTGGAAGCCAATTAAGCTAATTGGGCCAGGCACCAATGATTGGTGCACTGGCCCTTTAAGTCTCAGAGAGCTGGCGCGCGCGCGCCCTAGAGAGCGGAGCCGCACGCGCCAGCACATGACAGCAGGGGACCGGGACGGGTAAGTGACCTGGGATGCGATTCGCGAGCGGGCGCGTCCCGCTGTGCGAATCGCATCCCCGACGGCCATGACAGTGCAGCGCTCCCGATCAGCGGGACTGACCGGGGCGCTGCAGGGAGAGAGACGCCGTGAGCGCTCCGGGGAGGAGCGGGGACCCGGAGCGCTAGGCGTAACAGTACCCCCCCCTTAGGTCTCCCCTTTTTTTTGTCCGGTAACTGCCTCCCCTGGGATGAGGACACCGGGAAAGAATGGAGGGTTTCCTCAACGGCAGGCAGTACAGCAGGAGTTGGAATGGGGAGGGAGGGCAGAGGGTGAAGCTTGGCACGGGGCAGGGTGACACAAGGACGGGAGCCATGAGGAGGCACAGAGGCTTGCCTGACGGGACTGGGAGGGGGGGAGAGGCACTTCCTATGGCAGGCAGAGTCCCAGTTCTTGATCTCCCCGGTGGTCAAATCAAGGGTGGGAGAATGAAGCCGGAGCCATGGCAGACCGAGGAGGACCTCAGAGGTACAGTTGGGGAGAACGAAGAGCTCAATCCTTTCGTGGTGGGGTCCAATACACATCAGGAGGGGTTCTGTGCGGTAACGCACGGTGCAATCCAGTCTGACTCCATTGACCGCGGAAATGTAGAGCGGCTTGACGAGACGGGTCACCGGGATGCGGAATTTATTCACAAAAGACTCCAAAATAAAATTCCCAGAGGCACCAGAGTCCAAGCAGGCCATGGCTGAGAGGGAGGAGTTGGCTGAAGGAGAAATCCGCACGGGCACCGTGAGACGTGGAGAAGCAGACTTAGAACCAAGAGACGCCACACCCACGTGAGCTGGGTGCGTGCGTGCGTTTCCCAGACGTGGAGGACGAATAGGGCAATCCACCAAGAAATGCTCGGTACTGGCACAGTACAGACAAAGATTTTCTTCCCTACGGCGATTCCTCTCTTCCTGGGTCAGGCGAGACCGATCCACTTGCATGGCCTCCTCGGCGGGAGGCCCAGGCGTAGATTGCAGCGGATACTGTGGGAGAGGTGCCCAGAGATCTAAGTCTTTTTCCTGGCGGAGCTCTTGATGTCTCTCAGAAAAACGCATGTCAATGCGGGTGGCCAAATGGATAAGTTCTTGTAGGTTGGCAGGAATCTCTCGTGCGGCCAGCACATCCTTGATGCGACTGGATAGGCCTTTTTTAAAGGTCGCGCAGAGAGCCTCATTATTCCATGATAATTCGGAAGCAAGAGTACGAAATTGGATGGCGTACTCGCCCACTGAAGAATTACCCTGGACCAGGTTCAGCAGGGCAGTCTCGGCAGAAGAAGCTCGGGCTGGTTCCTCGAAGACACTCCGGATTTCAGCGAAGAAGGACTGGACTGTGGCTGTGGCAGGATCATTGCGGTCCCAAAGCGGTGTGGCCCAAGACAAGGCCTTTCCTGAAAGAAGGCTCACTACGAACGCCACCTTAGACCGTTCTGAAGGAAACAAGTCCGACAACATCTCCATATGCAGGGAACACTGAGACAGAAATCCACGGCAGAGTCTAGAGTCCCCATCAAATTTGTCCGGCAGGGACAAGCGGAGGCTAGGAGCGGCCACTCGCTGCGGAGGAGGTGCAGGAGCTGGCGGAGGAGATGGTTGCTGCTGTAGCAGAGGCAGAAGTTGCTGTAACATGGCGGTCAACTGCGACAGCTGCTGTCCTTGTTGGGCAATCTGCTGCGATTGCTGAGCGACCACCGTGGGAAGGTCAGCGAGACTTGGCAGCGGCACCTCAGCGGGATACATGGCCGGATCTACTGTCACGATTCGGCTTCCAGGTAGTGGATCCTCTGTGTCAGCGAGGGATTGGCGTGGACCGTGCTAGTGGACCTGTTCTAAGAGGCTACTGGTGTTCACCAGAGCCCGCCGCAAAGCGGGATGGTCTTGCTGCGGCAGTAGCAACCAGGTCGTATCCACTAGCAACGGCTCTACCTCGCTGACTGCTGAGAAGGCGTGGGACAGAAGGACTAGGCAGAGGCAAGGTCAGACGTAGCAGAAGGTCGGGGGCAGGCGGCAAGGTTCGTAGTCAAGATGGATAGCAAGGGTTCAGGTAACACAGGCTTTGGACACACTAAACGCTTTCACTGGCACAAGGCAACAAGATCCGGCAAGGGAGTGCAAGGGAGGAGATCAGAAATAGCCAAGGAGCAGGTGGAAGCCAATTAAGCTAATTGGGCCAGGCACCAATCATTGGTGCACTGGCCCTTTAAGTCTCAGAGAGCTGGCGCGCGCGCGCCCTAGAGAGCGGAGCCGCGCGCGCCAGCACATGACAGCAGGGGACCGGGACGGGTAAGTGACCTGGGATGCGATTCGCGAGCGGGCGCGTCCCGCTGTGCGAATCGCATCCCCGACGGCCACGACAGTGCAGCGCTCCCGATCAGCGGGACTGACCGGGGCGCTGCAGGGAGAGAGACGCCGTGAGCGCTCCGGGGAGGAGCGGGGACCCGGAGCGCTAGGCGTAACATTAACTCTGCAGGGTGCCCAAACTTTTGCAGACACAATTTTTTTTTCTGTTATTTTGAAAGTGTAAATGATGGAAATAAAATCTAACTTGCTTTGACATATTATAAGAATGTCTTATTTGTAATTTGATGCCTTTTGGGAGATTTTTCCATCTTTCCTTGGCTTCTTTATGCTCATTAATACAAATTTTTACCTGGGGTGCCCAAACTTTTGATCCCCACTGTAGTGAGGACAATATACTAGAGGACAGTCAGCAGCTACTGCCCAACCAAGAAGTAAAAGAGATATCCGTCAATTCCTCCGCTAGGTGTGCAAGTAGTGAGTAGGAGAGTGGCACGGGAGGTGGTGTTGCGAGTGTTCAGGCTCCTGAAGCGGACACTGTTGAGGAACCTGAAGAGGACATCAGTGATATGCAGACAAAACTCAATGATGATGAAGCCGATCGCACTTGGGAGCCGGGTGAAAAAAGGGCTTCATCATCATCAGGAGAAGAGGGTTGCAGGTTGCCCATAAGGCAGCAGCTGATCCAGCAAGGTGGTAGCATGGTTGACAGTCAGCATGGTGGCAGAAGTGGAAAGTCCTAAGCCAAACGTGCCTGAGGTAGACCACCTGCTTCGAGGCAGCCTAACTTCCCACTGGGCCCACTGGGTAAATGTGGTTCCTGCACAGCCACAACAGCAACTTGGACAGGTCACGCCACATCCGCCTCCATGCTCTCAGGCTGTTGGTCCTGTGACAGTATGCGACTCTGCTTCCTCATCCTCCACCGTGTCCTCATCCTCCACTGCACGGACAAGTCTCAGTGCCCCTCCAGCATACCATGTGGGAAGGGCATAGCGGTGTCACGCTGTTCTTCACATGGTTTGCCTTGGCAAACGGAGTCACACCGGAAAGGAACTGCTAAAAGTCATTCATCAAGCAATCGAATCATGGCTTACTCCACGAAAACTGGAGATGAGAACCATGGTGACCGACAACGGGAAGAAAATCTTGTCTACGCTGCGACAAGGAAGCCTGAGACATGTGCCCTGTATCGCACACGTGTTCAGTCTGGTTGTCAAGTGGTTCCGGAAGTGTTCCCCCATCTGCAAGGCATCCCAACAATGGTAAGGAAACTTTGCATGCACTTCAGCCACTCGTACACCTCAAAGCACACCCTCCTTGGGCTGCAGAGTCAGAACGCTATCCCCAACATAGTCTGTTTTGCGACGTTTCCAACCATTGGAATTCCACCCTCCATATGTTGGACCGACTATATGAAAAGAGAAAAGCCATCATCGATTTCTTGATGATCCAAGCGGATAGGGGGACTCCCCTGTGTAACTTCAATGTCAACCAGTGGCAGCTCATATGTGCGTTTTCTCAGGCCCTTATTAGTCAGTTGCTAGGATTACGGGATGAACAACGTCATTCCACTGCTTCATCTACTACAACACGTGTTGGAAACGATAACTGGTCAGGGCACTGGAGATGTGGCGCATACATCTAATGGCCACATTAGCCATGTGGGGGCTGAACTGGAGATGGGGGGAGGAGGGGCACAGTGAAGCACAGTTTAGGATTCGCGAGATGGGCAGTTTTTCTAGTCATCTGACAGGACAGCAGCTAGAGAAGCTAGAGGGTTATGAGGAAGGCGAGACAGAAGACCCAGAGACACAGTGGCTGTATGCAGTGGAGATGGGGTCAAGGAGTCCCTCCGAGTCACTTGAACAAATGACACGATGCATGCTCACTCGCTTGCGTAGTGACCTCCGAATTGTGACCATTTGGCAGCGGGATGACGTCTGGTTCTCCACCTTATTGGACCCTTGCTACCAGCACAAAACGGGGGCCTTTTTACACCCACTGAGAGGGAGGACAAACTGACCTACTACAGAGACATCCTACTTAGTGAGTTGGCCGATGCCTATCTGCGCCATCGTCCATCCTCTCACAGGTGTGACTTGGGGGTCCCTCTGCGCTCACCTTCCACTGCCATGGCTGCTGGGGAGGGGTGGAGTGGCAGGAGCAGTACCAGCTCCATCAACAGTAGCCTGAGTCTACAGTCACTGATGAGTAGCTTTCTTCACCCGCATAGTGAAGCAACTCATCAGCATCAGGTAGACCTGGAGCATGACCTGAACCAGCAGGTGTTGGCAAACCTTGACATGACCATGCCAACACACCTTGAAGGTCTGCTGGACTTCTGAGCCAAACTTGATTTGTGGCTGCAACTAGCTGAGTTTGCCATGGAAAAGCTGTCCTGCCCGGCCAGCAGTGTGCCATCAGAGTGGGTGTTTAGTGCGGCGGTGGCCATAGTAATCCCAAGAAGAACTCGTCTATCCACGAAAAATGTGGAGAGAGTGACCTTTGTGAAACTGAATCAGGCATGGATCAGCTAGGATCAGCTAGGATTTCCACCCACCAATGAGTAGGTTGACCATGGTGCCACACTAACAGCACAAATATGGATAGTGCTAAACATATTTAAGGTGCTGCTCCCCAGTTACAGACGTTCCTCCGCATCAGACCACAAGTAAGTATTGAGGACATGCATAACGTAAAACTTAACTTTTAACCCCTTAAGGACCCAGCCCATTTTCACCTGAATGACCCGGGCATTTTTTGCACGTCTGGGCACTGTCATTTTAAGCATTAAAAACTCTTGGATGCTTCTACTTTTCACTCTGATTCCGAGAATGTTTGTTCGTGACATATTCTACTTTATGTCAGTGGTAAATTTCACTCAATACTTGCATCATTTCTTTGTGAAAAATTGCAAAATTTTATGAAAAATTAGAAAATTTTCATTTTTTTTTAACTTTGAAACTTTCTGCTTATAAGGAAAATAGACATAACAAATAAATTATATATTGATTCACATATAAAATATGTCTACTTTATATTTTCATCATAAAATTGACATGTTTTTACTTTTGGAAGACATCAGAGGGCTTCAAAGTTCAGCAGCAATTTTCCAATTTTTCACAAGATTTTTAAAATCAGAATTTTTCAGGGACCAGTTCAATTTTTAAGTGGATTTAAAGGGCCTTCATATTAGACATACCCCATAAATGACCCATTATAAAAACTACACCCATCAAACTATTCAAAATGACATTCAGAAAGTGTGTTTATCCTTTAGGTGTTTCACAGGAATAGCAGCAAAGTGAAGGACTACAATGCTCAGAAGAGAATGAGTCACATTTACCTGTTAGAAAACAAATATTGCTAAAATGGTTTTTGGTTGGCATACCACATTTTGGAAGCTCCTATGGTGCTAGAACAGCAAAAAAAAAATCCACATGGCATACTATTTTGGAAACGTAACAAGGGGTACAGTGAGCCTTAACACCCCACAGGTATTTGACAAATTTCCGCTAAAGTTGAAAATGAAACATTTTTTTTTCACTAAAATGCTGGTGTTACCCCTAATTTTTCATTTTCACAAGGGTAATAGAAGCAAAAGCCTCCCAAAATTTGAAACCCCATTTCTTCTGAGTATGGAAATAACCCATATGTGGATGTAAAGTGCTCTGCGGGCGAACTACAATGCTCAGAAAGATAAGGAGCGTCATTGAGCTTTTGGAGAGAGAATTTGGTTGGGCCATGTGCGTTTACAAAGCCCCCCGTGGTGCCAGAACAGTGAACCTCCAAACTTGTGACACCATTTTGGAAACTACACCCCTCACAGAATTTAATAAGGGTTGCAGTGAGTATTTACACCTCACTGACATTTCACAGATCTTTGGAAGAGTGGGCTGTGCAAATGAAAAATTGTATTTTTTATTTTCACGGACCACTGTTCAAAAATCTGTCAGACACCTGTGTGGCGTAAATGCTCCCTGCACCCCTTATTAAATTCTGTGAGGGGTGTAGTTTCCAAAATGGGGTCACATGTGGGGGTGGGTCCACTGTTCTGGCACTATGGGGGCTTTTAAAAAACACACATGGCCTTCAATTTTGGACACATTCTCTCTCCAAAAGCCCAATGGTGCTCCTTCTCTTCTGAGCATTGTAGTTTGCCTGCAGAGCACTTTACATCCAATTTTGGGGGCTAATATCCCTCGTGAAAATGAAAAATTTAGGGTTACACCAGCATTTTAGTGAAAAAAATAATATTTTTTTTCATGTTCACATCCAACTTTAACGAAAATTCGTCAAACACCTGTGGGGTGTTAAGGCTCACTAGACCCCTTGTTACATTCCGTGAGGGGTGTCTTTTCCAAAATGAGGTCACATGTGGGTATTTTTTGTTTTGTGTTTATGTCAGAACTGCTGTAAAATCAGCCACCCCTGTGCAAATTTAGACCTCAAATGTACATGGTGCACTCTCACTTCTGAGCAATGTTGTGCTCCCACAGATCACTTTTTGTCCACATATGGGGTAGTTCCGTACTCAGGAGAAATTGTTTTACAAATTTTGGCGGTCATTTTTTCCTTTTACCGCTTATGAAAATTAAAAGTATGGGGCAACACCAGCATGTTAGTGGAAAATGTTTATTTTTTTATACTAGCATGCTGGATCAGACCCCCAACTTTACCTTTTCATAAGGAGTAAAGGGAGAAAAAGCCCCCCAAAATTTGTAACACAATTTCTCCCGAGTACGGAAATACCCCATATGTGGCATTAAACTGTTGCCTTGAAATACGACAGGGCTCCAAAATGAGCGCCATGCCCATTTGAGGCCTATTTTGGGGATTTGCATCCGCCACCAAATTACCCTACGGCAGTGAAGGGAATTAATAGGGAGAGAGTAGGGCCTTACAGGGGAATTTTTTACCCCCTCCTGCTACAATGGAAAATACGTTGCTCCTTTCCATTTGTTTGAGCAAAGTTACTCGTCTTAAAAAGGGTGGCCCCACACAGGCAACAATTCCTATTTCCACCTAAAAGACCTAGGAAATGGCAGTGTTTGTAGGCGGAAATAGAGAGAGGTTCCTGTATGGGGCCACCTTTTTTTAGGGCAAGTAACACTTGCCAAGAAGGGAATTAATTATGCCAGAGTAGGGCCTTACAGGGGAAGTTTTTACCCCCACCGGTTACAATGGACCATACGTTGTTCCCTTCCAACTTCTAGAGGTCTTTGCATCACATCAATACTTGGTGGTGTACCTGTCACATGGTGTTTTTTGCACACCTTTCCTTTTGTTTGATTTAAAAAAACATTTGGGGTCCATATATTTTATATTAAGCATATTATTTAAAGTAAAGTTTTACGTAATGCATATCCTCAATACTTACTTGTGCACACTAACACTTTTACAAAAGAGACAGTTTTTCTGCCTACCTGCCTCAGCTACTATTCTGATCCTGCCACCCGCCTGATGCCACGTATCTAAAGCCAAGTTCTCCTTTTTTCACCCACCTTCGTCACTGAGTATTGGTATGGCCACCCACCACTCTGTCACCGGTTCACTTTCAGGACTCCTGATGCTGCTGCTGCCACCTCCAGGCTGTCTCATTCTGCCACCATATGTTCTCCTCATGTTAATGCCAGCTGCAAGCTGTCTCATACTGCCTCCATATGTCCTCCTCATGCTGCTGCAAGCTCCAAGCTATGTCATTCAGCCACTATATGGTCTCCTCATGCTTCCGCCACCTCCAGGCTGTATCATTCAGCCACGATATGTTCTCCTCATGCTGCTGCCAATTCCAGGCTTTGCTATTTAGCCCCTATAGGGTCTCCTCATGCTGCTTCCAACTCCAGACAGTGTCATTTAGCCACTATGTTATAACGGCTGTGGTAAATGTATCCGCTGAACCTGTGTGGATGATGTCTCGGGCCGTATCAGGGAGCAGAGTCTAAGGTGCCGTTGGTTTTCACCAAAGGCTGCCGCAAAGCGGGATGGAGTTGCTGCGGCAGGCGGCACCCAGGTCGCTACCCCTGATACAACTCGTCCACACAGGCTGCCGAGATATAATGAGGTACTGTAAGGATGAGATGGAGGCATAGTCAGGACTGGCAGAAGGTCAGGACAGGTGGCACAGAATCAAGGTCAGGGAACGTAGCAGGCAGGACTGGTACACAGAAGAACAAGATTCTATTTAACAACACTTTCTCAGAGGCACAATGGCACAAATTGGGTGACATGTTGGATCCACTATCAATCCAAACCACCTCCTGTGAACTAGGGGAGGGGATGCACGGCTACAGAGGGAGCCACTCCTCCCAAATTGCACAGCTGCAATTTGGGGGGAGTGGCTCCCTCTGTAGCTGTGCATCCACTCCCCTATTTCACAGGAGGTGGTTTGGATTGAAAGTGGATCCAACATGTGACCCAGTCAAAGGCTGTATGCCCAGCAGAGGTGAGTGAGTGTTAGGGTCCCATCCGATATGAGACCGAATTCGGTGAATCGGCCGAATCAAATTTTTCAAATCACTATCATAGACCATTTTCTACATGCATGCACAACTACTATAGGTCTCTTAGTATTTAGGAGCTACGGCTGCTGTAATTTGGTTCCTGGTTTTATTTATCTGGCCAGGTAGGTTAGTTGATAGGTCCCGCACCACTTGAGAAACCTTGGCATGGTGTGCGGGCTCAGGTGTATCCTTCATATAAGGATATACTGGCTAATGTCTCAATTTTACATCAATTTTGAGGGTTAGCTAATGTCATTGTTTACATCTGCCACAGGAGTGAATTCCTATTGTGATTCATAGGTGCGGGTTCTCCACTCCAATGTAGGTGCACAACTGCACTTGGGGTTGAGCACCTTGTATCACCTTAGATCACGTTAATGTAATTCTTTAAAGTTAGTCATGACTAGGTATCCACATACACATTTATATGGTGTCACTGTGGTACTTGTGACCGTCTGCAGGCATCCTCCATTGTATGCAATTTTTTGCTGGGGATCGTCCATAGCAACGGCTCACAAGTGCAGGATCTCCACCCCAGCAAAGGTGCACAACGGCACTTGGGGTTGAGTTTCCTGCTAAAACCATGTTCATGCAAATATAAGCCAATATGTCTTTGTTCAAGGCTTATACTAATGCACCCTTTTATCTTATTGGGTAGCATTAAGGCTTCACCTGTGAGGCCGGCAATAAATGAACCAACCAAGGGTGGGGCTTGTAGCCTGTCTCCCCCTCCCATTGTATGTGTGCTCAGTTCACACTGGAGATAACTGGGGAGCAATCTGCAAGTTGGACCTATGGTTGCTCTAATTTGGTTTCTGGTTTTATTTATCTGGCCAGGTAGGTTAGTTGATAGGTCCCGTACCACTTGAGAAACCTTGGCATGGTGTGCAGGCTCCGGTGTGTCCTTCATATAAGGATATACTGGCTAATGTCTCAATTTTACATCAGTTTTGAGGGTTAGCTAATGTAATTGTTTACATCTGCCACAGGAGTGAATCCATATTGTGATCCATAGGTACAGGTCCTCCACTCCAATGTAGGTCCACTGCACTTGGGGTTGAGCACCTTGTATCACCTTAGACTACGTTAATGTAACTCTTAGTATTTAGGCCACAAAATCATTCTAACTGCATTCCATACCCTTTTAATAAAGGAGACTAAAATTTGTGCTACAAATTTAGTGGAAAAATGTGTGTAGACATACGAAATAAATTTGCCAGCAGAATTTCAGAAAATGTATTTATTATAAATGTATTTTTGAAAATGTATGTACTTAAGAAAAAAATGTATATTATAGTTGGGAGGTGTTTAGACCACAACAAACCAACATTGTCATAAATTGCAGATGGCTATCCTGCAAGGTTTAACTTCTAGTACAATTGTATTGATATTTTGACCCCATCCTGACCCATTATGTACTCTTACAGCATGGGCCAGGTGTCATTAGCTGTTGAAATACTGTAATCAATAGCATGTGCTGCATTTAAACAGTTTTGGCATTCACTTCTGGTGTTGAGAGGCGTTCCTGCGATGCAATCGGACTGCCTATCGGTTGTCAGAGCCCAAAATTGTTAATACAAATACAAAAAAATATATTTGGTATGGCAATAAATTTCCAAACTGTGAAATTGCAGATTTTTGATCGCATCACATCTCAGGAAAAAGTGGTTTAACAAAGTTACTAAAACGTGACATCTACATAAAATTTTTTCCAATAAAGTAGTTTGAATAGGGCAAAAAAAAAAAAAAAAAAAACACATTATCTAAATATGGTTGAATGTGATTCTATGGTTACAATCGCACTGATTTGTAGAATAAAATTAGCATGTGGTATGATCATATGGTGAAAAAATATTTCCCAACAAAATTGCCCAATTCCATTTTTATTATATTGTCCTACAAGTAATTTCTTCCTGGCTTTGTGACAGTAAGTACTGATATGGTAAAACAAAGAATGTTAGCATAAAGTGCAATTTGTTCTGCAACAAATAAACCAACATAAGTTTTGGATCTTAGAAGGTAGGGAGGAATTTGAAGGGGTTAACCCACTTCGAGGGGATCCTAGGTAAACAAATGGAAAGGCTTAGCACCAAGGTAGACTGGTATGTTTGACATCTAAAAGCCATGTTTCACAGCAATGCATGTAGGTTTCCTGCTGTGGTGTTTTGCTACTAAGAAACTGTATTTCTACATATAGTATATGGAAGCCGTAACCTTGGTTGTCTGTTTCTATTGACTCTTTATGTACAAACCATAGATTGCAAAGAGTTTTCTCTCCATTCTCTCAGGCTCTGTACAGGTTGCTCTGGTTTATGTGTCCTTGGTGTTATTACTATATTAAATTAGTATTCATATTCTGTGCACTATAAACTCTTTAATTAATTTTGTAGAACACATCTGCTCCATTTATCTGATGTACAGTATGATCTTTATTGTAACACAGTGATTTACAGATACAGCAGAGCTGAATTTGTCATTTGACTTTTTCTTTTGTACATTGCAGCTATTCAGTAACAATTACTCAGTAGATTTACATAATAACAACGGGAAAATCACATTTATAAATAAAAGATGTAAGTGTGTAAAGCTTAGAAAAAAATAATTAAGTATATAGACTTGATGGATTAAATGAGCAATAACTTAAAGGGATCCTGTCATCAGTTTCATGGTGCCTGAATCACAGGAAACGTGAAACAAGTACAGGCTGCAATATTACAATGGGCTGTGATTCACCGCAAAATCTTTTTATGTTCAGAGGAATCATTTTTATAATGCCAGCCATCATGGTGAGTCTTAGTGAGTCATCATTGTGATCCCTGGTAATTTCTCAGCGCATACCTTAAAGGGGTACTCCCTTGGGAAACTTTTTTTTTAAATCATCTGGTACCAGAAAGTTAAACAGATTTGTATATTACTCCAGTACTTATCAGCTGCTATGTGCTCCACTGGAAGTTCTTTTCTTTAACACCTCTGTCCATATTAGGAATTGTCCAGAGCAGGATGGGTTTTCTATTGTATGTTTTAGTGTGTGTGGAGTTTAGCTTGGTAGAAATGGACAAACAGCATAAAACATAAGTCAGAGACAGTGGCCCTCATTTACTAAGAGTAGAATGTGTTTTTTTTTTTTTTTGTTTTTTTGTGGGTTTTTGTTTCTGACAGGTATTTTTCCATAGTATTTACTTTTGAATCTTATCTTTGGCTATTTTCCCTACGTTTTGCTTTTTTTAACACATGCTTTGAGCTGTTGGGTTTCCAGAGCTCAAATCCACCACATTTTAAGTGGAAATATAAGTAAATTTGGAGTTTCTTTTTGAGACACTGTCCCTTTCCTTGATGACCATGCTCCTTTGTAGGGTTTTCTGAGTAAGGTGGAGAGTTAGTACGTTTTTTAAGATTTTGTCGGAAATTCTGGCGCAAACCACAGGTGACACAAAAAACCCTACAGAATCTACTCATAAAAGCCTTAGTAAATGAGGCCCAGTGACTCAGTTCATATTCAGGACTTGTTCTGCTCTTCATTGTCCAAAATAAAATATACAGTTTTATTCACACTGGCACAAAACAAAACCTGCTTGTTTAAGTACCTCACTATACGGCTGGCATTTTACCTGTCATATGACAAAACAAACTTTAAATGTATTACTTCACACAATAAGCAATAGCCAACCTCAGGACTTCAGGTCAAGTTTCTCACAGCCTCTTAAAGTGGTATCTGCCCTATACATCTTTTCCCCTATCAACCCCCCCCCATAGACTTGCATTGAGGGGGCGGGGCATGACATCACGAGGGGGCAGAGCCATGACATTAAAATACTCCGGCCCTTGTCTCGTGAGTCATCAAGCACGGAGCAAATTTAGCTCCGTGCATTGATGGCTCTGGGGGCTGCAGGAGAGATTGCGGGGGTCCCCTGTGATCAGACATCTTATCCCCTATCCTTTGGATAGGGGATAAGATGTCTAGGGCGGAGTACCCCTTTAAGGCAGACTGATTCTCTGCTATTCTTAAAGGGGCACTCTGGCCCTAACACATCTTATCCCCTATCCAAAAGATAGGAGATAAGATGTCTGATCACGGGGGTCCCGCTGCTACAGACCCCCACAATCTGTCGTTCAGCACCCACCTTCACGAGCTCTCCGCAGCGCTGAAGGCTCCGAGTGTGCAGCGTGACAACCACAAGGCAGGAGTATCGTGATGCCATGACTCAGCTCCCGTGTGATGTCATGCCCTGCCCCCTCAATGCAAGTCTATGGGAGGGGCATGACGGCACATTGTTACATCACAATACTCCGGCCCCATGGTCGTCACGCTGCACACTCAAAGCCTCCAGTGCTGCGGAGAGCTCACAAAAGAGGGTGCTGAATGACAGATTGCGGGGTCCCCAGCGGCGGGACCCCCGCAATAAGACATCTTATCCCCTATCCAAAGGATCCCTAAGATGTATTAGGGCCGGAGTACCCCTTTAAATGAGATGTGAAGTCTACATTAATGTAAATAATGGTTGGTAGAATAAAGATTGTGTGCACCAAATACAATGAATAAACATGTGGTTAAAAAATTAAGAGTAAGATATTTCTATAAACTTGAAAGGGGTAATTTGGTTTCAACAAATGAAGGTTATCAGTATCAGATAGCACTCTAAGAAATCTAAGAAATCCAAGTATCTATTATTTTAGGACATGCATGGACATTTACTTGCATTACATGCTCATTCACACTACGTATTTTCTACACAGAATTCCGATTTGGAGTTCCACTGCGGAAAATACTGTGCAGCAACCTCCCATTGTTATCAACGGGATTCTGCAGCATCATTCACACTACGAAAGGACATTCCGTTGTCCGTTGTTCCGTTGTTCTGTCGCATAAATTCCAGACCCCACCAAAAGATTGGAAATGTTCTGCCAGTGCCCGCTCTAGATAGAATCATTGCCTGCAGATTCCATAGTGTGAATGAGACCTTATAGTAAGATTCTCTTTGTTGCCCATAGCAACCAATCACAGCTGAGCTTTCATTTGTTGTATGACTCTGGTAAAATGAGAGCTGAACTGTGGTTGGTTTGCTGTGGATTACAAAGAAAATGTTACTATAAGGCAGCATTATATATCTCCCCCATTATTTTGGTCAAGTAAGTTATGTAAAGTAGTTTTCCAGTCCTTTAATGCTGTTGAACTATCTGAGCTGTAGGCCATCAATAGTAGATTGTGAGGGTATGACTTTCAGCAATCCTACTGATAAGCTATTTTAGGTTCCTTGCAGTATACTTTTATTTTTACTAGGTCCAGCTCTTTACTTTGAGTAGCGCAGTGCTCTGTCTTCATATCGCATGCGCTGAAGATTTTACGCAGATCTCACGTCCTGATCACGTCAGAGCTGTGTGACCCCTGAGGGCGCTCTGCGCAGTGTAACTGCTCATACACTGGGCAATCGCTACAGAAGTCAGGAGTAGCGAGGGCCCGGCACATGCGCAGTTACACTGCGCAGAGTGCTCTCCCAGGATGCACAGCTCTCGCGTGATCAGGACGTGATAGCTGTGTAAAATCTACAGCACATGCGCTCTGCATTCAGAGTGCGGAGCTTAGGGGGTGTGTGACTCCACATCACTAGGACGTGGAGTTGAAGAAAATGCATATGCGAATAAGGGGGAGGGCTGAAGCACCTTCTTCCGGGACCCAAAAGTATGACTGCCTGCGGGGGACAACTAAGGGGGTAAATTATGGGACTTTACAGGAAGAAAACTCGGCGGCAACTCAACAAAAATATTTAAGTGACCCCTGTATGGACTCCTGTTCACCCACACTATAACCCAGTGTATTGGGTTTAGTGTGGGTGAACTTGCAGACAGTTTTCCTTTAAAGTAATTGGCTTGAAAGCCTCCTGCTGAGCATTTGAAGCCAATTATTGTGCCAGGACATGGGCCCAGATGGGATATGGAATCCTCTCTTTCATGTTGGACCAGTACAACAATGCAGGTTATTCTTTGTAAAATAAAAAAATTATATATATCAGGACCCTCCAAACATTCTTTACAGCAAACAGACCTAAACAGGTAGGTTGACAGTTCTATAGTCCTAAGTTTATTGTAACAATTTACATACACCTACAAGTTTTCTGAGTTTCTCACCCAAAAATTGGCAGGTTGACTCCCAAAATCCTTTTTGGTGCAGTGTATCAGTATACAACATACCCCAGACAAGCTGATCTGCTTCAGAGCAACACATTTCTGTTGCTCTATGGCAGATCTTCACAAACCTGTGAGATCAGGTTCAGGACTGCAACAGACACCAGTATGGGAATGTCTTTATGTCCAACACCTTCAGTCACTCCCAATCCGGACCTAAAGGCAAAAAGCCTCAGTGATACATACCTCCCATTTAATATATATATATATATATATATATATATATATATATACAATTTTTTATATACTTCCTGTTCAATTTTAATGGTTTTCAAGATCTCAGCTTGCTATTATTCAATAGGAAACTTCATTATTTACCTGTAAATGGATACAAATCTGCCCCGATCATGTGATGGACACACATGACAATACTCATTACAAGACAGTGCTCTGCTAACTATGAAAAATTAAAAAAATCCTGTACTTTTTAAAGCAATTCATGTTTTTTTGTACAAGTTCACTGACAAGTGCAATAATTTTCTCCTGAAGAATGCACTGTCTCTTACCAAACAACAAATGTGTGCACAAAGGACACAATACCGTTTATTTCCCAACACTCTTTTTAAAAATAACTTTCATTAATCACATCGATAATCTATAACTATAAACTTTATTAATCACATCGAAAACTATACTGTGAAAAATTTGTAGATATAAAAATACAATTCTTTTGACCACTTTTACTCAATGGGTATACTCCACAAATCACCCCTGTAAGAGAAATGAAGGCTCTATATTCTGTGTTGTGGACTAAAATATGGGTCCTATAATGTAATATTACATTATTTGATTAGTGCCACTGCCTACACCACCACTAGATGATTCAAAAAGATGGAAGATGGCACTCCAAAAACTGTTTTCAAACAGGTGGTAGGTTTAATCACCCATACAATACAAGTGATGCGACATTTTAACCTCAACTGAGGTCTTTCTCAAGCATGCTAGAGTAAGACCTCAGTTGAGGTTGAAACGTTGCATCACTTTTATTGTATGGGTGAATAAACCTACCACCTGTTTGAAAACAGTTTTTGGAGTGCAGTCTTCCATCTTTTTGAATTATTGGAACTTTGACCATGGTAAGGCCTTTGAAGACAGAGCCCCCCCTGACCTGAAAATTCCCACTCTGTGCTACATCCTTCTTCACCACTAGATAAGGAGTAGTCATTTATGAGTAGCTGAATCTTAGCCTAGTGGCTTTGTATAAAATGTCTGAGACAGACACATCGGCAGTATGTGCTACCACTTATTCCCAAGTATTTGTAAACATATTAGGAAAAATTATCATCCATACTGCCAGCAGTAAAAAAAATAAACAGGTAAATACTTTCCTTCGCTCCCCCGGTGCCTCTGCTAACCCGCTCCGGTCTCCGCCGCGATCCTCTTCCTGGTTGCCGGTGGTCGGCGAGTCATTCTGCACTCAGCCAATCACGGGCCGCAATGAAGTCCCGACTTGGCCGGCTATAGGCTGAGCAGGAGTGTGAGAACGCTTCAACACACAATTCTTCACTACACCGGTACCTGCTGCCGGGGCCGAAAACGTCACACTGCCGCTCAGCCTATCACCGGCCGAGTCGGGACTTCGCTGCGGCCGGTGATTGGCTGAGTGCAGTAGGACTTGCCAACCACCGGCAACCAGGAAGAGGATCGCGGCTGAGACCAGAGAGGATTACCGGAGGCACCTGGGGAGCGAAGGAAGGTATGTACCTGTTTATTTTTTTACTGCCAGCAGTATGGATGATAATTTTTCCTATTCTGGAGTTCTCCTTTAAGCACTTTACTCTAATATGTTTACAAATACTTGGGAATAAGTGGTAGCACATACTGCCGATGTGTCTGTCTCAGGCATTTTATACAAAGCCACTAGGCTAAGATTCAGCTACTCATAAATGATTACTCCTTATCTAGTGGTGAAGAAGGATGTAGCACAGAGTGGGACTTTTCAGGTCAGGGGGGGCTCTGTCTTCAAAGGCCTTACCATGGTCAAAGTTCCAATAATTCAAAAAGATGGAAGACTGCACTCCAAAAACTGTTTTCAAACAGGTGGTAGGTTTATTCACCCATACAATAAAAGTGATGCAACGTTTCGACCTCAACTGAGGTCTTACTCTAGCATGCTTGAGAAAGACCTCAGTTGAGGTTAAAATGTCGCATCACTTGTATTGTATGGGTGAATAAACCTACCACCTGTTTGAAAACAGTTTTTGGAGTGCCATCTTCCATCTTTTTGAATCATCTAGTGGTGGTGTAGGCAGTGGCACTAATCAAATAATGTAATATTACATTATAGGACCCATATTTTAGTCCACAACACAGAATATAGAGCCTTCATTTCTCTTACAGGGGTGATTTGTGGAGTATACCCATTGAGTAAAAGTGGTCAAAAGAATTGTATTTTTATAATATCTACAACATTTTCACAGTATAGTTTTCGATGTGATTAATAAAGTTTATAGTTATAGATTATCGATGTGATTAATGAAAGTTATTTTTAAAAAGAGTGTTGGGAAATAAACGGGTATTGTGTCCTTTGTGCACACATTTGTTGTTTGGTAAGAGACAGTGCATTCTTCAGGAGGAAATGATGGCACTTGTCAGTGAACTTGTACAAAAAAACATGAATTGCTTTAAAAAGTACAGGATTTTTATTTTTTTTTCATAGTTAGCAGAGCACTGTCTTGTAATGAGTATTGTCATGTGTGTCCATCACATGATCGGGGCAGATTTGTATCCATTTATAGGTAAATAATGAAGTTTCCTATTGAATAATAGCAAGCTGAGATCTTGAAAACCATTAAAATTGAACAGGAAGTATATAAAAAATTGTATATATATATATATGTATATATGTATATATATATATATATATATATATGTATATATATATATGTATATATATATATATATATATATATATATATATATATATATATATATATATTAAATGGGAGGTATGTATCACTGAGGCTTTTTGCCTTTAGGTCCGGATTGGGAGTGACTGAAGGTGTTGGATATAAAGACATTCCCATACTGGTGTCTGTTGCAGTCCTGAACCTGATCTCACAGGTTTGTGAAGATCTGCCATAGAGCAACAGAAATGTGTTGCTCTGAAGCAGATCAGCTTGTCTGGGGTATGTTGTATACTGATACACTGCACCAAAAAGGATTTTGGGAGTCAACCTGCCAATTTTTGGGTGAGAAACTCAGAAAACTTGTAGGTGTATGTAAATTGTTACAATAAACTAAGAACTATAGAAGACAACTGTCCTTCCTACATGTTTCCCCACTGATATGTGGCTTTTTCAAGGAAGACACGAGCAGACTGTGTGTCCATTACATGACCAGGAGAGACCAAATCTGGAAGTTAAGGAGTAATCTAACACCCTTAATGAAGATAACATTAAATAACATTAAATGTATATTTGTAATACACATTGGTAAAAATTTGTATATTTTTGTCCCCACAGCTATTGCCTGTGTGTCTCTGTTAGGCTGCTTTCACACTATAAAATTTATCGATTTTAAAGATCCGTCTGATGTTCTGTCATGAAAACCCTGCAAATCGGTCGTTAAAAGGCCTTTAGAAAATCCCATTATAGTCTATGGGATATTTACATCATCCGTTTTAATCCGTTTTAGTCCGTTATTAATAACCAACGTTATTTTGTGACAAGATGGTAACGGGAGAAATAGTGCATGCACTATTTCTTCCGTTCATTCTCCCGTCACAAAATAATGTCCTTTATTAAAAACGGACTATAACGGATTAAAACGGATATTCTAAATATCCCATAGACTATGATGGGATTTTCTAACGGCCGTTTAACGACTGATTTGCAGGGTTTTCATGACGGAACATCAGACAGATCTTTAAAACCGATGAATTTTATAGTGTGAAAGCAGCCTTAGGAGACCAAATGCAGGAAGTGTGGGGGGACAAGCATGGCTCTGCGCACAGAGGACAAGCGGGGATTTGTACACTGAGGACAAGCAGGGCTCTGTGCAGTGAGGACATGCAGGGCTCTGTGCAGTGAGGACAAGCCGGGATCTGTGCACTGAGGACAAGCAGGGCTCTGTATACTGAGGACAAGCAGGGCTCTGTACACTGAGGACAATCAGAGATCTGTGCACTGAGGACAAGCAGGGCTCTGTTCACTGAGGACAAGCACAGCTCTGTGCAGTGTGGACAAGCAGGGATCTGTACACTGAGGACAAGCAGGGCTTTGTGTGGTGAGGACAAGCAGGGCTCTGTACACTAAGGACAAGCAGGGCTCTGTACACTGAGGACAAGCAGGGCTCTGTATACTGAGGACAAGCAGGGCTCTGTACACTGAGGACAAGCAGGGCTCTGTGTGGTGAGGACAAGCAGGGCTCTGTACACTAAGGACAAGCAGGGCTCTGTACACTGAGGACAAGCAAGGCTCTGTGCAGAGAGGACAAGCAAAGCTCTGTGCAGTGAGGACAAGCAGGGCTCTGTGCACCGAGGACAAGCAGGGCTCTGTACACTGAGGACAAGCAGGGCTCTGTACACTGAGGACAAGCAGGGATCTGTACACTGAGGACAAGCAGGGCTCTGTACACTGAGGACAAGCAGGGCTCTGTGCACTGAGGAAAAGCAGGGCTCTGTACACTGAGGATAAGCAAAGCTCTGTGCAGTGAGGACAAGCAGGGCTCTGTACACTGAGGACAAGCAGGGCTCTGTTCACTGAGGACAAGCAGGGCTCTGTACACTGAGGACAAGCAAAGCTCTGTGCAGTGAGGACAAGCATGGCTCTGTACACTGAGGACAAGCAGGGCTCTGTACACTGAGGATAAGCAAGGCTCTGTACACTGAGGATAAGCAAAGCTCTGTGCAGTGAGGACAAGCAGGGCTCTGTACACTGAGGACAAGCAGGGCTCTGTACACTGAAGAAAAGCAGGGCTCTTTGCAGTGAAGTTCTATGGAGGCACACAGGCAAATAATGCAGGAGCAGCATTTATTTTACCCAAAAATATACACATTTTTTTTATCCGATGTACATTACAAATACATATATATATATATATATATATATATATATATATATATATTATATATATATAGTATTATCTACATTTTATCAAATGTTTTTGCTAACAACAGGCACAATTAAATGCAAAATTGTATACTTTTTAATTTTACGAAAAAAAATATTTTATTTGGTAAAATACTGTATCAGGCTTTTGGAGTAAGACAAAAATATTTGCAGTTTATTATTGACTTGGGCATTAGAGAACATAACTTCATCCCTTCCTGGAAGTCACTTTATTTAGCAACCTCTTGAAGGATTCATATTTGTGAACTTTTCTTTAAAGTGCCACATTTCTCCTGATCCTCTATCTCTACAGCTTCAGATCATCTCCACTTTCTCTGACACTTTATATTTCCATGAAATATGCTTTCTTCTTATCCTTTGTTGGATCACTTAATACATTTGAAGGCTTCTACCGTATTCTTATGCTTCCCCCCTCCTTTAAACTGTACATAAAGAGGCCTTTTTCGATTTACAGGCTTTATGATGTACACAGGGCACCCTTGTTACAGACCATTTGTAAAGTCAGGTTTATTGTCTCTTGAATAACTTATGCCCTGCACCGACACAATCTTTTTTTGATGGTTTCCTGAAAATCCGACAAACAAAAAGCTGCTGCAAGATACACATGAAATATTGGCAGCAGCTTAAAAATATAACCTATACAGACTTGAAAATGACTGCAGTCTTCGCATGCATGGGCGCATAAGCTTAACCAAGTGTAGTGGTTCTTCTGTTTTATTGGCATCGCATATAGTGTTCTTGAGTGGGATTAGAACATCTTATTACTTTAGGTTGCCAAACAATAATATAACTATTTATTTAACTGTTGTGCCTGTCTCTTTCTTGATACATGTCTTGAATACTTAAACTGAAAGACTCTATTTTGTGTTGCTAATATCCTATGCTGTCACTAAGTAGTTCAGCCTCCAGCCTTATACCAGTCTAAAAAAACTGGCTAACCTTTGAAATGATGTGCTCTTTATCTTATATGCCCATTTCAAAGACCTCCATACCCTGTGTATGACAAGTAGTGACTTCCTATGCCATGGGGTTAATTGGCTTTCAGTCCTGAGATGACACAGGTCAAATAAGCCACGTCTCATCTTTAGCGGTTTGCAAAGACCAGCCCTCAGCTGCTTTGCATTCATCTGTGGTCATGTCTTCTAACATTGCATACTCTGTAACCTTGGAAATGCTATGCCCGCCTATCTGTCTCACACACCAACCTTGTTAATAGGATGAATTATTTAGCTATCTAGAATTATGTGAATGTTAATCATGTTAAACTTTATTTATAGAGACGCCTTTCGAGAATTCCTTTCCCAGTTCTTATCAATTAGCATAAATACCAGCGTCAGTATAAACACACACAGCTGTCAGAGTGCAGGCTGACAAACACAGCTTCATCATTGTCTGCTGCATGAAATGCTGGATTTGTCTCTCCGCCCTTCATGGAGCACAGCCGAGAAAATTACATCTGAATCTTCAAACAACAGTGGAAGTTAACATAACAATACAAATATTATTATTCAGATTACTATTTTATAAGCTGCGCTACAATGAAATATGCACATAGGTCATTCAAACACAGACACAGTCAATATATAGGAGAGGAGCCAACTTCAGAATACCAAATGAGCCCTGCTAGCTTTTTACATCTTTTACTTCTATTTAGTTTTCACCTAAGCTGGATGAATTTTTTGTGCAGTCACAAAAATTTGGAATAGTATTTTACATAAGAATGTGTTCCATGTTTGTGTCATCTCTAGTCTGAAGACGGTGAGCAGGTTTCCTAGAAGGGTTGTAAGACTGATGCGTAGAATCTTACTCGTATAAGGTTACGTCATGATTGCATACCTCACTACTGTGCTGGATTCAGCAGGACTGCTCCCGGTCAGGTGCAGTCCTTGGAGGGCCTGTGTATGTCCTATCACTGAACTCAGTCATTGGCTCTGGCTTCCTCATCTTCTCCCAGTGGTATACAGGTTTGGACTGGCCCACAGAGAATAAGATGGGTCACCTGGTGGACCCCTTGAATATTACCCTGAAATGTCTCTGGATGTGGTATTCTTGCTGCATCCTGAAAGTCTAAAATGGGTACAACAGGTACTTTGTGCATGTACCTTTTCACTCGGCCTCCGAAGTCAATTTTATTGATGAGCCCTAGGCAATCCAGTCCAACACTGCTATATAGGTCCCCGTGGTTACAGTTGCACCTGAGCCGCTAAGCGGGGGTCCTTCTTCTCATCCACTACTCTCTGTTGTTCTGAGGTGCTAGAGTAGAGGAGGCAGAGGAGACAGGGTAGGATAATTCAGGATGCACACATAGGAGCAAATAAGTACTATTACTTTAGAGGGGACACAAAGGGGAATTGTTACTAAGGTTGGGTAGAAGGAGGACTATATTATCTATCTTGTGAAGACAATTTTACCTTGTGTGTTACAAAGGAGGGAATTATTACCGTTTGGTGACACAAAGGGCTTATTAGCATCATGTGGGGCACAAAGGGGAGCACTATTTATGGAGGCACTAAAAGGGGCATTAAGGGTAGCAACAGGATGGTTAGTTTGTGTGCAGAGATGAGCCGTGGCTGGAAGAAGTGTTCATGGTAGTCTAATATAAAAACAGTTTACTTTGTGTAATTGGAGATAACTGCACTGTAATCACTTTTCACTGTATACTCTGCTTTCTAACCATTATTTGCAACATTTTACATATCGCAATTGTGATGATGGGTTGTGGAGATGCAAGTAGTTAAATGAAGATTGAGGGTTAGTAATGATGCGTAAATAAAATACAAGATGGCGAATTACATGCTTGGTTATGAAGACAACCCCTTTTTTTGATTAAAGTCAGTCTATTGCTGAACCAATTGCAGAGGGTCTGGTTTAAGAAACTACTGCTAGCAATGCTTTATATTTTCAGTATTACATGCTGGTTAAATATTTAACTCAATGACACCCCTTTATTGCAACATATGATGTTATCATACTACTCCGATTACCCATTATTAATGATCCCTTTGAGATTTTGCACTTCATCACTACACAGTGACTTGACTAATTGGGCTTTAAAATGAATAATATTGTTTGCTTCATTGGTTTTAGGAAATATATTCTTATATTCTGGTTAAACATCAAACATATTCTGCTAACTGTCAACTACAGAGGATGAGGATGTCAGAGGGGGAATCAACTTCTTACAGCATTATTGAAAATTGGCCATTGTAGCCAGTTACTGATAAGTAATAGCTTTACTATGGTTTGGTCTCCTAAATAATATAATTCTATAACCAGGTGATACTGGTAAGATAGATTGTGTGCAAAGGCTTTCTCTCCTCTGCATATATTTGTAGTAATGTATTATGACTTCTAATCCAATATACTCTATAGGGGATGTCAGATTATGATGGTGAGCTAAATTGCTAAATAATAGGGTGGTGGTAAATTTTAAGAACAGTTTAGCTTTAATATCTCTAGCTATCATTATCAAACTAATATGTATTGATCAATCTAGAATATATTGTCACTTAAAAGTCCAGTAAAGAATCTTCAATTTCTATCAGAAATTTTTTTTTTGGACGATTTTACGTTTCCTTCTCTCTCTTCAGCTACATTAGTAGTAAGTTGAACATCATGGCTCAGGGGTTAGCACTGTTTCCTTACAGCACTTGCACTAGCCATATTAGGACATCCTCAGGCATCATCCAAAACTCCCTCCTACCTCAGACAAAACTCTGTCCTGCCTCAACCTTAGAGTTATAGTTTTGCAACAGCTGGAGGAACCCTGGTTTGAAAACACTGAACTATGCATTTATGCTCCCGTGTGTGGCTTCTCTCTTTCACACTCTGCAGACCTCTGGACCTGAGGTAGGAAAGAATTTTGTCTGAGAGAGGACGGAGTTATGCCTGAGGGAGGAGGGAGTTTTGCATGAGGGAGGAGGGAGGGTGGAGTTATGCCTGAGGGAGGAGGGAGTTTTGCATGAGTGAGGAGGGAGGACGGAGTTATGCCTGAGGAAGGAGGGAGTTTTGCATGAGTGAGGAGGGACGACGGAGTTATGCCTGAGGGAGGAGGGAGTTTTGCACGAGTGAGGAGGGCGGACGGAGTTATGCCTGAGGAAGGAGAGAGTTTTGCATGTATGAGGAGGGAGGATGGAGCTTTGCATGATGGAGGAGAAAGTTTTGCCTAAGGGAGGATGCAGTTTTGCCTGAGGGAGGAGGGAGGACTCAGTTT
This sequence comes from Hyla sarda, assembly GCF_029499605.1. Lineage (NCBI taxonomy): Eukaryota > Metazoa > Chordata > Amphibia > Anura > Hylidae > Hyla > Hyla sarda. Next base: position 187,549,126 of record NC_079192.1, on the reverse strand, counting down.
TGCCTGAGGGAGGGAGAAGTTTTGCCTGAGAGAGGAAGGAGGACAAAGTTTTGCCTGAGGGATGACATATTTTTCCCAGAGGGAGGACAGAGTTTTGCCTGAGGGTAGACAGAGTTTTGCCTGAGGGAGAAGGGAGGACAGAGTTTTGCCTGAAGGAGGACAGATTTCAGGATGATGCCTGAGGATATCCTAATATGGACACCATATATTCTAGTTTCCTCCATCTCTCCAAAATCGGTAACTGGCTTCGTATGTAATTTTCGCTAGTGTATGTGTGACTGGGATATTGGCTTAAATATGAGGCATATTGTGCAAAAAACAATCAGATTGTTGTTTCATTATTGTGGTCCCAATATATTGTACAGTATGTCATCATGAAGTTCACATACTTACCCGGTGGAACTCCAGCAGCAATCTTGGCTTCCTGTCTTCTACAGCACTAATGGCGTCACTCAGTACCTATGGCCACCAGCCTCACTGACAGTGAGGCTGGTTAGCCTATCAGGAAGATTGGATGCTGAGACAATCAGACTCGGTTCCGGCATTCCACTTTTCCTGAGATGCATCAGATATAAACAGACCTCATACATGTTATATAAATATATGCATTGGGTGTGTTCTGACTCCTTGCCGGTACACCTTGATTACTCTTGCCTTGACTCCTGATTCTGCTACTTATGTTCCATCCCAGTAATCTGACTCCTAGCTTTACTTCTGACCCTCTTCTGGCTTCTGACTTTTCCTCTGGTATTTGAAACCAGCTCTTACTTTCACCAGGTTTAGACCTGGATTCTGACCATAGTATGTCTCTCTGTTGCTGATCTGGCTAGCTAGACTATCCTTTGCACCTAGCTAAGTAGGGACCATCACCCAGTTGGGGTTGACAACTCATAGGGTGGCAACTCCAAGTAGGTACAGGGGTGCACATTGCTGTACCATTACATTATATACTATTCATTGTGCCACCCTGATATCTTCTTTAGTTTCACCTTAAAAGTATTCATGCCATGGGACATGGACATTTTATTAAAGCTAAAATTCAAAATTACAGCATTTATTCTGTATTGGCCCCTTTCTTTTAACTAAATGCTATACACCAGTTAAATCATGTTGATGCTACATTTGTGCTCTACATCAGATGACTACGTTTTCTTGTTGACGGAAATAAAAATATCTGTAATAGAGCAGTCAAATACACCTAAAAAGGAGATATATATAGTGAGATACATTTGTTGTTTTTTGGCCTCTTTTCAAGACATATACCCATACATTTGGATCCATATGCCACTGATTTATAATGAACAATACATATTTATGTGATTCTAAAAGCTTACTAACCCTTGTCTCTTTACAGAGCCTTCAACAAAAAGAGTTCAATATAGCAAAATGACAGACTTTTTTAAATATATCCACACAATAGAGGCTAATGAGCAGGTGTATAATTCAGTTTTCCCCTACTTTTTTAAATTACCAGTTGACCAATGTAATCATCAATGCATCTTGGTTCACTTTCATTGTTTTTTTTGTTTTTTTTTATTGCAATTTATTGTTTCTTGTGAAATAAAAAGAAGAAAGCATTGAAAGGAAATAAATTGGAGTAACTTTTTGACACCATTCACTAGTCAGCATAACGCATCTGGAAAGCAAGACGTCAGCTCCTAGCACTGACCTGTCCAGTGCCTGTCAGGCATGAAATAAATCACTCTATTTTGTGTCTCATCTTTTTTTGGCAGTGTAATTGTTAAAGCTTCTCCATTAAATCTATCAGTCTCACTAGGAGCAATTTGGTCAAACAGATCACATATCTTTACATCCAAACCATAAGATGATAAATGTCTTAAAAACATCTATTTCTTCCTAGGTGCATTCATAAAAGCGCTCCTTAAATTGGTTTCGAACGTGCTTATAAGTAATAAAAAATAAACAACAAAGGAAAAAACAAAAGACAAGCTATTGTTACGGTGTAATAAATGCGTCAACACAAGCACTGATATATGGTTATGGAACCTTTATAAGATATGGGAGCACATTGTATTTTACTAATGAATATGGCCAGAAGCCTGCAAAATTGTGTTCAGCTATAAATTAATCAGCATCATAAATGCTTCTTCTCGCTGACTCTGCATGGATTGCAGAACTCCATGTGTCTGGATCCAGGTTTTGTCTGAAATTCATATAAATCTTCCAGTATAATTAAGTTACCTCCGTGATAACGCTATTGACTGATGGCCATATGTGGGAGGTGGAAGAGTCACAATGGTTTTCTTACAAGAATATCAATCAGAAAAGCAAGGTCCAGCTTCTGTAGACCGTGGCAAAGACACAATCTCCTTGCAGCTCGGGTTCCTCAGCCTGTCTCTCTATGAGTTATCACTCTCATTTGGCAAAGAGGAAATTTCTTCATGGCTAGTGCTACTTACAAGTGATGGATTAGATAGATAGATGGACAGGTAGATAGATCTGGTAAATGCAGCAAGCAGAAAGGTAAAGTTTAATAAAAAAAAACAATATGGCCAAGAGCTAAAAATATTCAAGATAAAGATGAAAGATCGCTATCTGCAAACTTCTAAGGGCACCCCTTTACCTTGTTGACCACGGTCATAGTCTGTTTAATAGATATTGGAAGCTGTCTAATATTTCTCCTTAGGTATTTATAGGCATTTCAAACTGTCACTCATGTCTAAGCATACAGTAAAAGAAACTGATGGAATATTGCTAGGGTTTGTCATTACTAGAAGATTGTGGAAGTCATAAAGGTGCGGGGGATCCAAATGTTCGAGCCCTCTTTAGAGGAATAGCACATGAAGGTAATGAAGTAATCTTCAAATCTTCAAATCCAGCCATGTGAAACCGAGTCCAGGTTTTGGAACTCAGATGGATGGGAACATTACTGCTCTACTTTCATGTGCTATGATTTTAACTAATGTTTAAAATGCAAGAAATTAAAAGAATGATATTCTCATATAAACTGTGATTTAATCTGTAAGGGAATTCTTCATTTTCTGGACTAGCCTAGGCCTTTAGTCCTACTGCATTACTCAATATATGTTGTAATAGTTGTCTCCCAAAGGACACTTATCACCAATCCGCAGGCCATATTAGCCGCCACTTATTTAACAAACATAGATGAGCACTGCACTTGTTTACCTTTGCTTTGTTCAGCCTATAGACTTTAAAAGAGAGGTAACACACATTTTTAACACGCATCACCATTGCTGTTTTCAAAGAAGGGGACATAGGGCTCCAATTCTGTGATCAATCCAGTGATCATATACTCTTAACCTGTTCTGTGGATAGGTTATGAGAGTCCATTGTGGGAAAACCTCTTTAAAGGGGTAGGGGATAAGGTGTCTGATTGCAGAGGGCCCGCTGCTGGGACCCCCCGCAATCTCCAGTTTCGGAAACCTCCAGGTTTCCGGGACTGGGGACATGATGTCACACCACGCCCCCTCTCATAGACATGAATGGAGGGGGCGTGGTGTGACATCACGTCCCCAGTCCCGGAAACCTGGAGGTTTCTGAAACTGGAGATTCAGCACCCGCATAGAATGCGGGTGCTGCAGGGAGATCGCAGGGGGGGTCTCAGCAGCAGGTCCCCCCGTGATCAGACACCTTATCCCCTATCCGCTGGATAGGGGATAAAATATTTTTGCCCGGAATACCCCTTTAACTTATATTAACCACATACTTTTTCCTGATGTTATGTTGGCATTTATTATTTTTCATATCCTCAATAATTATGTTTTTTGCATTTTAGTCTAGTTGTTGTGCCTAAATATTTAAACTTCATTTCACAATTGAGTAAGAATATTGAATAAAACAGAGTTCAATAGTAAAACTGCAGCTTGCTAAGCAACCATGACAACAACATGACACTTATAAAATATTATTATGTGCATAAGGAAACACTGTCATTTTTAAAACTACGAAATAAGACATCTTAAAATGATCCAGTATGACTTTAGAATACATATGTCATGCGATGTAAACATCTGATATGCACTATTACTATTAGAATCTATAATTCCCAGCCTCTAAATGAAAATGAGTCAATGTAATGTCAAGTACAGGATACATTTATCTACGGTTATTTTCCATCATCAGTCATTGCATAGTAAAGTGCATCTAACATCTAGCACTAAATACGACACTAATACCTCCTAAAAGCTTAACACACTGAATTAAGGGACCTTTACACATTAGACTTCGTCAGTGTTCTCTAGTTCATTAAATTATCATGCACTTTGTTTACAGGTTATGAGCTAGAGTAATAGTTTATAGAGTATGACTAGCTTTCTGATAAGTCTACTTTTATGCTTTCTTCCGAACTGTAGAATAAAAAAACAAGACCATGAGATATAATGGCTGTTATTAAAAATGAGTATAGCTTATAAACCCTTCTTGGAGTTTTCCACAGTTTGTATTTTTTCTTTTCTGCATATTAAAAGTCAGACTCTAAATGGAATGTACATTTAAAGCCACATTTCAAAATAAATTTACAGTAAATACAAACTCTCTCTAGGCTGATCCTACAGTTATAATATCATCCTTCTGTCCTTGAACTCTTGCTAGCATTTGAAAACTACTTAATAAGATTTGAAGTGTCTGGTGAATTACTGGATCGAGTGACTACAAGTCCGGAGGAACACCCTTATTTGCTGTGTGGAAACCAAAAGACGGTATTAAAGGAAAAGGGAATGGCTGCCTGGCTTTTGGGGGGGGGGGGGGGGGGGGGGTAGTGAACATATATACCCCACTCAGTTAAGTAAGGGCTTATGTGCTACAGTTGGAATTCCCTTTTAGTATTGTGATCCATTTGTTCCCTCTCCGATTCTTGTTGTTTTTTTGATAGCCCAATTATTATAAGTGAAGGACTGCATGAACAATTGATGGATCATTCATTTGACCCTTTCCTTTGTCCTTTTTACACAGGGATATTTGCTCAGAAACAATGATTTATAGGATTGCCCAATTTCCGCTTTTGATCTTTTAGATGGTGCAGTAATCAGCCTGTTTGGCCAATAATGGCCCCCTGTAAAAAGCCCTTAACCCCTTCCCTCTCAGGCCATTTTCCTTTTTGAACGTTTGTTTTTTTCCTCCTCACCTTCTTAAAATCATAACACCTTCAATTTTCCACCTACAGACCAATATCAGTTTACTTTGTAATTGCATCAATCATTTCATCACAAAATCTACAGCGAAACCAGAAAAAAATATTTGTGGGGCAAAATTGAAAAAAACCTCCATTTTGTAAATTTTTGGGGCTTTCGATTTTGCGTAGTGCGCTTTTTAATACAAATGACACCTTATCTTTATTCTGCAGGTCCATATGATTGCAAGGATACCTAATGTATATAAGTTTTGTTTTATTTTACTACTTAAAAAAATTAAAACAACATGCACCAAAATTTGTATGTTCAAAATTGTCCACTTCTGACCCCTATTACTTTTTTACTTTTCTGTACATACGGATGTACATGGGCTCATTTTTTGTGAAATGATCTGTTTTTATTGGGACCATTTTGATTTTGATGGCACCTTTTGATCGCGTTCTATTAATTTTTTTCTAGCATATGAAGTGACCAAAAATACGCATTTCTGGATTTTGGAATTTTTTTACGCTTGCACCTTGACCGTTTGGTTTAATTAACATTATATTTAAATAGTTCAGACATTTACACTTGCGGCAATAACACAAATGTTTAGGTTTTATTTTTTATTAAAAAAATTATTTGAAAAATGGGAACAGGGGGGTGATTTTAACTTTTATTAGGGAAGGGGTTAATGCATATTTATTTACTTTTTTAATTTAAATTTTTTTACACCTTTTTTTTTTTTGTCCCCATAGGGGACTATAACATGCAATCTTTAGATTGCATACAATGATCAATGTTTCTCCATAGGAGAGGATTGATCAGTGTTCTCTGTGCTCCATTGCTTTAGCCTAGCTTCTCGGACAGCAGAGAGGAAGCTAAGACACCTCCCCCCATCCTTTGAGCTAATCGGGATGCCTGGGTTTTGCCAAGGCAGTCCCGATCAGCCCACTGAGCAGTCCCGATCAGCCCAACCTCTATTAGACACCCCAATCAACTTTGATTGTGGTGTCTTAAGGGTTAATGCCAGACATCAGCCCGATCGGCATTGTCCGGCATTAGCAGTGGGTCCCGGTTAGTGATGAGTGGCATAGGCCATATTCGAATTCGCGATATTTTGCGAATATTTGGACGAATATTCGTAATATATTGGCGAAATTCGCATATTTGTTATATTCTTTTTTTTTTCTTCGCATATGCGAAAATATATTCGCATATTCGCGAATATTGAGCCCTCCCTTCTTTAATGGTATAGGGAACTGTGACTAGTGCATTAACTCTGGGATTTTTCGCCCATTGAAACCAATAGGCCCATTGTGGTCTATGGGGATCTCACAGCATGTAAAACAGTAAGCTAAGCAGGACTGTCTCAGCAGCCCAGTGGATGGGAGACCACCGCGGTTTTGAGTCCAGGGGTGGGAGAGAGTTTTACAGTGTTGTGGTTTAACTTTACTTTACTGGAAATGCTGCTGAGTTGCCCATAGCAACTAACCAGATTGCTTCTTTCATTTTTTACAAGGCCTCTGCAAAATGAAAGAAGTGATCTGATTGGTTGCTATGGGCAACTCAGAAACTTTTCCTGGAAAAGTTTCTAAGTTGCCCATAGCAACCAGAGTGCCTCCTTCATTTTTCAGAGGCCTTTTCAAAAATGAAGGAAGCAATCTGGTTGGTTGCTATGGGCAACTGCACAACTCTTCCTCTACACTGGTTTTGATGAATATCCCCCATAGAGGGAGATTAATCAAAACCTGTCCAGAGGAAAAGTTTCTGAGTTGCCCATAGCAACCAATCAGATCGCTTCTTCATTTCTAGAGGCCTTTTCAAAAATGAAGTAAGCAAAATGATTGGTTGCTCTGGGCAACTGCACAGCTCTTCCTCTACACTGGCTTTCCGCATATGCGCATATTCGCGAATATTGAGTCCTCCCTTCTTTAATGGTATAGGGAACTGTGACTAGTGCATTAACTTAAAACTAAATTTTTTGCCCATTGGAAGCAATATGCCCATTGTGGTCTATGGGGATATCATGGCATGTGAAACAGTAAGCTAAGCAGGACTGTCCTGGCAGCACACTGGATTGGAGACCACCATGGGTTCAAGTCCCAGGGTGGGACAGAGTTTTACAGTGTTGTGATTTAACTTTACTTTCCTGGAAAAGTTGCCCATAGCAACCAATCAGATCGCTTCTTTCATTTTTCACAAGGCCTCTGCAAAATGAAGGAAGTGATCTGATTGGTTGCTATGGGCAACTCAGAAACTTTTCCTCTGGACAGGTTTTGCTTAATCTCCCTCTATGGGGGAGATTCATCAAAACCAGTGTAGAGGAAGAGTTGTGCAGTTGCCCATAGCAACCAATCAGATTGCTTCCTTCATTTTTGAAAAGGCCTCTGAAAAATGGAGGAAGCAATCTGGTTGCAATGGGCAACTCAGCAGCTTTTCCAGGAAAGTAAAGTTAAACCACAACACTGTAAAACTCTGTCCCACCTCGGGACTCAAGCCCATGGTGGTCTCCCTTCCACTGTGCTGCCAAGACAGTCCTGCTTAGCTTACTGTTTCACATGCTGTGAGATCCCCAGAGACCACAATGGGCCTATTGGTTTCAAATGGCAAAAAAACACAGAGTTAATGCACTAGTCACAGTTCCCTATACCATTAAATAAGGGAGGACTCAATATTCGCGAATATCCGCATATATTTTCGCATATGCGAAAAAAAAATGAATATTCGTAATTACGAATATATAGTGCTATATTCACAATATTCGCGGCCGGGTAAAGGGCCCGTTGCTGCTGGGGATCCAGGACACTTGTCCCGGATCCCCAGACAGAAAAGCGCTGCCTTTCAGGTCCGGCAACTAAATTTCGCCTATGAGCTGCAAGCTGCCGCACTCCAGTTGTAGCCCTCGGCCCCAAGTCCTATGCCCTAGCCCCAAGTTCTTTCAGCTAGGGCAGGGACACTGGCTCTTTAAAACAACAATGCTTTCTGGGAACAGATGTGCCATGTGCACGTCTGCTCCCTCCCCCAAAGTGTCTCTGCCCCAGCTCCTGTGCTCCATGCTGTCTTCTGAGGATTCTTAGAGGAAAAGTTCAGCCACAACCCCCAGACATTCCTGGACCTGGAGCCGCAGAGGACAGAGGGAAGACACAAGACACTGACCTGATGAGACACTGTGCCATGTGTGATATGTCTGCAAAACTGTGTATTTAATCTTTTAACCCCTTAAGGACTCAGCCCATTTGGGCCTTATGGACTCTGACAATTTTATTTTAGCGTTTTCGTTTTTTCCTCCTCGCCTTCAAAAAATCATAACTCTTTTATATTTTCATCCACAGACTAGTTTGAGGGCTTGTATTTTGCATGATCAGTTGTCCGTTGTAATGCCATCATTCACTTTACCATAAAATGTATGGCGTAGCCAAAAAAATACTATTTGTGTGGGGAAATTAAAAAGAAAACAGCAAATTTTGGAAGGTTTCATTTTCACGCCATACAATTTACGGCAAAAATGACATGTGTTCTTTATTCTTTGGGTCAATACGATTAAAATGATACCCATGATAACATACTGTTCTATTACTATTGCGCTTAAAAAAAATTGCAAACTGTTTAACCAAATTAGTACGTTTAAAATCCCCCTATTTTGAAGACCTATAACTTTTTCATTTTTCTGTATAAGCGGTGGTATGAGGGCTCATTTTTTGCACCGTGATCTGTACTTTTTATTGATACCATATTTGCTTATATAAAACTTTTAATACTTTTTTAATACATTTTTTGGGGAATGAAATTTTATAAAAAAAGCAGCTATTTTGGACTTTTTTTTTAACGTTCACGCCATTCATCGTACGGTATCATTAACATTTTATTTACACACACGGCGATACCAAATATGTACATAAAATATTTTTTTGACACTTTTTTGGGGTGAAATAGGGAAAATGGGACAATTTACATTTTTATTGGGGAGGTTTTTTTTAAGCTTTTTTTAACTTTTATTTTTACACTTTAATAGTCCCCATCGGGGACTATTTATAGCAAACATTCGATTGCTAATACTGTTCAGTGCTATGCATAGCAAGGATAGGGGATAAGATGTCATATCGCCGGGGTCCCGCTGCTGGGGACCCCAGGGATCGCTGCTGCAGCACCCCGCTATCATTACTGCGCAGAGTGAGATCTCTCTGCACATAATGACGGGCAATACAGGGGCCGGAGCATCATTATGTCACGGCTCCGCCCCTCGTGACGTCATGGCCCGCCCCGTCAATACAAGTCTATGGGAGGTGGCGTGGCGGTCGCCACGCACCCCCCCTGCCATAGACTTGTATTAAGGGGACGGGCTGTGATGTCATGAGGGGCGGAGCCATGATGTCACGCTGCTCCGGCCCCTGTATCACCCGTCATTACGCACAGAGCGAATTCGCTCTGTGCAGTGATGATGGTGGGGTGCCACAGCGGCGATCCCCAGGGTCCCCAGCAGCGGGACCGTGACGATCTAACATCTTATCCCCTATCCTTTGGATAGGGGATAAGATGCCAGGGGCGGAGTACCCCTTTAATGCAGAGTCTGGATTTTATCCATAAAGGGCATAAATCATCTGTTATTCCTAAATGGTTTGAAATAACGTGCTTTAGCTCCCTTTAGGCAGCACATAGAGCCCCCCTTTAGGCATCACATAGTTAGATTCCCCCCTTTATACAGCACATAGATTCCCCCATGTTAGGCAGCACATAGTGGGATTTGAACACAAGGCCCCAGCGCTGCAGGGCAGCAGTGCTAACCTCTGAGCCACCATGCTACCCTTAGCATACATCTAATATCCACGGTTGCAAAAATGGACAGAAATGTCAGCAGAGAGTACCTGAAAAATTAGGCATGTACACATGCCTGAAAAATGTGGTATTGTTGCAGCCGCTTCTGTAGCAGCGGCCATAAAAATTGCAGCACCATAACAAATGCAGCAGCAGAGGCCAGAAAAATTAGGCATGTACACCTGGCTGGAAAATTTGGTATTGTTGCAGCTGTAGCAGCGGCCATAAAAATTGCAGCACCATAAACCAATCTAATTTGCTTTTATGAAGAGGTGAGTAGAAGCCTTGACAGAGGAATGGCTGTGGATATAGTGTTTCTGGATTTTGCTAAAGCATTTGATACTGTCCCTCATAGACGTCTGACAGGTAAGTTAAGGTCTTTGGGTTTGGAAATTTTAGTTTGTAACTGGATTGAACACTGGCTCATGGATCGTACCCAGAGAGTGGTGGTCAATGATTCGTACTCTGATTGGTCCCCGGTTATTAGTGGTGTACCCCAAGGTTCAGTACTGGGACCGCTGTTGTTTAATTTATTTATCAATGATATAGAGGATGGTATTAACAGCTCTGTTTCTATCTTTGCAGATGACACCAAGCTTTGTAGCACGGTACAGTCTATAGAGGATGTGCATAAGTTACAAGATGACTTGGATAGACTAAGTGTCTGGGCATCCACTTGGCAAATGAGGTTCAATGTGGATAAATGTAAAGTTATGCATCTGGGTACTAATAACCTGCATGCATCGTATGTCTTAGGGGGGATTAAACTGGCAGAGTCACTGGTAGAGAAGGATCTGGGTGTACTTGTAGATCAAAGACTACAGAATAGCATGCAATGTCAGGCTGCTGCTTCCAAAGCCGGCAGGATATTGTCATGTATCAAAAGAGGCATGGACTCAAGGGACAGGGACATAATACTCCCCCTTTATAAAGCATTGGTACGGCCTCACCTGGAATATGCTGTTCAGTTTTGGTCACCTGTCCATAAAAGGGACACTGCGGAGTTGGAAAGGGTGCAGAGACGCGCGACTAAACTAATATGGGGCTTGGAACATCTTAGCTATGAGGAGCGATTAAAGGAGTTACAATTGTTTAGTCTTGAGAAGAGACGTTTAAGGGGGGATATGATAAACGTATATAAGTATATTAATGGCCCATACAAAAAATATGGAGAAAAACTGTTCCAGGTTAAACCCCCCCAAAGGACGAGGGGGCACTCCCTCCGTCTGGAGAAAAAAAAGTTTAGTCTCAAGGGGCGACACGCCTTCTTTACCGTGAGGACTGTGAATTTATGGAACGGTCTACCTCAGGAACTGGTCACAGCAGGAACAATTAACAGCTTTAAAACAGGATTAGATACATTCCTGGAACAAAATAAGATTAATGCTTATGAAGAAATATAAAATCTCATCCCTTCCCCAATATCGCGCCACACCCCTACCCCTTAATTCCCTGGTTGAACTTGATGGACATATGTCTTTTTTCGACCGTACTAACTATAACAAGTGCAGCAGCAGAGGCCAGAAAAATTAGGCATGTAAATATGGATGAAAAATAGGGTATTGTCGCAGCCGCAGCTGTAGCAGCAGCAGCCAGAAAAATTGCAGCACCATAACAAGTGCAGCAGCAGAGGCCATAAAAATTAGGCATGTACACCTGGCTGGAAAATTTGGTATTGTCGCAGCCGCTGCTGTAGAAGCGGCCTGAAAAATTTCTGTTGGTTTTGCCAGGCAGAAAGTGCCCTAAAACATTGCGGCTTGAACCCTAGTTGGTGGCGGATAAGTCACGCAAGTCATCCGGCATTCAGAGTTCAAATACAGCAGCGTGTGGACCATTTTTAGGCCAAGGCAGGTCATCTGATCAGGCCTTGTTCAGTCAAATGTATCGCCCAGTGTCAGTCCCTTTGGGATCCATCCCTCATTCATCTTAAGAAAGGTGAGGTAATCCAGACTTTTTTGGCGTTTTCAGTGACAATACCTCCTGCTGCACTGAAGGTCCTTTCTGACAGGACACTTGAAGCGGGACAGGCCAGAAGTTTGATCACAAATTGGGATAGCTCATGCCACAGGTCAAGCCGGCACACCCAGTAGTCAAGGGGTTCATCGCTCCTCAGAGTGTCGAGGCCAGGTAGTCTGCTACCTGTCGGTCAAGTCGTTCTCTGATGGTGGAAGGGCTGTGGCGATGCGAAGGACTTAAAAAGCTCTGCATGTCCTCCATCAACAGCATGTCTGTACAGCTTCCTGTCCTTGCCGGCGTGTTCGTGTGAGAAGGTGGAGGATTACTTTCACCTCTTCCCCTGTTAGATCCCTGTTGTGCTGTGACATGACCCTTATACGCTGTGTACAGCATACTTCTTAATTTATTTTGGACCTGCTGAATCCTTTCCGCCTTGCTGTAATGCGGTAACATGTCAGGTACTTTATGTTTATACCGGGGGTCGTTCTCCTTCATCCTTTTTATACGAGGGTCCCTCAACAGGCACGACAGCATGAAAGACCCCATTTGCACCAGGACGGATGCCAAGCTACTCATGTCCTGTTCCTCGTCCTCAAAGATGTCAGGGAAGGTATCATCTTCTTCCACCCAGCCACGTACAACACCACGGGAACCAGATAGGTGACAAGGAGCACCCTGGGATGCCTGTTGTGGTTGGTCTTCCTCCTCCTCCTCTTCAAAGCCACATTCCTCCTCTGACTCCTCTTCCTCACAATCCTCTTCCAGCGTTGACGCAGGTCCAGCAAGCAATGCTGATAAGGCTGTTTCTGGTGGTGATGGTGTCCACAACTCTTCCTCTTCACGCTCATCTACTGCCTGATCCAGCACTCTTCGCAGGGCACGCTCCAGGAAGAAAACAAACGGTATGATGTCGCTGATGGTGCCTTCGGTGCAACTGACCAGGTTTGTCACCTCCTCAAAAGGACGCATGAGCCTAGAGGCATTGCGCATGAGCCTCCAGTAACGTGGCAAAAAAATTCCCAGCTCCGCAGATGATGTCCTTGCACCCCGGTCATACAAATATTCGTTGATGGCTTTTTCTTGTTGGAGCAGGCGGTCGAACATTAGGAGTGTTGAATTCCAACGTGTCGGGCTGTCGCAAATCAAGCGCCTCACTGGCATGTTGTTTCGCCGCTGGATATCTGACAAGTGCGCCATGGCCGTGTAGGAACGCCTGAAATGGCCACACACCTTCCTGGACTGCTTCAGGACATCCTGTAAGCCTGGGTACTTGAGCACAAAGCGTTGTACAATCAGATTACACACATGTGCCATGCACGGCACTTGTGTCAACTTGCCCAACCTCAATCCCGCCAACAAATTTGTTCCGTTGTCACAAACCACCTTGCCGATCTCCAGTTGGTGCGGAGTCAGCCACTGGTCCACCTGTTCGTTCAGGGCCGACAGAAGCGCTGGTGCGGTGTGACTCTCCACTTTGAGGCAAGTCAACCCCAAGATGGCGTGACACTGCCGTATCCGGGAAGTGGAATAGCACCTGGGGAGCTGGGGGGGTGCCGGTGATGTGGAGCAACACGCAGCAGTGAAAGAGGACTCGGCCGAGGATGTTATGGAAGAGGATGGAGTAGGAGGAGTAGAGGAGGTGGCAGCAGGCCTGCCTGCAAGTCGTGGCGGTGTCACCAACTCCTCTGCAGAGCCACGCATTCCATGCTTGGCAGCCGTCACCAGGTTTACCCAATGAGCAGTGTAGGTGATATACCTGCCCTGACCATGCTTTGCAGACCAGGTATCAGTGGTCAGATGTACCCTTGCCCCTACACTGTGTGCCAGACATGCCATAATTTCGGCAATAATGGAGTAAAGGTTGGGCATTGCCTTTTGTGCAAAAAAATTTCGTCCGTGTACCTTCCACTGTGGTGTCCCAATAGCTACAAATTTTTTAAAGGCCTCAGACTCCACCAGCTTGTATGGTAAAAGCTGGCGGGCTAGCAGTCCCGACAAGCCAGCTGTCAGACGCCGGGCTAGGGGGTGACTTTGAGACATTGTCTTCTTGCGCTCAAACATCTCCTTGACAGATACCTGACTGTGGGCGGATGAGCAGGAACTGCTCAAGGTGAGAGACGTAGAGGCGGATGGTTGAGAGGGGGCAAGGAGGGCAGCAGTGGTTGACCTGGCTGAAGATGCTGGACCAAGAGGAGGATGGCGGCTTTGACTTTGTGTGCTGCTTGTACTGACGTATTGATCCCATAGGCGTTTGTGATGTGACATCATGTGCCTTTGCAAAGCAGTTGTGCCTAGGTAGGTGTTGGACTTCCCACGACTCAGTTTTTTCTGGCACAGGTTGCAAATGGCCTTACTGTTGTCAGAGGCAGACACACAAAAAAAATGCCACACTGCTGAGCTCTGCGATGACAGCATTGTGGTGATGGCAACAGCATGCGTTGATTGGCGTCCCGTCTGGCTGACCCCGGGTGCCGATGCATGCTGTCTGACTGTGCCACTAGCTCCTTGCGACGACCTCCCCCTGCTTCCAACTCGTCTCCTCCTCCTCTCTGTCTCCCCATCTGAACTTTCCCCCTCTTCTTCTCTTCTAGCGGGCACCCACGTGGTATCCACGGACACATTGTCATCATCAACACCTTCACCGCTATCTTACACCTCAAGAAAGGAAGCAGCAGCGGGTACAACATCATCATCACACCGTACGTCCATGTGTGTAATGCTGCCTGACTGAGACATATCCCTGTTAACTACATTCTCTGGCAATAATGGTTGTGCATCACTCATGTCTTCAAACTGATGTGTAAATAACTCCTCTAATGAATCAAGTAAAGCTGCTGCGATGCTAGTGTTGGTGGTAGTGGCATGCGGGCAAGTGGTAGCTTGAGAGTTGCCCGAAGCTAAGCTAGAGGAGGAGAAGGATGGTGCGTCAAGGTTCCGAGCGGAAGCTTTAGTAGTAGATTGGGTGTCAACTAAGTCCTCAGAACTTTGGGGGTTCAGGGTACGTGGCCTCTGAACACTGGCCATTCTAGGGCCAAAGGGAATCCCAGCACCCCGAAGGCCCCTGCGGGGTGGCCTTCCTCTGCCTGTAATTTATTTGGTTAAATTTACACAAGTGTCACACCTAATGTGATTTGCACTAGGGTGACACAATTTGCCCTGCAGGCAGGAAAAATGGCAACTGTGACGTGAACTAACAGTGATGGCTGATTTTATTTAACAGCCAAAAAAGGTATTTTTTTAAATTTGCGCAACTGTCACACCTAATGTGATTTGCACTAGGGTGACACAATTTGCCCTGCAGGCAGGAAAAATGGCAACTGTGACGTGAACTAACAGTGACGGCTGATTTTATTTAACAGCCAAAAAAGGTATTTTTTTTAAATTTTTGCAACTGTCACACCTAATGTGATTTGCACTAGGGTGACACAATTTGCCCTGCAGGCAGGAAAAATGGCAACTGTGACGTGAACTAACAGTGACGGCTGATTTTATTTAACAGCCAAAAAAGGTATTTTTTTTAAATTTTTGCAACTGTCACACCTAATGTGATTTGCACTAAGGTGACACAATTTGCCCTGCAGGCAGGAAAAATGGCAACTGTGACGTGAACTAACAGTGACGGCTGATTTTATTTAACAGCCAAAAAAGGTTTTTTTTTTTAATTTGCGCAACTGTCACACCTAATGTGATTTGCACTAGGGTGACACAATTTGCCCTGCAGGCAGGAAAAATGGCAACTGTGACGTGAACTAACAGTGACGGCTGATTTTATTTAACAGCCAAAAAAGGTTGTTTTTTTTAATTTGTGCAACTGTCACACCTAATGTGATTTGCACTAGGGTGACACAATTTGCCCTGCAGGCAGGAAAAATGGCAACTGTGACGTGAACTAACAGTGACGGCTGATTTTATTTAACAGCCAAAAAAGTTTTTTTTTTTAATTTGCGCAACTGTCACACCTAATGTGATTTGCACTAGGGTGACACAATTTGCCCTGCAGGCAGGAAAAATGGCAACTGTGACGTGAACTAACAGTGACGGCTGATTTTATTTAACAGCCAAAAAAGGTATTTTTTTCAATTTGCACAACTGTCCCACCTAATGTGATTTGCACTAGTGTGACAATGAGCAAAAAAACTTGCCAGCGGAGTTCCCCTTTTATGCAGTGGTCCCCAACCAGGGTGCCTCCAGCTGTTGCAAAACACACGGACTGATATCTTTCAGCCCTTTGAATACTGTAGTAGTTAGTTGCTTGAAGGAACTTAAGTTTGATTCTGGAGTACCCCTTTTAACCAGCGGTTCCCTCCCAACCAGGGTGCCTCCAGCTGTTGCAAGACTAACGGACTGATATCTTTCAGCCCTTTGAATACTGTAGTAGTTAGTTGCTTTAAAGAAAAAAAAAGCTTGCCAGCGGAGTTCCCCTTTTAAGCATTGGTCCCCAACCAGGGTACCTACAGCTGTTGCAACACACACGGACTGATATCTTTCAGCCCTTTGAATACTGTAGTAGTTAGTTGCTTGAAGGAACTTAAGTTTGATTCTGTAGTACCCCTTTTAACCAGCGGTTCCCTCCCAACTAGGGTGCCTCCAGCTGTTGCAAGACTAACGGACTGATATCTTTCAGCCCTTTGAATACTGTAGTAGATAGTTGCTTGAAGGAACTTAAGTTTGATTCTGGAGTACCCCTTTTAACCAGCGGTTCCCTCCCAACCAGGACTGATATCTTTCAGCCCTAAAAAGGGCTTTTTTGGGTGCTGTACTTAAAGCAGATGTTACACTAGTGCTTTAGGAGTAAACTGGACCCTGAATACACCACCTAGCAGCAACCTAGCTATCGCTTTCCCTATACAGCAGGAGCAGCTTCTCTAACCCTCCACTTCCTAAGCCTGCAGCATGCCGAATGAGGGTAAAATGGCATCTGTGCAAGAGGTAGGAGGGTCTGGAAGGGAGGGACTGCTGCTGATTGGCTGTAATGTGTCTGCTGACTCTGACTCACAGGGTCAAAGTTTACTGCAATGTTAAAGTATAGGGGGCAGATCGAACTTCACATATGTTCGCCCGGCGATGCGAACGTGAGCATGCGAAATTCGCCAGGAACTGTTCGCTGGCGAACAATTCGCGACATCTCTAATGGTAAGTAGTGTTGGGCGCGAATATTTGCATTTCAAATTTTTATTGCGAATATCGCAAATTCGCGAATATATTCACTATATATTTGAAATTGTGAATATTCATTTTTCCGCATATGTGAATAATCGTATATGTGAATATTCGCATATGTGAATATTCGCATATGTGCACATTCGCATACGCGCATATTTGCATATGTGAATATTCGCATATTCTTTCTTTTCACTTGTGGGCCAATTAGAATGATGCAAATACACTTGTCAGAGGTTATCAACAACATGCCTAGCAACCAAGAGTAAAGTTGCCCTCCCCCTCACTGTTTTTGCGAATACGCAATATGCAAATATTCACACATGCGAATATTCACATATGCGAATATAACGAATACGCAAAAATCGCAAATATAGGACGAATATTCGTCTATATATTCGTGAAATATCGCAAATTTGAATATGGCCAATGCCGCTCATCACTAATGGTAAGTGCTCAAATTACTTATCTACTATTATTGTATCCATGCAGCACAGTGTGGAGCACTGTTAAAGCCTGGTGGCACAGTGTGCGGCACTGGTGTATCTAGGTGGCACAGTGTTAAATTCTGGTGGCATATAGAGTGTGTAGCATTTTATAATTGCCCCCACCCCCTTCTTTTGTGCTAGGGATGTTAGGGACCCACCACGTGGCTGTGACGTGGCTAGCGGGCTTTTACTTCATGATGATCAAGTACACTAACGATCCATTAGTGTAATCAATTTTGCTGAGGATCACTGTGCATGTTGTAGATGTGCGACCATTTTTTTATTTTTTTCTCCATTTGAATTCACACACACACACATTATGTATATATATATATATATATATATATATATATATATATATAATAATCCCAAAACTTTTTTTTTTTTTTGTGGAGGGGTGAGACATGAGGTGGGATTTGGGTGGAATGGGGGCATCGCCATGGCGGGGTCTTACATGGGGCCTGAGTGTTGTCAGTCCGCCCCTGAGATCATGTAATCATGCATCAATATGGGACTATAGAGCTGTGGCAGCAAAGATGACCTGGTCTGAAGATAATGTCTTGGAATTTATTTGATAAAAACTGTACCTCAATTGCAAATTTTGTTCAGGAATGGTTTGAAGAACATGGAAAAGAGCTCAAAGTGTTGACTTGGCCTTTCATTTCCCCAGATGTCAATCCAATGAAGCATCTGTGGGATGTACAGGAAAAACAAGTGTGATCCATGGAGGCCATGTGTTCCAATTTATAGGACTGTCCATAGGCTGCCTAATAAAACAATAAAACTCCCCCTCCTCACTATATTTTATCCTCCAGTAATGGGATGCCACGTCACAGCACCACTCAACTAATCACTGGCCATAGTGGTGTCCCGCTTCAGGCAGTGATTGGCAAGCGGCACTGTCATTTTCCCCTGGCTGCAGATGCTACAATTTGCAGCTCTGGGGAAAGCACTGCAACCGCCTGCAGACAGAGCACCCTAAAATGAGGGAGCGAGGATTAGGCTACTTTCAAACTACAATAGATGCTCCGTTACAAATGGACATTAAGGGCTCTTTTTTTTTCACTCTGACCGCCATTAACGTGAGTCATAATGGGCACAGAGGATCCCATTCACTTGAATGGGACTCTCTGACATCTGTTATTGCTTCCTTTACTCCGCCAGAAGATAGCGGGAGAAAAAGACGCCGCAAGCACAAATTTTTCTCCCGCTCTCTTTAATGGCCATCACACTTCCGGGCACAAACGGCAGTGTGAAAGGAGCTTAACCTCTAAAGTATCAGTTGCTAATGTATTGGTGCCATATAACACATAGCATGTTCAGAGGTTCTGTGGAGTACATAACGCAAATGGTTTAGAGTTGTTTTAAAGGCACAATGGGGATTTGCACAGCATTAATTGTAATGTTATAGCTTATATGTGTTTATCATGATTCACTAACAAAGTGTTACATTGATTATTGATATACTGTTTACATGAACTCAATGAAGTGTTACTAAATGTTAGGTGTTATGTTGCTACTTGAAGTCTATATCTATAATTTACTGTTTATGTGTAAATTATTATTTAAGTATTTATTAGGAATCATATCTGTGGCTCAGGTTGCTTAGCAACCTTCTACCATTCTCTTTGAGACTTATGATTCATTGAAATCTGTTGACTAATTCTGTGTAGATCATTTTTTTTCTTTCATTTTTTTTATTAAAGGATTCAAAAGTTAGCTACCCCAAACTATTATCAATATCCCCTTGGAATGAAAGCAAATGTGTTTTTTCCTGTATTTGGTTGACAACTCTGAGATATTGCTAAAGTCTTAAAGATTTAGTGAAATATATACTGTACACAAGAGCACAGTTGAATTTTTTATTGAGAGCATATGGCATTTAACCCCTTAAGGATCAGGCCCATTTTGGCCTTAAAGACATTTTGGCCCCTAGACATCTTATACCCTTTCCAAAAGATAGGGGATGAGATGTCTGATCACGGGGGTCCCGCCACATCACGGCTCTGCCCCCTCGAGACATCACGTTCCACCCTCTCAATATAATTCTGTGGGAGGAGGCGTGGTGGCCGTCCACACCCCCTCCTATAGACTTGAATTAAAGGGGCGGGCTGTGACATCATGAGGGGACGGAGCCGTGCTGTCATGATGCTTCGGCCCCTGTATCGCTCGTCATTACACGCAGAGCGAGTTTGACAGCGGGGTGCCATAGCCGAGGTCACGGGGTCCCCAATGGTGGGATCAGACATCTTATTCTCTATACTTTGGGTAGGGGATAAGATGTCTTGGCGCGGAGATCCCCTTTAAGGCCAATTATATTTTTGCATTTTTTTCTCCTCACTTTCTAAAAATCTTAACTTTTTCATATTTCCATCCACAGACCCATATGAGGGCTTGTTTTTTACATCGCATATTTTGCTTTGTAATGACATCCCTTTTTTTACCATATAATGTACGGCACAACCAAAAAAAAATATTATTTATGTAGAACATTTTTAAAGAAAACCGCAATATAGCAAATTTTGGACATTTCGTTTTTAAGATGTACACTTTATGGTAAAAATTACATGTTTTCTTTATTCTGTGGTCAATATGATTAATATGATACCCATTGTGAATTTGGGTAGAAAACAGACATGGTGCACATCTACAATCTTGTATAATGATCTGATTGCTTCTCAGCATAATATCAAAAGCTAACAGGTTGTTAGTATACATTTTTGATCAAAAAGTACAAGCCCACTCGCTACGTCAATGCCACCTATTTAGAGTGGGTCCCTAACGTCCCTAGCATAAAATGGCGTAGCACTGGGCAGCGACCACCACCGCGACACCAGTGCCCACGGGGGGAACGACCCACTGGCAGAGCGGCCCCAATGCCACTCAAACCAGCCTATGGGTCGCACCTCCCCGCAGACACGGCGTCACGGCAGCAACGGACGCTGCACAGCACCGCACCAGTGTGAACAAGGTGTAATAGCTCACTTACCATGCTCTCTCAGTCAGACTGGGAGGCTGCTAGGAAAGAAATGGCCCTTGTGTAGCTAATTACTACTTATATAGGGTTGGGCTGAGGGGGTGGGGAAGAGTGCAGCACATGTTCCAAAAAAATAAAAAAAGGATGGGCCATTTCACTCCTAGCAGCCTCCCAGTCTGACTGGGAGAGCTTGGTAAGTGTGCTATTACACCTTGTTCACACTGGTGTGGTGCTGTGCGGCGTCTGTTGCTGCCGTGGCACCGTATCTGCGGGGGGGTGCGGCCCATAGACTGGTTTGAGTGGCATTGGGGCCGCTCTGCCAGTGGGTCGTCCCGTCCCCCCCCCCGTGGGCACTGGTGTCGCGGCGGTGGTGGTCGCCGCCCAGTGCTACGCCATTTAATGCTAGGGACGTTAGGGACCGACTCTAAATAGGTGGCCTTGACGTGGCGAGTGGGCTTGTACTTTATGATAAAAATGTATACTAACAACCTGTTAGTTTTTGATATTATGCTGAGAAGCAATCAGATCATTATACAAGATTGTAGATGTGCACCATGTCTGTTTTTTACCGAATTCATAATATGATACCCATGTTATATGCTTTTTTTATAATTGTACCGCTTTGAAAAAATCTCAAACTATTTTAATAAAATTAGTATGTTTGAAATTGCCCTATTTTGACTTCCTATAACTTTCAAATTATACAGGACGGAATGAGGGCTCATTTTTGTTGCACCGTAATCTGTAGTTTTTATCGGTGCCATTTTTGCTTATATTATACTTTTTATACATTTTTTATTATTTCTTTTTGGAATAAAATGTGACAAAAAAGCAGTAATTTTGGACTTTTTTTTTTACATTTATGCCATTCACCGTACGGGATGATTAATATATTTTGATAGTTCAGACTTTTACACATGTAGTGATACCAAATACATAATAATTATTTTTTTATACTTTTTTGGGGGGTAAAATGGGAAAAACTGATGATTTACATTATTATTGGGGAGGGGATTTCGATATTGATGTCTGATATTAACCCTTTAGACGCGCGATCAAAGTTGGACGCGGCATCTATGACAGGAGAAATCTATACCGGCTAGCTCAGCGAGCTGTTCGGGACCACCGCGGTGAAATCGTGGACAGTGGGAGGTGCTTTACCTTTTTCCCGGCTGTCTGATCGGCATTTGATTGTTGCAAGGCTGAAATCCAGGCTTGAGCAATCAAGCGCAGAAAACACTGATCAATGCATTCCTATGGCAATCATAGTGCCTGCAATCAGTGTATGCAATGTTATAGCCCCTAGAGGGGGCTATAACACTGCATAAAAAAAAGTACAAAAAAGAAGTTTATAAATTTGATTTAACCCCTTCCTTAAGAAAAATCAGAATCGCCCCCCTTTTCCCATGAAAAAAAGTGTGTAAATAAAAATAAAAACAAACATATGCGGTATCGCCGCGTGCGTGTTATCGCTGCGTGCGTACGTTTCTTAAATTTTGTCGCACAATTTTTTTTCACATTTCGACATAGATTTTTGGGTAAAATGACTGATGTCATTACAAAGTAGAATTGGTGAATTGGTGGCAAAAAAAGCCATCATATGGATTTTTAGGTGCAAAATTGAAAGGGTTATGATTTTTCAAATGTAAGGAGGAAAAAACGAAAGTGCAAAAACTGAAAAATGCTTGGTCCTTAAGGGGTGAAAGTAGAGCTTCACCAACAGGTGTATAAGAACCCCTAAGAATATCACAGATGTTTTCAGAAACATTATCGATGAAAAAGAAAGCAGTCCTACCAAGCCACATGAGCAAGTGAAAGCTGAATGTCAAGTTTTATACCAAACAGGACCCAGCCACATAGTCTAGCCTTTGTTTCATTTGTAGAAGTATATACCTCTTCTGAACCATACTGATAGGGCTGAAAGTTACATTGAGAGGACATCATTTTATCTTGCTTTTATGGTTGCAAATGGTTTGGTTTATGGTTGGTCCTGTGTTAATGAATTGCTAGGAGGGAGTTTAGCTGCCTGTTAACTTATTCCCTTCTCTCACATAAAAAGATAAAAAAAGGCAAATTTATTAAATGAAAGTACCAAATTGTTTAAAAGACATACACCTCTTAATAAACAATGCACATGTCAGTGTTAGATAGGTAAATAAAGTAGATAAACATACCTAGAAGAATGGTTATGATACTTGCATCACTGAAGAAAGCAAGTTTGAATCCTTCTCATACTAATCTGGACATTCCCTTTATATGCTGAGCTTGAGTTGTCTACCAACCTCCAAACCCTCCCCACTTCTGGGTTGCTCTTTGGGTCTCCTGTAAGTATTGGGTCCAGTGCAGGGAGCTCGCTATCTCTTGATAAAGCTACATACATAACAAAAGATGTTGAGGGGGCTGAGTAGGAACTTTTACAGTGCTGAGCCCTCAATTGTACTGAGTGTGTGCTGCAGACACACTAAGAAACTGATCCAAAATAGAAACACATTGAAGAAGAGTGACTCCCGCATACACAGGG
Organism: Hyla sarda; assembly: GCF_029499605.1. NCBI lineage: Eukaryota > Metazoa > Chordata > Amphibia > Anura > Hylidae > Hyla > Hyla sarda. The sequence goes on along the minus strand of NC_079192.1, from coordinate 187,526,119 downwards.
TGCACAAATACATAGAAGGGAAAAGTGCACTGATGTTTTTAAATGTGTGTAGAACAATCAAATAATGCTCATGGGAAGTTTTTAACCCCTTAACGACAATGGACATAAATGTACGTCATGGTGACGAGGTACTTAGAGAACCATGACGTACATTTATGCGCCACCATGATCGCGAGCACCGGAGCTGTGCTCGCGTCATGCCCGGCAGGTCTCGGCTGCCATCAGCAGCCAGGGACCTGCCGGTAATGGCGGACATCCGCGATCGCACGGATGTCCACCATTAACCCCTCAGATGCTGTGATCAATACAGAGCACAGCATCTGTGGCAGTGCGGTACTTTGAATGGATGATCATATCGCCCGCAGAGCTGCCGCGGGGATCCGATCATCCAGCATGGCGGCCGGAGGTCCCCTCACCTGGCTCCGGACGTCTCCCGGGGTCTTCTGCTCTGGTCTGCGATCGAGCAGACCAGAGCAGAAGATGAACGATTATACTGAGCAGTGCTATGTCCTATACATAGCACAGAACAGTATTAGCAATCAAATGATTGCTATAAATAGTCCCCTATGGGGACATAAAAAGTATTAAAAAAAAAGTTAAAAAATGTTTCAAAAAATAGTACAACATTTTGAAAAATCTCCTCCCCCAATAAAAAAGTAAAACGTCAGTTTTCCCATTTTACCCCCAAAAAAGCATAAAAAAATTATGAATACACATATTTGGTAGCGCCGCGTGCATAAAAGTCTAAACTATTAAAATATATTGTTAATTATCCTGTACGGTGAACAGCGTAAACATAAAAAAAATTAAAAAAAAGTCTAAAATTGCTGCTTTTTTGTCACATTTTATTCCAAAAAAAATTTATAAAAAATTTACAAAAAGTAAAACTTAAGGGGTACTTATAAAAACTACAGATCATTGCTCAAAAAATGAACCCTCATATCACCCCATATATGGAAAAATTAGAAAGTTATAGGTGGTCAAAATAGGGCAATTTCAAACATACTAATTTTGTTAAAATGGTTTGAGATTTTTTTTTAAAGCGGTACAATTATAGAGTAGCATATAACATGGGCATCATTTTAATCATATTGACCCACAGAATAGAGAAAACATGTCATTTTTACTGGAAAGTGGACAGCGTGAAAGCAAAGTCTTCCAAAATTTGTTAAATTGCGGTTTTCTTTTCAATTTTCCCACATAAATAATATTTGTTTGGTTGCGCTGTACATTTTATGGTAAAATAAGGGATGTAAAGTACAATTGATGACGCAAAAAACAAGCCCCATATGGGTCTGTGGATGGAAATATAAGAGAGTTGTGATTTTTAAAAGGCAAGGAGGAAAAAATGGGAGAGAAGCGGTTAAGGATGAGTGGTTTAAGGAGAGAGACATGGAAAGCATTGGGAATACGGAGAGAAGGAGGAAGAAGGAGTTTGTAAGAGACAGGGTTGATTTGGCACTTGATTTTGAAAGGACCAAGATAACGAGGTCCCAGTTTATAACTGGGGACACAAAAGCTGACATACTTGGCGGAGAGCCATACTTTGTCTCCGGGAGAAAAAATGGGGGGAATTCTTCTTTTTCTATCGGCATGTTTCTTCATCCGGGATGAGGCCTGTAGGAGAGAATTTTGAGTCTCTTTCCAGATGGTGGAGAAGTCCCGCGTCACCTCATCAACAGCGGGCAAACCAGAAGGCATGGGAGTGGGAAGGGGGGGAAGGGGGGGAAGAGGGTGACGGCCGTACACCACAAAAAATGGGGATTTAGCGGAAGACTCAGAGACTCTGAAATTGTACGAGAATTCGGCCCATGGTAGAAGATCGGCCCAGTCATCCTGGCGGGAGGAAACAAAATGTTGCAAATAGTCACCCAGAACCTGATTAATTCTTTCCACTTGCCCATTGGATTGGGGATGATAAGAAGACGAGAAGTTTAATTTGATTTTAAGTTGATTACAGAGGGCCCTCCAGAATTTTGACACAAATTGAACGCCTCTATCCGAGACGATATGCGTAGGAAGCCCGTGAAGGCGAAAAATGTGTATAAAAAATTGTTTCGCCAACTGAGGCGCAGAAGGAAGACCTGGAAGAGGGATAAAATGTGCCATCTTGGAGAATCGATCAACGACCACCCAAATAACTGTGTTGCCATGGGATAAAGGTAAGTCAGTAATAAAGTCCATACCAATCTGAGACCATGGTCGCTCAGGAACAGGCAGAGGATGGAGGAGACCAGCAGGCTTCTGGCGAGGGGTCTTGTCCCGGGCACAGATTGTACAAGCCCACACGAAATCAACAACATCAGCTTCCAGGGTAGGCCACCAATAAAATCAAGAGATGAGTTGGATGGATTTTTTGATGCCAGCATGGCCTGCGAGGTGTGAGGAGTGTCCCCACTTGAGAATCCTGAGGCGCTGGCGTGGAGAGACAAAGGTCTTCCCTGGAGGAGTTTGTCTGATGGAGGCTGGAGAAGTGGAGATCAGACAGTCCGGAGGAATAATGTGTTGCGGGGAAGCTTCCACTTCAGAGGCATCCGATGAATGAGAGACGGCGTCAGCCCTAATGTTCTTGTCAGCAGGGCGAAAATGAATTTCAAAGTTAAAACGGGCAAAGAACAAGGACCACCTAGCCTGGCGAGGGTTCAGCCGTTGGGCAGACTGAAGATAAGAGAGATTCTTGTGATCAGTGTATATAATAACTGGATATTTGGATCCCTCCAGCAGGTGCCTCCATTCTTCAAGCGCCAATTTTATGGCCAGTAGTTCTTGTTCACCAATGGAGTAGTTTTTCTCCGCTGGAGAGAAGGTCCTAGAAAAAAACCCACAAGTAACAGCATGTCCGGAAGAATTTTTCTGTAGAAGTACTGCTCCAGCTCCCACCGACGAGGCGTCTACCTCCAGCGAGAAGGGCCTAGATGGATCAGGTCTGGAGAGTACGGGAGCAGAAGAAAAGGCAGTTTTGAGATGATTGAATGCATCTTCCGCTTGAGGAGGCCAGGACTTAGGGTTGGCGTTTTTCTTGGTTAGGGCCACGATAGGGGCCACAATAGTGGAAAAATGTGGAATAAATTGTCTGTAATAATTGGCAAACCCCAAAAAACGTTGGATAGCACGGAGTCCGGAGGGGCGTGGCCAATCCAATACGGCTGATAGTTTGTCTGGGTCCATTTGGAGTCCCTGGCCAGAGACTAAGTATCCTAGGAAGGGAAGAGATTGATATTCAAAGAGACATTTTTCCATTTTGGCATATAATTGATTGTCCCGAAGTCTCTGAAGAACCATGCGGACATGCCGGCGGTGTTCTTCTAGGTTAGCAGAAAAAATCAAAATATCGTCCAGGTAGACCACAACACAGGTATATAGAAGATCACGAAAAATTTCATTTACAAAGTCTTGGAAGACGGCAAGGGCATAACCAGATATTCAAAGTGTCCATCTCTGGTGTTAAACGCAGTCTTCCACTCGTCCCCCTCCCTGATGCGGATGAGATTATATGCATCTCTTAAGTCCAGCTTGGTAAAGATGTGGGCGCCTCGTAGACGGTCAAAGAGTTCCGAGGTAAGAGGTAGGGGTTAGCGGTTTTTTACAGTGATTTTATTAAGTCCGCGGTAATCAATGCAAGGACGTAAGGAGCCGTCTTTTTTGGAAACGAAGAAAAATCCAGCTCCGACTGGGGAGGAAGACTTGCAGATAAACCCCTTTTTTAAATTCTCTTGGATGTACTCCGACATGGCTTGTGTTTCCGGAGCAGACAGAGGATAGATTCTGCCCCGGGGTGGAGTAGTACCAGGGAGGAGGTCAATAGGACAGTCATAAGGCCTGTGAGGAGGCAAAGTCTCTGCTTGTTTTTTGCAAAAAACATCAGCATAATCCAGATAGGCCTTGGGGAGACCAGGTATCGGAGGAGCCACAGGGTCTTGACTGACAGTACAGGGAGCAGGCTTAAGACAGTTCAGGACAGCACAGACGGGGAACGAGTCTGGTAAGCGGGTCGGGATGCGCATCGCAAGCGGGAACATTATCGCAGCGCACCCGGTACCCAGGTCTGACCGGGGCGCTGCGAATGGGAGAACGCTGTGAGCGCTCCGAGGAGGAGCGGGGACCAGGAGCGCTCGGCGTAACACGTATAAATTTTCCTGCATATAGTTATGATTTTTTTCAGAAGTACGACAAAATCAAACCTATATAAGTAGGGTTTCATTTTAACCGTATGGACCTACAGAATAATGATAAGGTGTCATTTTTACCGAAATATGCACTGCGTAGAAACGGAAGCCCCCAAAAGTTACAAAATGTTGTTTTTTCTTCGATTTTGTCGCACAATGATTTTTTTTTTTCGTTTCGTCGTGAATTTTTGGGTAAAATGACTGATGTCACTGCAAAGTAGAATTGGTGACGCAAAAAATAAGCCATAATTTGGATTTTTAGGTGGAAAATTGAAAGGGTTATGATTTTTAAGCCTAAGGTAAGGAGGAAAAAACGAAAGTGCAAAAACGGAAAAACCCTGAGTCCTTAAGGGGTTAAATGAATTTCATGAAACTTTCTAGGCCATACCCCCTCTCACTATTGTGTCACAAGGGTGGAGTGTGCAGGTTTGTAACAGTTAAATGTCACAGAACTGGTGTAAATGGTTTGACAAATCCCCCTTCATTTCTGTTGATTGAATAAAAAATGAATTACAGATCATATAGTTATATCAGGTGAAATTAGTTTAGAAAAACAATATTGCATAGGAACAGCAGGAATTCTCAACTTGTATAAGAAATAATTTCACTAAGAGGATCATTACAGAACATTGAATGGGAGTTAGTCTTTACAGGAAAAAGAAGAAAATTGAATGTCTGCAGAATGTTGCTAGAAAATCACTTATCTGTATAAATCCTCAGGAAACAAACAAGTAAAAACAAATCAAAACAAATGTTACTAAATGAAAAGCTAAGCAAAGAAATAGGAGGAAAGACAGTGACTGTTAGATTCTTTAAGTCAGCAGGGAAAGACATGTAGTTCTGAAACCACAAAATCTGCAAAAAAATAAAATAAACTATCTGGTTAGCTAAAATGGAATCTGAAAAACTGATTGCAAGGGAATAAAACAAATACAAAAGTGTGCTGCAGAATACACATTATTGGACCAGATAAAGGTTAGATGTAGTATTGATTGGAGAATGAAGTAGATAGAAATATCGCAGAACAAGTGTTTCTTCAGTAGTTTGGTGAAGTAGTGGCAGTGCATGACACTTAACAGAAAATAAAATAAAAACGTTATATAGAAAATTGATTTTACTATTCAGAAAAAGATAACATTGTGTGCAGTAATTACATTAAATGCATTTTACTGATGTTATTTAGCTAACTGATGACTATTAGTACTGACATTTCCAAAGTACTGTAGGCCAGTCACAAACACAGATATACCTTTCCTTAAATTGTCCTTTAATATAGAGGAAAGAAGGTTTCTCAATCATCACAGGTAAGAGCAGTGGGACTAGGAAACTCTCTGCCACATTAGGTTGTGATGCCTGACTTGATAAACAAGTTTAAGGGGGGGGGGGGGGGGCTGTATGTTCTCTGGAAGAATATAATATTACAGGTTATGGATAATAAATTAATGAGGAAAGAAAATTGATCTCAGGATTTATTCTGATCATCATATTGGATCCTTAACTTTGTCATGGGGCAATTAACATCAGCCTCATGGGGGTTCTTGCCTTCCTCTGGATCAACACAGTAGGGTTTTAGGTTGAACTTGATAAACTCTTGTCATTTTTCAACCTTACAAACTATATAACTATATATGTCCAGGGTAAAGAAAAATTAGCTCCATGGCTTGAGGTGGTGTAAAAAAAATATACATGCTATTCTCACCTTCTCCAGTCCGCAACAGCCTCCAGTCCTCAATAGCTTCCTCCTGGGACTTTGCTGGTCTGTACTTCTTTAAGGTTGTGTGCATCGTGACTAAAAAAACCTGCCTGCTCAGCCTACCAGTGATAGCAGGATACTTATATGCCCACTGATTGGCTGAGCAAGCAGGTTCTATGGGTTTTGTCATGACAACACAGAACCTGCAAGAAGCGGAGACCAGTGGAGGACTGGGAGAGTTGATGTGGCAGCTGCAAGGGACTGGAGGAGGTGACTATAGTTTGTTATGTTTACCCCACCCCAGCCATAGAGAAGACACCTTGCCCAGACAACCTTTTTAAAGACTCTTTGTCTCATGGCACTAATTGAATACAGTGCATCATAATAGAGTAACATTGTGTAATTTAACATAGTGTAATTCTCATCACAACCACTGAGTGACTACACAAAAGAAAACCTACAGCATATACATTTGCCTGCAGAGAGTGATGTATTTACTTATTTATTTTATTCAAATAGGTTAAAAATGACATGCTGTTGAATTTATCATTATCAATTTATCATTATATGATTTATTGAATATGTTTTTATAGTAGACATAGTTTTGTTTTTCTAACACCAAAAAGAGAAACTACTTTCAACCAACACACAAAGATTTAGTGTAAAAATAATGCTTTGTTTTTCTGAAGCACTCAAGCACTTATAGAGACTTTAAGTGATTTTCTAATTTAAAAAAACAAAACAAAATAAAAACAAAAAACAAATGACAGTCGGTGTAACGGACCGTTTCAGCAGACAAGAGGTTAATATCCGTTTAGGCGATAATCCCCTTTTCACAGACAGGCAGAGCTACTGTTAAATGACCAAAACTCACAAATTGGATATAAGTGAATGCACCAAACTCCCGAACTGCATACAAGGGAATAAGGTAGCACTCCAAATTCCCGAACTGGAACCTCACGAATAGCTGCTAGCAGATGAACAGGAAAAGCTCCCAAGCGGCTTACACTCCTGGCAGTCAGTCCCTATCAGCATACAGTGAATCCCCCCAAGAACAAGACAAGGCTCTGTGTTGAGGGTCAAGCAGTGGTCTGACTTTAATGGGCCTACCTGCCTGGTATTTATGCAGGTCTCCACCAGATGGAGACTCCCCTAGGGGACCTGATGGAAGACTGTAGAACATAGTGGACAGTAGCCAATCGGAGTGGCTTCAACATAAGCCCTTCACACTTTACCCATACCTCCCTCCTCTCTATCCCCCATACAACTGGGAGAAATCCAATTATCTCCCAGGGATAGAGGCAGACTCCATTGAGCACATGGTTGCAAAAAGACATAAAACTACACAATGCCACAATTACTACATAAAACATATACATGCAACATATACCCAGATAGCTTAGGTCTGAGCGCACATTATCAAATGGTGCTCAGACCACACACACATATAGTTCAATTGCCATGGAGCTAAAGTCTTTCCCATAGTCTTTCATTATATGAATGGGCTCCATGGCAGAGCTATCTGGGGTATCACCGCTCACACAGGGCAAGTACCAAATGACCCCACTGTATTTAAAGGGCCAGAATGAGTGACATACACTCTGGTATGGCTGAATACTGTTTTTAAAGGGCCCAATCTCCCAGGGCCATAGTCCAAAGGCAGCAGGCGGGCAATCAGGCTTCTCCAATGCAATGTGGCGAGATTGGTCTTGTCATAGCCGGCTTAGGGTGTAAAATAATAAAATACAGTTTACCACCTTGGCGAGTCCAGCTTTAGCTCTACTGTTCACCTCGGTGACTCCTTTCCCTAATGATATGTGTCATGAGTCAATGTAAGCAGAGGCACCAGGGTGGACTATGTAGGGACAATGTATCACAAAACAGAGCTCTGACTGCTTTAAACATATAGGCTGATTATTTTGTTGATGAATGTGTAGATGTTCTTTAATTGGGTGATTATCTTATAGTAAAATTCCCTGTGTTGCCCATTGAAATCACTGCTCAGCTTTTATTTAACAAGAGCAATACGAGAAATTAAAGCTTAGATCTGATTGGTTGCTATGGGTCACAACGATAATCTTACTCCAGTGACCCATTGATTTTTAATCGAACCCTGTATAGGCCCAGAAGAACCAATTACAGAGATTGGCACTTGTTCTTCACCCCTCCTCCCATCCCCCACAACTACCTTCCTTGGCCTTTAGTCTAAGGGTAGGGTTGTTGAAATTGATTAAAATGATTCTGATGACTGATCAATATATTAATACTTATATGCCATTGCTAATGGTGCAGAAAGATATTTGTTACCTACCCTTAACCGATATATCAGCTTGCTATAGAAACATAGAAACATAGAATGTGTCGGCAGATAAGAACCATTTGGCCCATCTATTCTGCCCAATAATCTGAATCCTATCAATAGTCCCTGGCCCCATCTTATATGAAAGATAGCCTTATGCTTATCCCATGCATGTTTAAACTCTTTCACTGTATTTGCAGAGACCACTTCTGCAGGAAGGCTATTCCATGCATCCATTACTCTCTCAGTAAAGTAATACTTCCTGATATTACTTTAAAACCTTTGCCCCTCTTATTTAAAACTATGTCCTCTTGAGGTAGTTTTTCTTCTTTTAAATATGATCTCCTCCTTTACCGTGTTGATTCCCTTTATGTATTTAAAAGTCTCTATCATATCCCCTCTGTCTCTTCTTTCTTCTATATATGTTAAGGTCTTTTAACCTTTCCTGGTAAGTTTTATACTGCAATCCATGTACTAGTTTAGTAGCTCTTCTCTGAACTCTCTCTAGAGTATCCATATCCTTTTGGAGATACGGCCTCCAGTACTGCACACAATACTCCAAGTGAGGTCTCACCAGTGTTCTGTACAGCAGCATGAGCATTTCTCTTTTTCTACTGCTTATACCTCTCCCTACACATCCAAGCATTCTGCTAGCATTTCCTGCTGCTCTATTACATTGTCTTCCTACCTTTAAGTCTTCTGAAATAATTACTCCTAAATCCCTCTCCTCAGATACTGAGGTCAGGATTATTTGCTTATAACTAAGATGAGGACCTTGGGATGAGGCCAGAAGAAGTAAGATAAGAGGCTGAAAGTTGGAAGACAAAATATTTGAAGAGATATAGACTGTGCAGAAGGACAGAGAAATCCGCAATTTTCCAGTAAAAGAGTGAGAGGGCAACATAAGTGAACTATGGCCAAGAAAGAAATGAATGCTTAAATATGCTAATATATATACAGACGCAATACTCAAATAACCAATCAAAATATAACATGAAGATTTTGATGTAATAACTAACCTCCCCTTTTTGTCAAATGTAAAAACCAAAGTACTCACATGTAATAAGTAGAACTCTCAGAACTCTTTGGGACAGCTCCTGAGCTTCCTGCTGAGAAAGAGTGTTATAACAACTTTTTGTCTGGTGTATATTTCTTGTGTCGACACTCAGCCAACCTTGACAGGGTCACATGGGATCACATCTGCAGAGTATTTGATGCTGCAAATGCGCTGCTTGCAGTCACAGAGCCATGTCAGAGCAAGTTTTCTGCTACTGCCATAATGCTGTGTGCCTGCTTGTAACTGCAGATTTTACACCAACAGTCACGAGTGGACACGCAGAACTACAGCAGCAGCAGGAAGCTTGCTCTGCCATGGCTCTGTGACTGTTGGCAGTGCATACACAGCATCAAATATAATGTGGAGGCGCTCCCAAGTGACCCAACCCTAAGCCAGTGTTTTGTAAGGCAGTCCTCAAATGCTGCCAACAGGTCATGCTTTCAGGATTTTATTTCAAAGATAATTTAACTCTTTAATGACACAGAATGCAAATGTACATTGGAGATGCCGCACCACAGTGGATCCCTGCATATGCTGCCCATCCATTCAGCTAACCGCAGGACATGTGACATCTCCATGGCTCCTTCACCTACTCTTCGGATGCCATCTGGCATAGCCCTAACTAATTGGTAAGGATCATCTCCTTGTGGGTGACCATGTGAGACTAACCCTCACATCAAAGGTAGACCTATTCATATCAGCCTTATACAAGTTTTTATCTGTCGGCTTTAGCAGTCTGTGCATGGACCACGCTGCACTTACATACCTGCTATATCAGCGAGAGGACGGCAATATACCTACTCTAAAGAGGGAATATTTTCACCAAACCATCACCTACCTATCCTACCTGGGCTTATTTATCCTAGCACATCTACATATTATTATTTATACCTCTGTTCGTCGTATCACGACTATATATATGTATTCAGTGAGATAAGTGACAGGAATTACTACGTTCCTGCCTAAATACACTTGTCCCTGAAGAGTTGTGCCGCCATAAAAAATGCGTCACAACGAAACGCGTTGGAAAAATGTGGCTTGATTTATATCAATATTGTATGCAAGTGTTTTACTGATACCTATGTACTTGCAAACTATATACTCACTGAATTAATTGTGAAGGCTTTACAAACCAGCTAGTTTGTTACTGGTGGCTTGCTGTATACACTGTACTCGGTGCCTCCATTTCCTCCAGCATCAGGGAGAGATAGGAGGTTCCTGTTGCAGGTTGGCACTCTCTAGGAGGACCTCCCCGCAGTAACAGGTAGGGGGTCCTATTGGACTAGAAGGGCCAGTGCAGCCCAACCCTGGTGATCTACCTAGCACCTAGGAATAGCTGTGTTTGATTAAACTGTATAATTCTTGTATCTCGTTTATCACTACTAAATATGTGCTAACTTTCTTTGAAATTATATACTAATAAAATTATTCCTTTACGCAATACTAAACTGACACATAGGTCTTTATATATATATATCTATTTGCTCCCCCCCTAGTCTATACTCATTTTAGCCCAGAAAGGATGAAAAAAATATAAACATATTTGGTATTGCCAAGTGCATGAATGTCCAAACTATCAAAATATAATGTTAATTATTCCATACGGTGAACGGCATAAACATAAAAAATTGCCAAAATTGCTCCTTTTTTGTCACATTACATTCCCCAAAAAATTTATAAAAAGCGATTAAAACATTACATATTTGAAAAAGTGGTACCAATAAAAACTACAGATCACAGTGCAAAAAATGAGCCCTCATACATCTAGGTGGTCAAAATAGACGGATTTTAAACATAAAATTTTTTTGAGATTTTTTTAAGGCGGTACAATAATAGAAAAGCATGTAATCATGGTTATTATTTTAATCGTATTGACCAACAGAAAAATATGTCATTTTACAACGTGAAAACAAATCCTTCCAAAATTTGCTAAATTGCAGCTTTCTTTTTAATTTCCCCACACAAATAATATTTTTTTGGGTTGAGCCATACTTTTTATGGTAAAATGAGTGATGTCATTACAAAGGACAAATTGTCATGCAAAAAACAAGCTCTCATTTGGGTATGTGGAAGAAAATATAAAAGAGTTATGATTTTAAGAAGGCGAGAAGGAAAAAACAAAAATGCCAAAATAAAATTGGCCTGGTCATTAAAAGGGTACTCCACCCCTAGACATCTTATCCCCTATCCAAAGGACTTTGTTGCGACACCCCATTCATACGGTGCACGAAGCGAACTTTGCTTCGTACCGGATGACTTGCGATGCCATGCCGGAGGCTCATTACGTCATGACCACGCCCTCCCTTGTGAAGTCACGCCCTCCATCTCAATGCAAGTCTATGGGAGGGGAGAGTGATGGCCCAATGCCCCCTCCCATAGACTTGCATTGAGGGGGCGTGGTGTGACATCACGAGGGGGCGTGGTCATGACATAACGAGCCTCAGGAGTTCTAAACAAATGGCGGGTGCTGCAGGAAGACCCCAGCAATCAGACATCTTATTCCCTATCCTTTGCATAGAAGATAAGATGTCTAGTGGTGGAGTACCAATTTAAGGCCAAAATGGGATAAATATGGTCAGTGCATCAGGTACCTGTTGGGAGGTACTTGAGGATTGTGTTCGGGAAATTCTAGTCTTATACATGGCAGGCAATGGGTTCTTCAAAGGCCCTTTAAGCTAGTCTAATAATTAGTACTTAGTTGGGTATTCCATACTATCACATCCATATACATATGGAAATGGGCTCAGGAAAGCAAACACCAATGTAATGGACTTCTTGTAGATAGAAGCTGAAGAAATGCATTATGAGTAGATCCCTTATTCATTGTCATTAAATAGATTGTATCGAAAAGCAAAAGCAATCTGTTACAAGTGGGATTGCATATTTCCAGCAGTTGCCCTTAGAGACCATCAACAAATTAGAATTATTTTTATTTTGGATGTCTATATAATGAAGACTATATGTTGTTCATATCACTCACACTTGGTGTAAGAGACTCATCTAATGACAACTCCACAATACTTCAAGAAATCTGTCTTCATATTTTGCAATATGCATAGAGAAGTATATAATTGAAAAGAATGAACTAGATAAACAAATATCTAACCCACAACAATGATCAGAATTTCAAATGTGTAATGTTATTATAGAAAAAGTACACAAATTGTCATAATTCCTATTATATTCCAAGTTCAAATCCATGACCTCAAATTAAAGTAAACATATTTTCTGATCGACATATTTTCTCCTTTAGAGAAACAAACAAAACAACATTGTCATGAGCGATGGGATGGACAGGGAGAGTAAGCCCTAAGCTGTCCCTAGAAACACTCTCTCTGCCTACCGATGCCTACCTGCACTAAAATACAATGGGCGTAAAAAAATAATAATACTGTACATAGTCGGTCGTGGGCCAGAAGCATAACAGGAAAACTACCAAACAACCAGACATACAAGACAGAATATATATATAGGTCTTTTTTTCTTACCTGTTTGTGGGCCAGTAAGTTCTGTAGTTCTGTGTTGGATCTCTTACTGTTGTCCACAACGTCGGCTATGTTAGGATTAGGCTGTGGACAACATGTCATAGCTTTTTTTTTCTCTGTTCTTTCAGAACTGCATGAGAGAAAAGCCATGCCCGCTCATCTCCCCCTCCTGGAGGACGCATGTGTGCATGAGAGAAAGAAGCTAGAGCAGGGGGGGAGAGAGGACATACTTCTGATGACGCAGGTCTGCACTGAAAGAAGACACAGAAGATAAGAGTGTTATCTGAAGGGGAGGATAACAAAGTGCACGGGCTGGGGATGTATAGACTGCAGGGGAATAAATCTCGGGCTGGGGATGATTTCTATGTGTGAAGCAGGGGGGGGGACTCCTGAATGACACATGCTGGGAGTTGTACTCCCTGTTATGTGTGTGTATGCTAGTGTTTACAAGCCAGTGTGCCTCCAGCTGACAGCCTTTGTGCCTCCAGCTCACAGACTGAAGACTCCTGAATGACACATGCTGGGAGTAGTAGTCCCTTTTGTGTGTGTATGCCAGTGTATCCCAACTAGGGCTGATTATATTAGTGTACTGTGTATAAGGGGGCCGACCCGGGAAAATAGTAGAGTGGGTAAAGGGTGGGGAAAAAAAAGGAGCTGCCCCAAACCAACAAGGCATGTGGCATGCTGGGATTTGTAGTTTTCAACACAGCAAGAAACAGGAAATAGAAGCAAAGATAGGAAAACAAAATGGGGGATCAAAAGACAACAAAGAATGGAAATAGAGTAACCTAAACAACTAGAATAGAAATGAAACAAAACAAATAGGGTAAGTAAAAAACGGAAAAAACACGTTGACCACCATAGTACCCATTTAACTAAACAAGGTATAAAATCAGTAAACAGCAGAAACCAGGAAATGCAGGGCATGAACAGAAGAACTGAATATAAAACAATAAACTGATCAAGAACATAGAACACTGTTCACACTGGACTCAGATAACTAACATAAACAGATTAAAGGAGTAGTCCAGTCCTGAAAAACGTATGCCCTATCCTAAAGATAGGGGATAAGGTTCAGATAGCGGTGGGTCCGACTGCTGGGATCCTGGAGCCACGGCTCTCCGGCCAATAGGGCGTGTCAATCACCGCACAAAGTGGCGTCCGACACGTCCCCTCAATACAGCGCTATGGCCGAGCTGGAGATTGCTGAAGGCAGTGCTCCGGCTCTGCCATAGAGTTGTATTTAGGGGGCATGTTAGCCGCCGCTTTGTGCAGTGGTCAACACGCCCCCTTCCTGCAGGCTGCCGAGGCTTCGTACAGGAGATTGTGGGGGGTCCCTGCGGTCGGACCCCCGCTATCTGAAGCTTATCCCCTATCCTTAGGATAGGGGATAAGTTTTTCAGGACTGGCCTACTCCTTTAAATTCAGAGAATACAGATCAGTGAGTAAGCACAGAGGACACTATAGACCAATGGTAAAGCACAGAAGAAACACTAGATCAGTGTTCATGTACTCTATGATCAGTGCATGTACAATAAACTCTAAAGATCAGCAATGATGAACTTTATTTAAAAAAAAGCGCATACAAGAAAACCAAACTTCACAACGTGAAGGAACACAGGACAGAATACTAAACAGAATATTTTTCAAGATACAAGACAGGATATATTCAAAACGCAAACTCCACAATGTGGAGGGAAACAGATCAGAATTCTCACAGTGAAACACAAACTAAGAAACAAGGCTAATGCATTACGGACATACAATATTCCTAAAAACCAACAAATGTACCAAAGACTAAAATCTACAATAACAGGACTATTAACCATGGTTAAAAAGTCAGAAACATCAGAATATAAATACATGGTGCATGATTAAGCATCTATGGACCGAGTAGCATTATATTTAAGGTGCATGATAAAAACATAGTCAAAGTAGTTCAATCACCAGCAACCAGAGTGAAGCAGAGGTAGGATTTTAAAGCCACAATCGGGCTGCAATTAGATGAGAACATTAACTCTTCCAAGGCTAGGAAGAATTACACAGAAACTGCCCAAACACAAAAACCAGTGTCTGAACAGACCCCAAGACATAAAAACACAAAAACAAATAAAAGTATATAAGAAACATGTTTTCTTATGACCACATGCTATTATCTGTAATGTAGACCATTTCTCCACTTATTTTATTCAGTGCCTAGTGTCAGGTAATTCCATGAGCATTTTTGGCTTCACTACAAACTGCATAGATAAACTAGGTGGAGAGTACCCCTCAGTGCAAGCATGTACACTTTCATTTAGTTTTTCACTTTTGGAAAGTAATCTATTTAAGGTTTTCAATTCAATAAAGCAAATTTTATATACTTTTAAGGATGCAGCTGATACATTATTTAATAAACATTGTAAGGAAATCAACAAGCTCTCCCGATGCCTTCAGTGTCTCACTCCTGGCCTCCAATGCGGTCATCTTACTGCTTCTTGTGGTTGTCTCATCACACTACAGCTCAGCTCATCACTGGACACAACAATGTCCCTCCTTCACGGGTCGTAGGTGGAGAAAGAGTAGGATGTTTTGAGCCTCAACACCAGAAAGAAGACATGGTCCAAGTATTAATATGTTACACTGCCTTCCAGCCTATCAGCAACAGAGGTGGGACATCACTGTGTGCGACAATTAGCTTGGCCCCAGTGTGATGAATTGACCACAAGAAGTAGTAAGAAGACTAAGTAGAAGCTAAGAGCTGGACACTGGAGGCACCGGGAGAGCGGAGAGAGGTAAGTCCAGTTTTTTGGAGGCTGGAAATATGGGAAAATTAAAAAAAAAGTTGCATCCCAGATGACCTCATTAGTGATTGTTGGCCTATCCTCAGAATAAGCCATTAATATCTGATATGTGGTTTTACAATTAATACATGTAGGCTAAACCAATCTTGAACAAATTCTCAGAAAAAAACATTAATATGTATGCACACACATAGCATTACATATTCTCCCCTTTATCCGCGTCCTCTCCCCTTCATTAATTTCCTCTCTTCCTTAGTTAAACTTTTTTCAACACATTCAAAACTATGCCACACAAAAATCAATGAATATCACTGTCATTCAATTCAACAGTGCTGGTTTTCATTTTGGATTTTCTACATTGAAATCCAATTTTATTTAGTTGAATTTTAATGATTCTGTCACTATCATTTACTACTGATTTCTCTCTTTATTTGTTTTAGTGTGTTTTGCCTATTTTAAGACATGTTGCGTTCAGTTTTTGCTTATCCTAAAACGTTGTGTCTCCCTTGGTTAACTCATATGTTTCCATTTTTTATGTATTTCTTTATTTATTTAAATACCAAATTTACAAACAGCAGACTGGGAACAACCAACATCTATTACCACACTACGTGTTTGATAACTGTTGGATAACTGACAACCCTTTTTTGTGTGACTTGAGACAGTATTTAGATGAAGATTTCACCCTTTCACCCTCCTTTAGGCGCCTGGACTGAACTTGGACTAGTCCCACAGTGATGTAGAAAGAAAGCAAATGTCCAGTGCCAACTCGTGAATAGGAAAGTAATAGGAAACATCACACCGACTTAGGTAACGTGATGTATTTCGGCCTCAGGAGGCCTTAGTCACATACTTATTACAGAAATTTGGATCACTTATATATGCGGGGTGGGGAGTGACGCACACAGGCGGTGCCCGGAACACTTCACAACACACTTGCACATACAATTACATACATTTGTTTTAAAAACATTGTATAACACATATAGAAATAGAAAAGACATGCCTTAAAAACTTATAACATAATAACAGGAGATAAGTAAAAACAAATCTGCTGAGTCTTGCTGTCCCGGTGTAGAATTTAAGTTAAGTCCATCTTGCACCGAATATTATAGATGCTTTGCCAGTATTTTAGTAAATTACAAGGTGATTCTAAAACCTTAATCTCAACATTGAGTCGATTCTACATTTTTATTATATAAATTATTTGCTTTCATAATCAGCTATTAAAAATTTTTTGTCATATCTATGATTTCTGTATTTGCTACAAAGTAAAGGAGTTGCGTGAACTTCCTTTATTGTGGTGATTCCATATTTTTTTTGCTAGAGATTGTATTCATCTATGGGGAATGCTGGCAAATCAATTAATATAATAGTACAAAGGAAAGAAATACAAAAAACCCATAGCAAAGAAAATATGTACTATTGAAATTGAAAATAGATTTGAGAAACCTACTAGCAGTCAAATACAAGGGAGAGGAAAAATAATGTATTTTAGCTATTCCAATGTGCTTTGAAAGCTTTACACCTAATAGCATTAAAAAGTGCACTAATACGGGTTAATTCCCATTTTTGGATATACTAGCTGAGTACTCGGTGTTGCCTGTTTTTTCCTTCCTAATCCTTGTTGTGGAGGAAAATCAGCAGAGGAAGCTTTTGACTTCATATCCTGTCCTCATATATTGTTGTCATATCCCAACCCCATATCCTGACCTCCTATCCCAACCTCCTATCCCAACCTCCTATCCCAACCTCCTATCCCATCCTCCTATTCCGACCTCCTATTCCGTCCTCCTATCTCGACCTCCTATCTTGACCTCCTATCCCAACCTCCTATCCCGACCTCCTATCCCGACCTCCTATCCCGACCTCCTATCCCGTCCTCCTATCCTGTCCTGCTATTCCATCCTCCTATCCCATCCTCCTATCCCGTCCTCCTATCCCGTCCTCCCATCCCGTCCTCCTATCTCAACCTCCTATTCCGACCTCCTATCCCGTCCTCATATCTTGACCTCATATCTTGACCTCCTATCTCGACCTCCTATCCCGACCTTGTATTCCGACCTCCTATCCCGACCTCCTATCCCTTCCTCCTATCTTGACCTTCTATCTCGACCTCCTATGCCAACCTCCTATCCTGACCTCCTTTCCTGTCCTCATATCTTGACCTCCTATCCCGACCTCCTATTTTGACCTGCTATCCCGACCTCCTATCCTGTCCTCCTATCCCGTCCTCCTATCCCGTCCTCCTTTCTCGTCCTCATATTCCGACCTCCTATCCTGACCTCCTAACCTGTCCTCCTATCCCTTCCTCCCATCCCATTCTCCTATCCCATCCTCCTATCCCGTCCTCCTATCTCATCCTCCTATCCCGACCTCCTATCCCGACCATCCTGTCCTCCTATATTGACCTCCTATCTTGACCTCCCATCGCGTCCTCATTAGCTCCTAGCAGGCTATAACTACTCCTCCCCCTTACTACAATAAATAATTAAATAATAACTGACACAACAACAATTTCACTTTTCCGTGGGTGGGAATCGGCCACAGCTTTATTTATAAAATTACTTATATAAATAACAATTTAACTGTAACAAAGACACCGATTGGCTTCTTACCAACCCGAGAGGTGCTGCCACACCGTCCTGTGTGGAGGTCTACCCCGGGTTGACCCCGCTTTCACCGTCTTCTTACCGCCAAGCTGTGACTTACAATAAACAGAGATACAAAAAAGGGAGGGAGGGAGGGCAAAACTCCGGGTCCTGGGCAGATTGAGGGGGGGGAAGGGAGGCACCACAGCTATAAATACCCAGGGGAGGGCCCCTTAAAGCCTGGGAAACTATTGAACCCCTGATTGGTGCACTCCTTCCCCCCACCCATGGGACATACCACTATAGCCACTGGCAAGTTTTACAGGTGGGGGAGGGGGCTAAAACATTGCCTGTATATTTCTTAACCCCTTACTGCTCACCAGTCAGGGGGCAAGCTAGTTATGCACAGCTTGCCCCTCCAGGTATTGAAATATCTCCAGCCGTACGGATATTATGTGAGAACATACATTTCCCATAGATTTGCATGGGACTTTAAACAAAAACCCTGACACTCACAAATGGGGGTAATTAAGGGTTAAAGGAATACACACTTTCTCTTACCTGCCAACGAGACCCTGGAGCTCCGGTACACTCCGGTACAGGTGTTTGGTCCCCGGGCTGAATTCTTCTAACTTCCTGTTAGCCCGGCACGTCACACGGAGCTTCAGCCTATCACTGGCCGAGGCGGGACATCGCTGCGGCCGGTGATAGGCTGAAGCTCCGTGTGATGTGCCGGGCTAACAGGAAGTAAGAAGAATACAGTCCGGGGACCGAACACCTGTACCGGAGTGTACCGGAGCTCCGGGGGCTCGTTGGCAGATAAGAGAAAGTGTGCTTTCCTTTATTTTGCAGCCCGGACGGGATAAAATGAAAAAAGTGCGCGCCGAACTACTCCTTTAAATTAACTATCCTATATTTCAAGTGGACATATAAGTAACATGTGACCAAGTATTATCGAAATATCTCCAGCTGTTTGGAAGTTATGCAGTAACATATATTTCCCATTGACTTTAAACATAAACCACGCCCCTGGCAAATGGGGGTGAGTAAGGGTTAAATCACCTATCCTATGTTTGTTGTTGACATATAAGTAACATGTGTGCCAAGTTTCATGTTAATATCTTTAGCCGTTTGGAAGTTTTTGTGGAACATACATACACACACACACACCCATGTTGAGTTTTACATATATATAGATTGCAGGGAAATTCCCAAATATATAACATTTGCGTTTGCAGGATATTCTGCTCTAAAAAACAGAGGGTGTCACCAGAACAGCTGCCATCTGTATCATCTTCTCCGATTAGAAAACCTTAGCCACTGAGGTATTTTCTTTTCAATATAATATTAGATTTACCAGTCAGTTTAGTGCAGTTTATCTAATAATCTTTCATACCTGCATTGTACCCGTTAATCCAATAAACCCATGTAACTATAAACCTACAATGCATTCGAAAAGTTTATAGACACTTTCACTCTTTTCAAATTTTGTTATGATGCGGACTTGTGGTAAAATAAGTAAAAAAAATAATAAAATAAAATAAAGTTTTCTACCATCATTCTGCACTCAATACCCCATTACAAAGCGAAAAAATAGATTGTAAGAAGCCTTGGTACTTTTTTGAAATGTAAAACTGAAATATTCAGATATATTGGTGGACAGACATTTTTAGGTCTCTCCAGAGAGTTCAAGTCAGGGCTGTGACTGGGCCATTCAAGAACATTCAGAGTTGTCCTTAAGACACTCCTGTGTAGTCTTGGCTGTGTGCTTAGAGTCATTTTATTGCTGGATAGTGAACCTTCGGAGCTCTGGACCTCAAACTGGATATGTTTTTCATAGGAATATCTCTGTACTTTGCTCAAATCATCTTCTCTCAATTCTGACTAGTCTCCCTGTCCCAGCTGATGAAAAACACCCCCACAACATGATGCTTCTACTACCATGCGTTAAGGCAGGGATAGTTTCCTCCAGACAGAATCCTTAGAATTGAGGCCAAAAACTTCAAAATTGGGTTTACCAGACCAGATAATCTTGTTCCTCACAGGCTGAGTTCTTTAGATGCTTCTTTTTTGTTGTTTGTTTCAAACTTCAAGCAGGCTTTTACACTAATATGCTGGTGTTGCCCCATACTTTTAATTTTCACAAGTGGTAAAAGAAAAAAAAGACCCTCAAAATTTGTAACGCAATACAGAAATGCCCCATATGTGGGAGTAAAGTGCTCTGTTGGCCCACAAAAAGGCTTAGGAGTGAGAGCGCAGTATGTACATTTGAGGTCTAAGTTGGTGATTTGCACAGGGGTGGCTGATTTTACAGCGGTTCTGACATAAACGCAAAACAATAAATACCCACATGTGACCCCATTTTGTAAACTGCACCCCTCACGGAATGTAACAAGGGGTATAGGGAGCCTTAACACCACACAGGTGTTTGACAAATTTTCGTTAAAGTTTGATGTAAAAAAATAAATATATATATTTCACTAAAATGCTGGTGTTACCCTACATTTTTCATTTTCACAAGGGAAAATAGGAAAAAAGCCCCCCAAACTTTGTAACCCCATTTCTTCTGAGTAAGAACATACCCCATATGTGGAAGTAAAGTGCTCTGCGGGCAAACTATAATGCTCAGAAGAGAAGGAGCTTTAGGCAAGAGAAGGTGTCTGAAATTGAAGGCCATGTCTGTTTACAAAGCCCCCATAGTGCCAGAACAGTGGTCTCCCCCACATGTGGCCCGATTTTGGAAACTACACCCCTCACGTAATGTAATAAGGGGTACAGTGAGCATTTACGCACCACAAGTGTCTGACAGATTTTTGGAACAGTGGTCCGTGAAAATGACAAAAATTTATTTTTAATTTGCACAGCCCATTGTTCCAAAGATCTGTCAAACGCCAGTGGGGTGTAAATGTTCACTGCACCCCTTTAATAAATTATGTGCGGCGTGTAGCTTCCAAAATGGGGTCACATGTGCTTTGTAAACACACATGGCCACCCACTTCTATTCCAACCAAATTCTCTAACCAAAAGCCCAATGGTGCTCCTTCTCTTCTGAGCATTGTAGTTCACCCGCAGAGCACTTTACATCCACATATGAGGTATTTCCATACTCAGAAGAAATGGGGTTACAAATTTTGGGAGGCTTTTTGTCCAATTACCCCTTGTGAAAATAAAAAATTTGGGGTAACACCAGCATTTTAGAGAAAAAAATCCAATTTTTAATTTTCACGTCCAACTTTAGCAGAAATGTGTCAAGCACCTGTGGGGTGTTAAGGCTCAGTGTATGCCTTGTTAGGTTCCTTGAGGGGTGCAGTTTCCAAAATAGTATGCCATGTTTTTTTTTTTTACTGTTCTGGCACCAAAGGAGCTTCCTAAATGCGACATGCCCCCCAAAATTTTTGCAAAATTTGCTTTCCAAAAGCCAAATGTGACTTCTTCTCTTCTGAGCATTGTAGTGCGCCAGCAGAGCACTTGACAGACACACATGGGGTATTTCCATACTCAGAATAGATGGGGTTACAAATTTGGGTGGGGGGGATTTTCTCCTATAACCCCTTGTAAAAATGTAAAGTTTGGGGGAAATCAGCATTTTAGTGAAAAAAAAAATTGTTTACACATTCGAATTTAACGAAAAGTCGTCAAACAACTGTGGGGTGTTAAGGCTCAACGGACCCCTTGTTACGTTCCTTGGGGGGTGTAGTTTCCAAAATAGTACGCCATGTGGGTGATTTTCTGCTGTTCTGGCATCATAGGGGCTTCCTAAATGTGACATACCCCCCAAAAAATATTTCAGAAAAACTCACTCTCCAAAATCCCATTATCGCTCCTTCCCTTCTGAGCCTTGTAGTGCACCCACAGAGCACTTGACATCCACATATGAGGTATTTCCTTACTCAAGAGAAATTGGGTTACAAATTTTGGGGGGCTTTTCAAAAACAGGGTCTACAAGAACATGCGAGTGTAAAAAATGAAGATTTCAAATGTTCTCCTTTACCTTGCTGCTATTCCTGTGAAACACCTAAAGGATCAACACACTTTCTGAATGTCAATTTGAATACTTTGAGGGGTGCAGTTTTTATAATGGGGTCATTTGTGGGGTATTTCTATTAAGAAGACCCCTCAAATCCACTTCAAAACTGAATTGGTCCCTGAAAAATTCAGATTTTGAAAATTTTGTGGAAAATTGCTGCTGAAATTTGAAGCCCTCTGATGTCTTCCAAAAGTAAAAACATGTCAACTTCATGATGCAAACATAAAGTAGACATATTGTATATGTGAATCAATTTATAATGTATTTGCAATATCCATTTTCCTTACAAGCAGAGAGCTTCAAAGTTAGAAAAATGCAAAATTTTCTAAATTTCCATGAAAGCTTGGAATTTTTCACCAGGAAAGGATGCAAGTAACGATGAAAATGTACCACTTTGTTAAAGTAGAATATGTCACGAAAAAACTTTCTCAGAATAATCGGTAAAAGCATCCCAGAATTATTAATGCATGAAGTGACAATGGTCAGAATTGCAGTCACGGCCCATTCCGTGTCCTGGTGCCCTGCGCGGGGCCGTCTGCGCCTCCTCTCCCGCTCCTGTGTGCCCATGCCCCGGCATTCTCCTCCCCGCCACTTACCTTCCTCTTCTGTCACTCCCGCTGGGCAGCATCCTCGTCCCGCTCGCACGGGAGCCGCGTCCTTGGGCTTCTCTCGGCGCGTCTCCTGTGCATCCTCCTGCAGTGCTGGTGCGCACGCGTCTCTCCCCCAGAGATTTAAAGGGACAGTACCCTTTCTATTTGTCACTTAGTTGGTCCCACCTTATTTAAGCATTTCCCTTCCCTTGTTCCCTGCCGGATCTTTGTGCTATTGCCCTAGAGAAAGCGTACCACTACTGTTGACTACCTGTGCTACCTGACCTTTAAGCTACGTCCCCGACTTCGTACCTTAGCCGCCAGCCCTTGACCTTCTGCTACGTCCCTGACTACGCACCCAGTCTCCAGCCTCAGACCTTAGCTTTACCCAGCCCACGACCTACCATCAGCCTGACAGCTTGCCCGCTCCCTACCTCCCGGTGACTCCTCTCTGTGCCAAGCACCACCTCGGCCGCCCACGTGGTCGAGTCGTACCAGCGGAAGCGACCTGGACGTCGCCTGCCGCAGCAAGTCCATCCAGCTTCGCGACGGGCTCTGGTGAAGACCAGCGGCGTCTTAGATTCCGCTCCCTGGTGCGGCTCTCTACATCTGCCACGCGGTGCTCAGCGGATCCACCTCCAGTCTTCTCCGGTGAGTGTCACAATTGCAAATTAGGGCTGAGTCCTTAAGGTGAAAAAGGGCTCAGTCCTTAAGGGGTTAAAGGAAATGTAAGCTTTTTTTTTTTTTTTTTTTTTACTGATAAAAGCCAGATACTTAAAGCGTACCCATCAGATCCAACAACATTTTTTTAATTTTAACATATCATTCAGTACCTAATCCTCAGGTACCTAATATATCACTCATTACCTAATTTATGTGTCTAGCACCTTTATTTTTTTTATTACACTTTTAATTTACCTCACTAGTCTGAATTCCTCTCAAAGGGAGGGGGGCGTGGCCTCACTGTGCAGGTCTTTGCCCCCTCCCTCAGTATGCTGTCTGCTCACATCTCCCCTAGTATTAGCAAAACTACAACTCCCAGCTTGTCCTCACTGACAGTAGTGGGACACAAGCCCTGCACTCACAGCTGTCAATCAAGGAAGTGTGTCCATGACATAGGTGAGGATGTATGGACACAGCTGGACTAGTATGTGTCCAAGCAAACAGGGGGGGGCAGTTGTTTGACTGGCTTTTTCAGTATGAAATACTGAAAATTTTCTGTTGAAAGCAATTGCAAAACATATCAAAACTTTTTGTATCTGACAGTGCCCATTTAAACATGTTTCTTTTTTTTCAAATCTGTTTCTATTTTTTTTTCTTTATTTGTTGTTGTACATTATTATGGGGGCTGACATCTTGCATGAACTGTTTAAACAGTATTTAATGATACATTTTACAACAGGGCCCATGGATATAGGCAACAATAGACAGAACATGTTCCAATCACATGAATTGAAAATGTTACTGGGCATTCTCTGTGAAGTTTTCAAAGGTAATTTTACAGTAAGTGAGAGGCTGAGCTATGGTGGTGAAGCCAGTGCTATCTATCTACTTGTGTCCCCTTTTACTGTAAACCTGTCTGCGATGATAAAAAGGGCACTTCTGGGAAGTTATCTGTACAGACCAGAACGTCTCTAGTTAGTTTTTAATATACATAGTAAAATGCAGGCCACTGTACTCTTAAGAACTTTCAGTCCAGCAGATTTTTTATTATACCCTTCTCTGGATCTCTTCTTCCACACAATCCTGTCTCTGAGTTCTAGTGACAGTTCTTTCCACCTCATGGATTGTTTTTTTCTCTGATAAGCATTGTCAGCTGTGAGACCTTATATAGACAGGGCTGTGTCTTTCCAAACAATGTCCAATCAACTGAATTTACCACAGGTGACTCAAATCAAGGTGGAGAAAGATCTGAATGATAGAAAGAGAAAGGGGAGACCCCAGAGCTTAGCAAAGGGTGTCTTAGCAAAGGGTATGAATACATATGTCCATGTGAAATTTACACTTTTCCTTTTTAATAAATTAGCAAAAAAAAAATCTACGATCCTATTTTATGGGGTTTTGAATGTAGAGCGATAGGATTGTTTTTATTATTTTACTTTAGCACAACAAAATGTGAAAAAGTGAAATGGTCTAAAAACTTTCCGAATGCATACTTAATTGTATCCAGTATATATTATGCAGTTAGACCTAAATCTAGGTTGAAGCCAAAGTCTAAATAAGCAGCTGTGAGTGGACTGCGCAAAACCTACCTAAGCAGTTCAATACAGTAGATTTGCAGAATAACTATTGTCCCTTCAACTAAGGGTCTCAAAGAAAGAAACCAACATAAAACCTATTCTTCATTCATCTTAGCTGAACCCTGACAAACTTACATCTTGCAGAAAAGTGAACGGTGAAATACACATAATAAAGCACATAAATGAAATTGTGGTCACATACTCCAAAACAAAACATGCATGAAGATTCACTGACTTCTATAGACAGATCATGCAGGAACAACATCAAATTCGGCAGCTTCCCAGAAGACAGTTACTGTTGTGCTTTGCAGTCTTTTCCCATGCTGTTACCGGCATGTTCACAAAAGACTGAACATAGAATACTGAAGTTAAAATCTCTAAATGATAAACTCCCCAGGGTTGTTCTCACATTAATCCACCGCTATCAAGTCAAAGCAAAACTACTGGAAGATGCTAAAAAAAACACCATGCACTTCCAGAACTCTAGGCCTACATCTTCACATACAGTGACCTTTCAGTGGCAACCATCCTGTAATGTAGACAATTTGTGGAGATCACCAAGTTATTCAGGGGCAAGCAAGTCAGATGCAAGTAGGAATTCCTGACAAAACTAATAGCACATCCATTATTCTCAACTTTCTTGTAGACAGAACAAAGTGGTTGGAATTATTTCTGGTACTACCCATAGAGGGTCATGATAGAGGATGCTCCATATTCTAGTATTCTCAGTGAGTAAATGTCATACTTACCGTACATTTGTTTTACCTCAACAATGGACTCTCTGGAGGGGGGATTTATCAATAATGGTAGAGCAGTTTTATTTTCTATATTAGGCGCAAATGTTTGCGCAATGGCATTTCTTTTTTTTGTCATTTGTTTATTGAAAAATAAATTTCCACATACAACATAAGGCAGGATGTACATCCTACATCAGTACAAAAGGAATTTAAATATATCCAATGTATACTAGAGGGATACAAAATGCATGTGGCTGTAGGAAACACATGCAATGATAATTTTTTTACACAAAATTGTATTTTTTTTACACAAAATCACAAAAATTCCCTTAGTGTAGCTACGTAGAAAGTGGTCTTGTTTAACGATTTCTCTGTTTAGCTTTGTAGTGGTAATGTACTGTATTTATGAAATATGTCTTATAAACTTTAGGCACAAAAAATTAAGCACAGCAGGAATTTTTTATGCAAACTCATGCCAGCCTGGACCAAACTTAGAAATATGCCTACATCTAAGCTTTTTTTTTTACTATTTATGAAGAACATGCACCTCTTTGATAAATGTGGGGGAAGTACACATGATGCACGGCCAGGCAAATGGGACATGAATGGATGGGGCGTGGCATGATGTCACAAGGGGGTGTGGCAGTGACATCATGTCTCAGTCTTGAAGGCAGCGCCCGGCACAGAATGCCGAGGGGTGCACCGAGATCATGAGGGTCCCAGTGGACTGCTGCGATCAAACATCTTATCCTCTATCCTTTGGATAGGGGATAAGATGTATAAAGCTGGAATACCTCTTTAGGCACTTCTACAAGATACGACTATTAATATTTTTTTAGACTGGGGAGTTACCAATTTTAATTGTTTCTTATTACTTGTTACTATCTGTTACTTGTTGACGTTTCTTGAATCCAATGTGATTTTGCCCCAAGAGTATGAATGTGCAACACTATGAGAATACATTAACTGTGCAAAGAAAAGAGCAGCCGCTTGTTCATAAGATACCATGAATGGGTATTTACATTGATGTTGCTTTCAAATGTGTTGGAAACTCAATACTGAATGCTACAAGTGATGACTCAGGCTTTGAGTACATCTTGTTTTCCATGCTTGCTTGGATTACTACTTTGTGGTTGAGCTGTTGTTGCTCTTAGACATCTCATTTCACATTTAAAGCACTTACAGTTGACCAGGGCATGCACTATCTATATAAAGTTTCATTCCCTTAATGTTTTAGTGCTTAAACACATTGAATCACAGTAGATTGAATTAGAATTTTGACACAGATCAACAGAATGAGATAATGTACAAACATTTCTCCAAAAGTGATTTTCTGTAATTTCTGTAATTAGACAACAACTCATTAAATGTGCGATTAGTCACTGGAAACTAGTCATGTAAAGTCATTTTCCTAGTAAAAATTATACCACAAGGGCTAAAGATCACTTCATATAACTCAGTAATAAGATAAATGTAAAAATACTCAACAGGAGGCTACAGAGCCACTGAATCACCCTCACAGCACAAATACTATAACTCAATTACTGAACATCCTAGTCTGTGAATACTGTTTAAAGGGAATTTGTCAGCGCTCGGAGATGATCTGAGCGGCTGTCAGTGTTATGTAGCTGCTTGTACAACAAAGTAAATAATGCTATTGTGGTAGTTGTCCCGGTTGTCAAAACAGAGAAAATGGAACTTTATATCTTCTATAAAGAGTCAAAGAGGCGTTCACCTGCCACAATGTTGATTTAAAGGCCTGCACCTGAGGCTGTAAAACTCACTGATGAGCCTTTTGTGCAGCCTTTTGAATCAACAATGCTGGTGTAGGAGGCCTAGCCATGCATATTAAAGGACAACTGTAGTGGTACACTTTTATATATGCCCGTGCCCGGGCCTCAAAAATAAACAAAATAAACTTATACATACCTTCCTTCGAGTCCCCGTTGATCCGGCACAGGCCTCACGGTCTTGCAGTGCTGACGTCATTCCACATCCTGGAGAAGGGGACGCCGCAGAGCCTTCGGCATATCACTGGCCGTAGTGATGCCCCGCCCCGGTCGGTGATAGGCTGAGCTCTGGTCGGCTTCTTACATGGCAGTGGGCTCAGCCTATCACAGGCTGGGGCAGGACATTGTTACGGCCGTTGATACGCCGACGGCTCTGCAGCGTCCCCGTCCCCAGGAAGTGGAATGACGCCAGCACTACCGGACCATGAGGCCTGTGCCGGACCAACGGGGGCTCATAGGAGGGTATGTATGAGTTTATTTTGTTTACTTTTGAGACCCGGGCACAGACATATATAAAAGTTTACCACTACAGTTGTCCTTTAAGGAAGGGGAGGAGGAGAGGTGATGTATGCCAGACCTTGGCACTGATGTGCCTGGCAAATGCCTCTTTGACTCTTTGCCTCTCATGGAAAACAAACATTTTTACTGTTTAGACAAAAAGGACCGCTACAAAAATGGTATTATTCTTTTTAATGTAGATACAGCTACATAACACTGTCAGCAGTCCAGATCTTTTCAGAGCTCTGACAGATCCCCTTTAAAGACTCTGGTCCCAATATATAAAGGATCTATCCCTTATTGAACTAGAGATTCCCTTTAAGAACAATCAACAGGAAGGCAGGGAATCTTTAGGAGGTTATCTTTGAAAATGAAAGACAATTTTCCAACCAAAAATGAAAGCAATTACATCAAACTTTCAAAATGCATGGTTACCCTGTAGGTCAATGATTTAAATATATTAATCAATTTTTACCCTCTTTTGGCACATTTTTTGAAAAAAAAAAAATGTCTTTGCTGTATGACATATTTATAGACCATATAAGTGCACTATAATTTAATTTGTAAATGCAAAGTGAAAAGTCAGCATGGCGAATTGCTTGGCCAGTGTTTAAACCTTTAAAAAAGAGTAGCAAATGAGAAAGAAACCTACATGTGGACTTAGTCTATAAGATTGCATATTTTTGTGTAAGTTAATAGCACTGATGTAGGTTGTGGCAAATTAATAAAATTATTCACATCAATTTGCAACAACACATATTAATAATTAGGTAACCTTTAAAGGGATAGTAGCGCTTAGAACTTTTTTTTCCATCTCCTGGCTACTCCAAACCTATCGCTACAGTGGGAGATTAGCTGATCAGCAGTGTGACGCGTCAACTCCTGGCAATCAGGAAGAAGACATTACCTGAGGACTAGAGTGGCGACAGGTAAGTCCAAGCTGAAGTTTTATATACCGGCAGCCATGAATGATGGGTCAAAAAGGTTCTAAGCTTGACTACCCTTTTAACTTACATATTGGTAAAAAAAAATTACACTAGTTTTAATTGCGTTCTAAAGTTCTAAATGCCATAAAGTGGTATATGTTGTCCATTGATTCCAACTGTGGCACAACAACTCCTTCTTTCCCTCTATTATATTTGCTATGTACCTCTGCTCCAGTTCCGTTATGTATTTCTCCTCAAGTGATGTGCACAAAAATGCTAAAACAAACCTATACAGACGAGATTGTACAGTTAGCTGGTATCATTCAGCTGTCTGCACATGCACCAAATGTAACTTAAATATTTGAAGAAGTGTAACATCAGTCATATTCATTCTGTTAATACCATTTCGCAAAATGTACAAATAAATACTGGACAATTTTGTTGCTGAGAGGAAAATACATTTCTGAAAAAAAATAAGATGTAGGTGAAATAAAAATGATCATCGTTTCAGGACACAAACCTTGTTTCTAGTGCATTTCAAGCCCGACAAACTCTTTTTCTACCAGTGAGTTCAAAAGAAACAACCTAAGGAAATCTTGATGCAGTATGGAGATGTACCAAAACAGGATAAGAATTCATGTGTTTAGGAACACACAAGAAAGCTTCAAAGAGGCTCCACAAACATAACAAACATGATATCGTTAGGCTATTGCAACCTTCAAGACTATGTGGATTTAGCAGTCTGGACAAGAAAATTATAATATCGTCATAACAATAAGATGGCATTTATGAAAAAAAATAAGTTTTGAATAACAAACAGTATTATACTGCCAAACAAAGCAATATGTCTAAGACTAGGTCTATGGTGCATAACAGGCCCTAGTTCTATGGGCGTCTGCAGTGAGGGGGGGGGGGGTTAGCAAAGGGGGAGGGGCATGGGGGGGCCCTTGAGAAATCCTTGATTACCTGTTGATAGCATACAGCAAGCATACTTGTCCTGTGGCTGTCAGCAGTGCAAGAAGCGGGCGAGGGACTTGAGCCTACGCCATGCCTGGCTGGTTTCAGCAGCCAAGGGCCACTGCTAATAGCTGGCATGGAGATCACTCTTTGCAAGTTATTTTAACTATTTAACTGCTTCTGTAAAAACTGACAGCAGCATTTAAACAGTATTTAAACAGTGTATGCTGCTTTATTGGTGGTTTGGGTACATGCTGCAGTTTGACAGGGAGGACGTGATACATAGTTGGAGGAGTGACAATGACATAGGATTATGCATAGCCACCTCAGTTTGATTGCCATGTGCATGCACAAGATGACTTCCAGACCACGGTGAATGTTTAGCAGGTTAACTCTTAGCATATTAAAAGACTGCACTCAGTTTAACTGGTTGTGGTGTAATCATTATATGTACTAACAGCCCAAAACATAAAACAAAACAAAAATAATCTTTTATTAACATAAACACAGTATACAATTACAATAAGAATTCACATACATAGCACCAGCACACATAGTGGACCGTATACACGGACTAAGGCACAAGACACTGGATCCTGAGGCCACAAATAAGTGACAAGAAAGACAGTAACAAAATGGATAAAGCTAGGAAGAAGCAATCCCTCCATGAGACTATACTGCACCGATATAAGCAAGTTACAACAACACCATACAATGCATCAGAAGTTAATAAATCCTAACAAAAAAGATAAGCAAATACTTGTATGCCATGTGTAGAGCCAGATCCATGTATACCCAACCCAAGGCATTTTTGGATGCTGGACACTTCATCTCCTGCAGTGATCGCTTCTTACTAGCACGTTTTTGCTATCCTGGATTTAGCCTTGCATGTTTTTAAAGATTCTTCAATATAGATGTAAATTTTAGCAGGAGGCATGATCTTGGGAGCTGACAATGCCCTACCTGGCTTTTGCACTTATTTCTGTATATGTGATTTATTTCTTTGTCATTATATATTTTTTCATACAGAGAGACATGCCTTTCTCTAATCATATTTGTAATAATCTTTTCAATGTGATGTCAAGGTACAATATTACTTTTTCCTGATACCGATTCTTCTTATGCTTTTCCCATGGATTACTATTTTATTTTGTTGAAAAAAACCCAGGAGTAACAATGTGCACATTCTTATGTTTTATTGCATGTGATTATTTTGTTCTATTTTCACTTGCCATCTCTTCCATTGAATTTTGCATTCTGTTTCTGACACTTTTGTAATGCAATAGCACTTGTACTGTATTTGTTTTCCAGACAAAACAGATCAGTAAATTGACAACTACAATAATGTTAAGTCTGTTTTTCTCTATATAGTTTTCTAAAGGAAATATTAGAGTTTTATTATATCGAATACCATTCTTTGTAATTCATAATGTAATATTCTCTATGTAAACATTCTCAAAAAATTGGGGGACATTTTAATATCTAGGGTCATTGAAATACTGTTACTACAATAGTGGAAGTGGTAGAATCTAACAAGTCACTTTAATATTTGGGAAGTAGTTAAAATCTATATCTGGGATGAAGATTATGAGGCCTATACAGCCATTATAAAAAAATATCAACAATATAGTGTGAACTTGCGATCAAGCCCATAAAGGTTTTGCAAAGTGTGCTTTTATGCCACAATCAATAGTCAATGTATAAGCAGGTAGTGTTCTAGAGCAGCTTTGGGATAGTGGGTGAAAAAAATGTGTCAAATTTTGCTTGACTTGGTCATGCCCCTTGCCAAACGTGTAAATACATAAATACACCATCAAGATATGAAGGAACATAGAAATACCTGAGGGAAAGGGTGTTAATCCTCTTCTTCCTTGATGTCCAGACTGTCCATGATGGGATAGTTTTTGAGCAAGCTGTGGATCAGCCTATGGCAGTCCTGGATGGACATCCTCTCCTAATCTTATATCTCCTTGGGGAGACCAACAAACTGATATATGAAGTTTTATAAGTCATGCAATACTACATGGAAAAAAATTATGCAAAGTTGCTTATTTCAAAAAGGAAAATAACTTGCTCCACATTGCCAACTACTGCTTCTTATTGGAGCAGATTACTGGGGCAGATTATGTGTATCCAGAAGTGTGTACAGTGTGAGTAACACAATAATCTAGACAGGGGTAGAGGTAAGGATTATGCACATTTAAACTGTCACTATTGTGTTTAACCCCTTAAGGACATGCCCCATAAATTTATGGCGCTGCAGCCAGTAACTTTACGCACAGTACAGTACATTTATGGTACGGATAGGTAGCGAGCACAGGAAAAACATTCACTACAGAGTGGCTAAGCTGAGGCCACACTGATAATGGCCACTGGAGGTCTCCTCGGCAGGTGTGCTGAGCTTCTTGTGCAGCCTGGAGAGCCAGGCTATACAAGAAGATTGCTGATAGTGCTGATCAGTACTATGATATTACAAGTACTATTAAAAAAAGGGTGTAAAAAATATATATAAAAATTAAATAGTTTTTGCAAATATATAAAAGTCCCCACTCCCCAATAAAAATATAAATTATCACCTTTTTCCATAACAAAAAAAAGGAATAAAAACACTACATATCTGGTGTCACTGCGTGTGTAAATGTCCGATCTATTAAAATATGTTGTTTCTTATCACACATGGTGAATGGCGTAAACGTAAAATAATTCCAAACACCAGAATTGCTGATTTTTGGTCACATCACATGTCAGAAAAAAGTTAATAAATTGTGATAAAAACTCTTCCACCAAAACAAACATAGTACCAATAAAAGAAAAAAGTCAATGGAAAAATGAAAAAGTTATAGGGGGGTCAGAATAGGGAAATCTTAAACATTGTTATTTTGTAAAAAAAAAAAAAAATATTCCTTAAGTGCGGACCAATTTTTACCCTAATGACCAGGCTCTTTATTTTTATTTGACATGTATCTCTTTAAATGGTTATGAATTTAGAACACTTTTTCAGAGCGGAGCAATTCTGAGATTGTTCTTTTCATGACATATTGTGCTTCATATAAGTGGTGCATTTTTGTTGACACATGCAGCATTTTTTGTGAAAAACTGGAAAAATTCTCGCATTTTTAAAATTATTTTTTATGGTGTTCACTGCGCAGTAAAAGTGATGTTATATTTGGTCTGTGGGTCGGTAGGATTATGGCAATACCCATTTTATATAGCTTTTTACATTTTTTTCCTTTTCTGAGAATTCTTTTTTCCCTTTTTTGTGTTATCATTTACGACAGTCATAAAGTTTTTATTTTTCGTCCAATGTCATTGAGTGAGGGCTTATTTTTTGTGGGACAAGCTGTACTTTTTATTGGTATCATTTTTGAAATACATGCTACCTTTTGATCTTTTTTATTCCGCTATTTGCACCAAAATGTTTTGCACCAAAATGTTTTGCTTTTTTTATGGCGTTCATCGTGCGGGATAATATATCTTATAGACTTATAGTACACATCATTATGCATGTGGCAATACCTAGTATGTATATGATTTGTGTTTTTTATGATAATACAAGGATTTTATTGGGAAAGGGGCATTTATTTTTATTTTTTATACTTTATACTTTTATTGAACAATCTTTTATTATTTCTTTTCACTTTTTACAGGTTATACTATGCTGCAATACATTTGTACCAAAGCACAGTATGACCTGATGAGCTGCACACACTACAGCCGGTGCGATCCAGCCTCTGGGTACATTCACACGTGCATATTTTCTGCTGCAGATCTGCTTTTGCAGATTTTGCATTCTACTGAAGTCAATGGGCAGCAAAATCTGCAGCAGCTAATCTGCTGCAGATCTGCAGCAAAAATACGGACCCTCTGGCTGGATCTCTCAGGCTTCCGTAGCGGGCATGCAGGAGGTCATCATCTGACCTCCTGCTTCCTTAGCAACCAACGGCGAACTGTGATCATATCGCGGCGCCGCCGTTGGTGAACAGGGTGAGCACCCAACCCCTGTCAACACCATAGATGCTGTGATCAGGATTAATCACGGCATCTATGGGGTTAATGCTGCTGGGACCAGTGCAATCGCATCCCCGGCAGCTGCGGCAGGACCTTGGCTCTGATTGACAGTTGGGTCCCACCAGCGATCTCCTGCAGCGCAGAGTCAGTTTTACCATAAAGTGCATTGCGTAAAAGTGACACTTCCTAAAAGTTGCAAAATTGCAGTCTTCTTTTTAATTTCCCGACACAAATTATATTTTTTTGGGTTGTGCCATACATTTTATGCTAAAATAAAAGATGTCATTACAAATTGGTTGCGCAAAAAACAAGCCCTCAAACAGCCCTATAGATGGGAAAAAAGGATGCCCGTTAGAATACGAGGAGGAAAAAATGAAAATGCAAAAATGAAATTGTTTGTGTCCTTAAGGCCAAAATGGGCGGTGTCCTTAAGGGGTTAAAAGGATACTCCATTGGAAAACATTTTCTTTTAAATCAACTGGTGCCAGAAAGATTTGTAAATTACTTCTATTAAAAAATATTAATCCTTCCAGTACTTGTCAGCTTCTGTATACTACAGAGTTGTTTTCTTTTTGAATTTCTTTACTGCCTGACAGTGCTCTCTGCTGACACCTCTGTCCCTGTCAGAAAATGTGCAGAGCAGTATAGGTTTGCTATGGGGATTTGATCCTACTCTGGACAGTTCCAAAAATGTACAGAGATGTCAACAGAGAGCACTGTGGCCAGACAAAAAGAAAATAGCTAATAAGTAGTATACAGCCCCTAGAAAGTACTGGAAGGATTAAGATTTTTACATAGAAGTGATTTACAAATCTGTTTAACTTTCTGGCACCAGTTGATTTAAAAATGGGAAAGAAAGGAGGGTATACAAAAGTAAAACATTTGTTTCACCAAGGAGAATATGTTTACACATGACCTATCATTTTAGTAACATGTTTAGTTGAAGGTATGATGCAGGGTATCATGATGCTATTTTCACTATATTTCCTATGAAATGGTTTTAATGGCTATGATGAATATACTAGAAAATGGACTCCCTGCGCAAAGTATTCTATCAGTTGTGCACTTTATATGCTGTACACAAATAAATGAATGCCATTTAAAATAGAGGCAATAACATGTACGATAATATGCACAGGTGCCACTTTATGATATAGAACCATCATCCAGTTCTCCTGTCAATTAAATGCTACAATCAGACAAGTGTGATAGAAGGTAGAAAGAGCGAGACCTTTTCCACCTGAGACTCATTGCAGTACAGAAATACACAAGCCCTGGAGTATGTTGAGTCTGTTAGGAAATGATTGGTGTCGTGTTAATAATTTGATTGCAATGTATGTCCAGTCAGGCATAAAGAGAAAACATTAGCACAACATTCTGCGAGTGACTTTACATTGATTTAAAGAGGCACCACAATACTCAGAGTCAATTTAGATCTCTTCAACTGCTAAATGATCAATTGGCTTTTGATTATAGGGGGCAGTATCTATCCACCCTCTGCATCACATGTCTGAACAAAAAAAATTATGTTCTTTTTAGAAAGAAAAATGACATGTTGTGCAGGACGATCAATTCTGTTACAGTGTTTCCACTGGTAGAAAACTGCCTTTAGGCTAGAAGTACACAATAAAGGAAATACTCTTCTGCACTTATTTTTAGCAGAAAAAAATACAAATTGCATGCACATCATTTTTAAATATGACCATTTACCATTTTGTTATTGTAACAAATTTTAGCTGTAAAAAAATATTAAAACATTTTAAATATAAAAATTTTTCAAAACAATGAAACATTTCTAGTGCCAAAATCCTTTATGCATCTATCTCCTGACTTTCCTGTGATGTCGCCACCTGGCAGCCTCACAGCAAGTTCCTTGATGGCGCAGTAACGCTGCTTTACGGTCCCACAATCCTTGCTGGTATATGTTGTTTTATTTCCAACCTATGATGTCTGCCACAATGTAGGGATTACATTTAGTAAAATTTTGTTCCAGGATAAAAAATTTTTTTTTTTTATAAAGACTGGAGAAGATTTTCTGGAGCAAGCATTAGCTTTAGGAGCAGGTATTAGCTTTAGAAATAGGCATTACCTTGAGGTTTTTCTGGTGCTTTTTTTTTGGAAAAATGCAGTTTTTGAGCCAAAGTCCGAAGTGGATCCATGAGGACGGATAATTAGAAGTCCTTCCTTCATACTTCCCATTGTTTTACTTGCTCAAAAAAGCAAAAAAATGGCAGAAAAAACCTCTGTGGAAACCTAGCCTTAGGGACAAGCATTATCTCCAGGAGCAGACATAAGCTTTAGGAGTAGGCAGTGGCCTTAAAGGAGTTTTAGACAACTTATTCCCTATCCCCAGGTCCCCAGAATACGGGATAAGTGTCCGATCATGGGAGGCCCGACTGCTGAGCCCCCAACCAAACCCCCCCCGCCCCCGCGATCTTCTCTACAGGGCACCAGCTCTGTAGTGGCTCTCCCCATGCACAAGGCTTGTCGACCGCAGCATGACGACCGACACGCCCCCTCCATGTATCTCTATGGGTGAGGCAGAGATGCAGCTTTTGTGCATCCCCGCCTCTCCTATAAACTGAATTGTGGGGGGCGTGTCTGTCGACCTATTAGTGAGGTCGACAACACAAACATTAGCTGTGCAGAGCCACGGCAGTTCCGGGTCCCCATACGGGAGATTGCGGGGGAGCCAAGTGATTGGGGATAAGTTGTGTAAGAGCAGGCATAAGCTTAAAGGGGTATTCTAGGATTTCTTTTTTATTTGACTATGTTGCAGGGGCTGTAAAGTTAGTGTAGTTCAAAATATAGTGTCTGTGCCCGTGGTCTCACAATTCTTCTGTGGTTATCGCCCCATTATTTATTTTCAACAGCAAACAAAATTACTCATGTCTCAGAATTTCCCAGGTAGCAGTGCGTCGAGACCTGACATCACTAGTCAGGTGATCGGAGGGAGTCTGTCCTGCTTCAATGGGTGGAGCGACTGCTGGGTGGGAAAGAGTTCATTTTTGAGCTGTAGGCACCCTGATCAGGAAACACTGGTGTATTGCATTGAAGGGATCACAGGTGTGTTTCACTGGAACTACCCAGTTCTAGCAGGTACATAGTACTAAAATCACCTTATGGCGGATAACCCCTTTAAGGAGT
This sequence comes from Hyla sarda, assembly GCF_029499605.1. Taxonomy (NCBI): domain Eukaryota; kingdom Metazoa; phylum Chordata; class Amphibia; order Anura; family Hylidae; genus Hyla; species Hyla sarda. The sequence goes on along the minus strand of NC_079192.1, from coordinate 187,489,125 downwards.
AGGCAGTAGCTTTCATAGCATACAGTTAATATAGGAGTAGGCGTTAACTTTAGGAGAGGTCAGTAGCTTCTGCCGCAGACAATAGTTTTAGGAGTAGGCAGTAGCTTTCGGATCAGACAGTAGCTTTAGAAGTAGGAAGTAATTTTTGGAGCAGACAATAGCTTTAGGAGTAGGCAGTAGCTTTACGTATAGACAGTAGCTTTAGGAGTAGGCAGAAGCTTTAGGAGTAGGCAGTAGCTTTAGAAGTCGGCAGTAGCATTTGGAACAGACAGTAGCTTTTAGAGCAGACAGTAGCTTTAGGAGTAGGCAGTAGCTTTGGGAGTAGACAGTATCTTTTGGTGCAGACAGTAGCTTTAAGAGCAGGCAGTAGCTTAAGGAGTAGACAGTAGCTTTAGGAGCAGGCAGTAGCTTTAGGAGTAGACAGTAGCTTTTGGTGCAGACAGTATCTTTAGGAGTAGGCAGTAGCTTTAGGAGTAGGCAGTAGCTTTTGTAGCAAGCGCTAGTTTTAGAAAGTGGCAGTAGCAGTTGTTTCAGGAATAGGGAGTGGCATTACCAGCAGGGAGAATCATTGTTCCTGATAAGCATTACTGTAAGGGCCCAGAAGGATGACATGGAGCATGCATGTCACAGTACTCACAGTAATACAATACAAGTCAAAATGCTGACCAGCTGGGTTACGAGCAGCATAGCACCATTCATCCAAATTTGTTACGAATTCGTTACGCCCTGTATAATTGGAAGCCTTCTTGCGGCCAGTCACTTAAGCCTTTTATTTCAGAGAGAGAGAGACAGCAGATTGTGTTGCACAGAAAAGCATTTTTACAGCCTTGATTCACCTCCCAGTCACATCAGTGTTATGTTGCAGAGAGAGAGGGACAGAGAGCAGTGTGTGTTGCACAGAAAAGCCTTTTTACAGCAGTGATTCCCCTCAAGCCCAAATCCAGCCTAGAAGCATTGATAGGGAAGGGAGAGAGACTGAGAGAGAAAGGGCAATTTTGTGCTGCAGCACTGGTGTGTACTAGTGATGAGCGACATTGTCCATATTCAAATTTGCAATATTTCGTGAATATATGGACGGATATTCAACTTATATTTGCAAATTTCACATTCTCGTTTTATTCGTTGTGTATTTGCGTATTCGTTGCATATTCGCATAATCACGAATGCGTGTATTGGCATATTTGAGAAAGAAAACAGGAGGGGGTGGTCAACATTACTATTGGTTGCTAGGGATGTTGAGAACCTCTGACAAGTGTATTTTCATCATTCTCATTGGCCCACAAGCTAAAAGAAGGAATATGAGAATATGTGCATATGCAAAATAATCGTGCTCCACAGTCTCACACAGTAACTAGTATTGGAGCATTCTTTAGACCACAAGCTGGAAGAAGGGAGGGAGGATCACTGTGATGTGTTCTGTGAAGAAAAAAAAACAATATTTGTAATTTTGAATATATTCGCAATATCCGCAAATTCGCTAATTTGCGATATTCGCGATAAAAATTTGAAATGCGAATATTCGCACCCAACACTAGTGTGTACAACAACTAAAAAGCTAATAGTAGCTACCAGTTAGGGTGAGCAGAGCACTAAAGCATATTTTCCTCTATTAAGTGTAACCTGTGCATACATCTAAGTGGTGTACCATTTTATTCCTGTTAAAGTCTTAAGGGCCTAGATACTGTGAAAGGCCAGCCAAAAGTATACACCTGCTGGTGTTGTAGACAAATACTGTTTTAAGCATACTGGAGCGCAATGTCCACCCCTCATAAGTGCATACCACATACGTACATTTAAGTGGTGTACCATTTTGTTCCTGTTAAAGTCTTAAGGGACTAGATACTGTGAAAGGCCAGGCAAAAGTTCACACCTGCTGGTGTTGTAGACAAATAATGTTTTAAGCCTAGTGGAGCGTATTGTACTCCCCTCATATACACACTAAGTATGTCCGGCAGATAAGTGCCAGGACGTGCACAGAGGAGTGGCATGCCTAAATTCATCAGGCAGAGGTTGCAGAAGACTAGGGGCAAGTGGCAGCAGGAGACGCAGCTAGCGGTCGTGTTTCGACCAGCAACCCCTTTGCCATTATCGATTGGTTAACACGGTGATCCACTTCATCACAAGTGACATCTGACACCCACAGTCAACAGTCAGCGGGTTCCTTAGACACAACCCACAGTTGGCATGGCCCGGGAGCAGTCCCTGTCCTCCCATTGCCTCTGTCCTATGCTGTTCCCTCCCCCACAGAAGTATCTTATGCTGTGGATTCAGCTCCACTATTTAGTATGGACGATCTACTAGAGGACAGTCAGCAGCTACTGCCCATCCAAGAAGTGGGGGAGACATCCGCTTCTTCTAATGCTAGGCGGGCAAGTAGTGAGGAGGAGACTGGATTGGGAGGAGGTGTTCGGAAAGTTCAGGCTCCTTAGCAGACATTGTTGAGGAACCTGAGGAGGACATCAGTGACTAGTGTTGGGCGCGAATATTCGCATTTCGAATATTTATTGCGAATATTTTGAATATATTCGCTATATATTCGAAATTGTGAATATTCGCTTTTTTTCGCACATGCGTATATGTGAATATCCGCATATGCGTATATTTGCATATGTGAATATTCGTACATGCGCATATTCGCATATGTGAATATAAACATATCCCTTCTTTTCCCTTGTGGGCCAATTAGAATGATGCAAATACACTTGTCAGAGGTTATCAACAACATTGCTAGCAACTAATAGTAAAGTTGCCCACCCCCTCATTGTTTTCTTCCTCGAATACGCGAATATGCCAATATTCACATATGCCAATATTCACATATGTGAATATAAAGAATACGCAAAATTCGCAAATATAGGACGAATATTCGTCTATATATTCGCGAAATATCGCAAATTCGAATATGGGCAATGACGATCATCACTATCAGTGACGTGACGTGCAACTCGATGATGATGAAGCCGATCGAACTTGGGAGTCAGGTGCGGAAGGGGCTTCATCATCATCGAGAGAAGAGGGTTGCAGGTTGCCCCTGAGGCAGCAGCTTAGCCAGCAAGGTGGTAGAAGTGGAAAGTCTGGAGCCAAAAGTGCCCGTGATAGATCACCTGCTTTCTCGGCAGCCTACCTTCTCGGCAATAGCAGTCAATCAGTGCGAACTGTTGGTGGGAAAATCAACAACTCGGCAGTGTGGCAGTTTTTAATCAAGCATCCGGAGGATGTTAACCTGGCCATGCAAGATGTGTCGGCAGAAGGTAAAGCGGGGCCAGGGTCCCAATGTTGGCACCACGGCCCTGCATCAACATATGCACCGTCACCATAAAGCGGTCTGGGAGAACCATGGCTCCGATGTGGTGGTCCAGCCTGCTACATCACCCAGTGGCACACCGCTCCCTGTTTCAGCCAGCCAAAGCTCCATCACCTCAGCCCAAGGGAGCTGTGTGTCATACCCATCTTCTGCCCAATTTTGTGGAACAGAAGGTGGGCCAGTCCTTGAACCAGTCAGTGTGTGCCAAAGGGGTAGGCAGCGCCAACATGTGGAGCTGTAACTACGGTCAGGGACAATACTTTTCCTTTACGACCCACTGGGTGAATGTGATTCCTGCACAGCCACAACAGCAACTTGGACAGGTCATGCCACTTCTGCCTCCATGCTCTCAGGCCATTGGTCCTGTGACAGTGTGCGACTCCGCCTCCTCATCCTCCACCGTGTCCTCAGCCTCCACTGTATGGACAAGTCTCAGTGCCTCTCCAGCATACCATGTGTGCAGGGCACGGCAGTGTCACGCTGTTCTTCACATGGTTTGCCTTGGCGAATGGAGTCACACAGGGGCGGAACTGCTAAAAGTCATTCATCAAGAAATCAAATCATGGCTTACTCCACGAAAACTAGAAATGGGAACCATGGTAACTGACAACGGGAAGAACATCTGACAACGGGAAGTCTGCGCTGCGACAAGGAAGCCTGAGACATGCGCCCTGCATGGCACACGGGTTCAATCTGGTTGTCAAGCAGTTCCTGAAGTGTTCCCCCCATCTGCAAGACATTCTAACAAAGGGAAGGAAACTTTGCATGCTCTTCAGCCACTCGTACACCACAAAGCACACCCTCCTTGAGCTGCAGCATCAGAAAGGCATCCCCCAACAAAGTCTGATTTGCGACGTTTCCACACATTGGAATTCCACCCTCCATTTGTTGGACCGACTATACGAACAGAGAAAAGCCATCAACAATTTCTTGATGATCCAAGTGGATAGAGGTGCTCCCCTGTGCAACTTAAATGTGAACCAGTGGCAGCTCATATGTGACATTTGCCTTTGCTCAGGCCCTTTGAGGAAGCCACATTATTAGTCAGTCACCAGGATTACGGGATGAACAACGTCATTCCACTGCTTCATCTATTATAACACGTGTTGGAAACAATGGATGGTAAGGGCACTGGAGACATGGCGCCTACATCTGATGGCCACATGAGCTCTGTGGGGGCTGAACTGTAGGAGGAGGAGGACGGGGAGGGGCACAGTGGAGCACAGTTTAGATTTTGCGTGATGGGTGGTCATCTGACAGGAGAGGAGGAGCAGAAGCAACTAGAGGAGCTAGAGGGTTATGAGGAAGGCGAGACAGAGGACCCAGACACACCATGGCAGTATGCAGTGGCGATGGAGGCAGGGAGTTCCTGTGATTCACTTGCATAAATGGCACAATGCATGCTCACTTGCTTGCATAGTGACAGCCGAATTGTCACCATTCGGCAGTGGGATGACTTCTGGCTCTCCACCTTATTGGACCCTCGCTACCGGCACAAAATGGGGACCTTTTTTACACCCAATGATAGGGAGAACAAACTGACCTTCTACAGAGACATCGTAAGTCTACAATCGCTGATGAGTAGCTTTCTTCACCTGCATAGTGAAGCAACTCATCCGCAGCAGGTAGACCTGGAGCAGGACCTGAACCAGAAGGTGGTGGCATACCTTGACATGACCATGCCAACACCCTTTGAAGATCCGTTGAACTTCTGGGCAGCCGAACTTGATAAGTGGCCGCAACTAGCTGAGTTTGCCCTGGAAAAGCTGTCCTGCCCAGCCAGTAGTGTGCAATGAGAGCGGGTGTTTAGTGGGGAGGGGGCCATAGTAACCCCAACTCGTCTGTCCACGAAAAATGTAGAGAGACTGACCTTTGTGAAGATGAATCAGGCATGGATCAGCCAGGATTTCCAACCACCAATGCCTGATGCATCAGAGTAAATTGACCATGGTGCTACACCAACACTTCACAAATATGGATAGTGCTAAACATATATAAGGCGCTGCTACCCATTTACAGACATTCCTCCACATCAGACCACAAGTAAGTATTGATGGTATGCATTACGTAAAACTAAACTTTGAATAATATTCTTAGGATAAAATATATGTACCAAAATATTTTTTTTAATCAAACAAAAGGAAAGGTGTGCAAAAAACACCATGTACCACCTACACCACCAAGTATTTAGGTGATGCAAAGACCTCTAAAAGGTGGAAGGGAACAACGTATGGTCCATTGTAACCGGTGGGGGTAAAAATTTCCCTTGAAAGGCTCTACGTTCCCATTATTAATTTCCTTCTTAGCAAGTGTTACTCGCCCGAAAAAGGGTGGCCCCACACAGGAACCTCTCCCTATTTCAACCTACAAACACTGCCATTTCCCAGGGTTTTAAGGTGGAAATAGAGAGAGTTTCCTGTGTGGGGCCACCCTTTTAGGGTGAGTAACATTTACCAAGAAGGGAATTAATAATGTGAGAGTAGGGCCTTACAGGGGAAGTTTTTACCCCCACCTGCTACAATGGTCAATACATTGTTCTCTTCCAACTATTCAAGGAAAGTGTTACTCATCTTAAAAAGTGTGGCCCCACACAGGAACCAATCCCTATTTCCACCTAAAAACCCTGGGGAAGGGCAGTGATTGCAGGTGGAAATAGGGAGAGGTTCCTGTGTGGGGCCGCCCTTTTCAGGGCGAATAACACTAGCCAACAAAGGAATTAATTATGTGAGAGTAGGGCTTTACAGGGGAAGTTTTTACCCCTACTGGTTACAATGGACCATACGGTGTTCCCTTCCACCTTTTAGAGGTCTTTGCATCACATCAATACTTATAGTGGCATATGGTGTTTTTTACACACCTTTCCTTTTGTTTGATTTAAAAAAAAATTGGGGTCCATACATTTTATCTTAACCCTATTATTATAAGTAAAGTTTTACGTAATGCATATCCTGAATACTTACTTGTGCACACTAACACTTTTACAAAAGAGACAGTTTTCATCTGCCTACCTGCCTCAGCTACTATTCTGATCCTGCCACCCACCTGATGCCACATATCTGATGCCAAGTTCTCCTTTTTTCATCCACCTCCAGGCTGTCTCATTCTGCCACCATATGTTCTCCTCGTGCTGATGTCACCTCCAGGCTGTCTCATTCTGCCACTATATGTTCTTCTCATGCTGATCCCACCTCCAGGCTGTTTCATTCTGCCACCATCTGTGCTCCTCTTGCTGATGCCAGCTCCAGGCTGTCTAATTCTGTCACCATATGTTCTCCTTATGCTGCTGCCACCTCCCGGCTCTGTCATTCAGCCACTATATGGTCTCCTCATGCTTCTGCCACCTCCAGGCTGTGTTATTAAGCCACTATATGGTCTTCTCATTCTGCCGCAACCTCAGGGCTGTATCATTCAGCCACTATATGTTCACTATATGTTCTCCTCATGCTGCCGCCACCTCCCCAATGTGTCATTCAGCCACTATATGGTCTCCTCATGCTGCTGCTACCTCCATGCTTTGTCATTTAGCCACTATATGGTCTCCTCATGCTGCCACTACCTCCACGCTGTGTCATTTAGCCACCATATGGTCTCCTCATACTGATGCCACCTCCAGGCTCTGTCATTGTACCGCTCTGCGACAGTCATTCTAACAGCGACGCCTCTCATCTTCACATCATACTGAATAACAGTATTATTTCACTAAACCAGCACACACCTTATGCGTGTTACAACAGCAAAGTATTCTACACCCCTATTGAGGCTCTCTATAGGCTAGAAATAGTTGTTTTTAATAGCGATTCACAGGGAATAAATTCGGACCGAAACACATTTTTTGAGAAAATTAGCTCATCTCTAATCCCAATGCACATAAACTCCGCAACCGACACCAGCCAAAATTGACCGACATCAGAGATCACTTTAATACTGGCCATTAAAATATTTTAATATCATGATCAAGAGTAATTGCAGCTTTTAAAAAGTTTTGGCTCACATCCCTGGTGTTTGCAATGACTAAGCTATTCATAGAGCATTGATCTATATAAACAATTAAATGTTTTTGTTTTTTCCACTTTTTCTAACAATCATTTAATTGCTTATAGGGAGTTGATAAAGGTGTTTAACCCCTTAAGGACCACGGGTTTTTCCGTTTTTGCACTTTCGTTTTTTCCTCCTCACCTTTTAAAAACCATAACGCTTTCAATTTTGCACCTAAAAATCCATATGATGGCTTATTGTTTGCGTCACCAATTCTACTTTGCAGTGACATTAGTAATTTTACCCAAACATCTACGGCGAAACGGGAAAAAAATCATTGTGCGACGAAATTGAAGAAAAACACCATTTTGTAACTTTTGGGGGCTTCCGTTTCTACACAGTACTTTTTTCAGTAAAAATTATACCTTATCTTTATTCTGTAGGTCCAAACAGTTAAAATAATACCCTACTTATATAGGTTTGATTTTGTTGTACTTCTGTAAAAAATCATAACTACATGCAGAAAAATTTATATGTTTAAAATTGTCATCTTCTGACCCCTATAACTTTTTTATTTTTCCGCATATGGGGCGGTATGAGGGTTAATTTTTTTCGCCGTGATCTGAAGTTTCGGACACGCCGGAGGTAGGTAAGAGGACCTCCGCTCATGTCCCAGCTGATCGGGACACCACATTTTCACTGCGGTGGTCCCGATCAGCCCAGCTGAGCAGCCGGGCAGCTTTCACTTTCGGTTTAGACACGGCATTCAACTTTGAACGCCGCGTCTAAAGGGTTAATAGCGTGCGGCACCGCGATCGCTGCCGCGTGCTATTAGCCCTGGCATCAGATACATGCCAGGACCAACCCGATATGACGTTATATCGCAGGAGCCGGCCAAGGACGTAAATATACGTCCTTGGTCGTTAAGGGGTTAAAAAAAAGTTTTACAAACATTTTTAATCATTTTAAAAATCTTCCCATTAAAAATGCAAATTACCCCCTATTTCTTAGCCAAAAGACCCCCCCCCCCCCCCCCCCCCGGCTGCAATAAAATATATATATAATAATCGTGAAATAAAATAAAACTTATTTGGTATTGCCACGTGCATAATTGTCCAAACTAGTAAATGAACACAGTCCTCATTACATGTCATCACAGAAGATAACATATATATCTATAGGAAAAAGGGAAAGAGAAGCACCGTGTGGTAGGATTCAAGATCCGTTTGGGTGCTCAGCTTCAGGAGAAGACCAACTCCCAATGTAATATCTAAAGAATGAGGTGGAAGCGGCACTCCAATGTAGAAAATGAACGTGGTTTATTCCCTCTGTGTACAGCGACGTTTCGGCTTATCAATAAAGCCATGCCTGAGAAAGGCTTTATTGATAAGCCGAAATCTCGTTGTACACAGATGAGTGAACAAACCACGTTCATTTTCCACATTGGAGTGCCGCTACCACCTATATTCTATATATATATATATATATATAGAGAGAGAGAGAGAGAGAGAGAGAGAGAGAGAGAGAGAGAGAGAGAGAGAGAGAGAGAGAAACAAGACACCAGCAGTACACAGAAAAATTGGTGCACCAATTTTTTTGTGTGTTGCTGGTCTCTTGTTTTCTCTATTATTACAAGTGAACCTCTCACCAAGGTCCACATCCAGCGTGCACCATTGCATTTGTTTTCTATTTTTTGTTGTGCTGCTCTCCTGGAGTTTATATATATATATATATATATATATATATATATATATATATTAGCTTAATACTCAGCATTGCTCTGTTTTTCCTTCCTAATCCTTGTTGGGGAGGAAAATAAACAAAGGAGGAAGCTTTTGACTTCATATGCCGTCCTCATATTTTGTTGTCATATCCCAACCCCATATCCTGTCCTCATATCCCGACCTCCTATCCCGTCATCATATCTCAACCTCATATCCCGACCTCCTATGCCAACGACTTCCTATCCCGACCTCCTATCCTGATCTCCTATCCCGTCCTCATATCCAGTCCACCTATCTCGACCTCCAATCCTGACCTCCTACCCCGACCTCCTATCCCATCCTCCTATCTCGACCTCCTATCCTGACCTCCTTTTCCCGACCTCCTAACCCGTCCTCTTATCCAGTCCATCTATCCCAACCTCCAATCCTGAACTCCTATCCCGTCCTCCTATCTCGACCTCCTATCTCAACCTCATATCCCATCCTCCTATCCTGTCCTCCTATCTCCAACTCCTATGCTGACCTCCTATCCCGACCTCCTATCCTGATCTCCTATCCCATCCTCTTATCCAGTCCATCTATCCCAACCCCCTATCCCAACCTCCTATCCCGTCCTCCTATCCCATCCTCCTACGAAACGCGTTGCATGTTGGGAATAAACTGATTGCTCTACCTATCGCCTGGTCCCTCAGCGCCTTACTGTCCACTGGTTTGGAGGTTGTTGGTTTTATTGCATTTTATTGTAGAGTGTCAGCAGAGGGATCCATATACACGCCTTTCTCCAAGTTGTGCTGGCCTTTGCACAACTCACATTGGTAAGCCCTTTTTTCACCATTAGCGTTTCCTTTATTATCGTTTATCTGCACCATGGAGCACTCCTCTTTGTCCTTTTTGTAGGACCTCCTATTCTGACCTCCTATCCCGACCTCCTATCCCGACCCGTAATATGTGTACCAGGTATTGAAATATCTCCAGCCGAACGGAAGTTATATACATTTACCATTGATTTGCATGGGACTTTAAACAAAAAATCCAACACTCACAAATGGGGGTAGTCAAGGGTTAAGTTAACTATCCTATATTTTAAGTGGACATATAAGTAACATGTGACCAAGTATTATCAAAATATCTCCAGCCGCTTTGAAGTTATGCAGTAACATAGATTTCCCATTGACTTGTATGGGACTTTAAACATAAACCCCGCCCCTGGCAAATGGGGGTGAGTAAGGGTTAAATCACCTATCCTATGTTTGTTGTTGACATATATACGTAACATGTGTGCCAAGTTTCATGTTAATATCTTTAGCCTTTTGGATGTGATGCTGGAACATACACACACATTTACACACATACATACACACATTGAGTTTTATATATATGCTAGCTGAGTACCCGGCGTTGCCCGTTTTTCCTTCCTAATCCCTGTTGGGCAGGAAAATAAACAAAGGAGGAAGCTTTTGACTTCATATCCAGTCCTCATATATTCTTGTCATATCCCTACCTCCTATCCCGACCTCCTATCTTGACCTCCTGTTCCGACCTCCTATACCGTCCTCCTATCCCATCCTCCTATCCCGACCTCCTATCCCGACCTCCTATCCAGACTTCCTATCCAATCCTCCTATCCCGTCCTCCTATTCCGTCCTCCTATTTCGACCTCCTATCCTGATCACCTATCCCATCCCCCTATCCCGTCCTCCTATCCTGTCCTCCTATCTCGACCTCCTATCACAACCTCCTATCCTGTCCTCTATCTCGAGCTCCTATCCCGACCTCCTTTCCCATCCTTATTTCTCGACCTCCTATCTCGACCTCCTATCCCGACCTCCTATCCCGACCTCCTATCCCGACCTCCTATCCCGACGTCCTTTCCTGTCCTCCTTTCCCGTCCTCATATCTCGACCTCCTATCTTGACCTCCTATCCCATCCTCCTATCCCGACTTCATATCCCGACCTCCTATCCCGACCTCCTATCCCATCCTCATATCTCAACCTCCTATCTCGACCTCCTATCCTGACCTCCTATCCCGACCTCCTTTCCCGTCCTCCTATCTCGACCTCCTATCCCGACCTCCTTTCCCGTCCTCCTATCTCGACCTCCTATCTCGACCTCCTATCTCGACCTCCTATCTCTACCTCCTATCTTGACCTCCTATCCCATCCTCCTATCCCGACCTCCTTTCCCGTCCTCCTATCCCATCCTCCTATCCCATCCTCCTATTCAGGCCTCATATCTCGTCCTCATATCCCATCCTCATATCCCGACCTCCTATCTCGACCTCCCATGTAGTCCTCATATCCCGTCTTCATATCCCGACCAGTAATATGTGTACCAGGTATTGAAATATCTCCAGTCGTAAGGAAGTTATGTGGGAACATATATTTCCCATTGATTTGCATGGGACTTTAAACAAAAACACCACAAATGGGGGTAGTTAAGGGTTAAATTGACTGTCCTATATTTTAAGTGGACATATAAGTAACATGTGACCATGTATTATCGAAATATCTCCAGCCGTTTGGAAGTTATGCAGTAACACATATTTCCATTGACTTGTATGGGACTTTAAACATAAACCCCGCCCCTGGCAAATGGGGGTGGGTAAGGGTTAAATCACCTATTCTATGTTTGTTGTTGACATTTAAGTAACATATGTGCCAAGTTTCATGTTAATATCTTTAGCCGTTTGGAAGTTTTTGTGGAACATACACACACATATATATATATATATATATATATATATATATATATATATATATATATATACACACATACACACACACACGTTGAGTTTTATATATATATATATATATATATATATATATATATATATATATATATATAAATCTGCAGCACACAGGTCCAATATGGTGAAAAAGAAAAAACTTTATTCCATCATGTGAATGTCATACAGAGACGTTTCTGCTGGCTCTCCCAGCCTTTCTCAAGCTCATGCAAGTGTTCCAAATCACCCATTTTATAATGGCAACAATTACAAAGTCAATTACAAAAAAATAGTGAAAAACATAAAATACACAAAGTAAGGTATACATCATACAATCCATAGTATACATAAATACGTGCTCATTATAACCATATATAATATTCACCTACATAGTGAAGTGATAACACACCATTCAATTATATCCTTAATAAGGTTCTGATTGCAGTCTCAGAACATATGTGCACGTGTATTAAAAACTATTAAAATCAATACTTGCAGGCTATAAGGGAATCCCCACTCACCGCTATGTATATGTAAATCAGCGTGGAGGTATTCTACGGCGCATATGCGCCGGAAATGTGTAGTTTCAGAACGAGGGTTAGGAGTGCGGAAGTTGCCATAGGTATACCAGACGCTGCGTTCCACTCATGGACGTCACGCTGTGCACGCGCACAGTCGGCCCGGCCATGATTTTCATGCGGACAGCGCCGGCATCATCATGGCAACTCAACTTCACCAATATACAAAAGGTAATTCTTAACAAAAAATAGATAAATACAATAAAGAGTGACAAATAATAAAAGAAAAAAAGAAAAATAATAAAAGAAATATAATCAAATCAGGACTGTCCGGATTTGAACTCACAGTACTTGTGGTGGCACCACATTCATTTACTCCTCTCCTTCTGCTCTGTGCTATTCAGAAAACCTCAGTCAGACACAATGAAGTGTCCGGCCTTGGTTCGCATGTGGTCCTGTCCATGCTGAAATCCATAGTCTGAGGACTTCAGCAAGTCCTGGCCACTAGTGTGCACAGAGCCCTACAGAGAATTGGAGATTTAACCCATATCTAGGGATAATATTGCACTCAGTACACCGGCTTATGTCCACAAATCAAATAAAGTCATAATGAATAAATGATGTAAAAGTAAAATTAAAAATTAAAAATGAAATAACATAATAAAAAAAAAAAATGTATGAAAAATAATTTTTAAAGAATAAGATTGAAGGTGAGAAAAATGAAAGTAATCCAATAGTCAGAGGCTACTGATGATATTCGTGAGGTGCACTCCCATATCCCCTCTGAAACATATACACATGCAAAAAATATGAATAATAATCATAATTTATTAGATCAAAGCAAAACAATATGTCTTGTGTTCAGTGAGTGACGAAGTATTCCCATGTGGCCTCTGCAAGACAAAGGAAGAGAGAAAGATTATTAGTTATTATGTCTTTACCAGTAAAGATGTAAATAGCACACTAGTAATAACCACTCTGATGCTAGTTAGTCCCCACCCTCAGGCTGAAGCATAGGGTACCTCATCTCCCAACCACCCTCTGTGGTGTTTTAAATTCAACATTCAATCCAGATGGTTTTAAGGTATTCAGATCATAGATCCATTTCAGTTCCAGTCTCTTGAGTCGGCCCTGTCTATCCCCACCTCGTTTCATGGGTGGCACATGGTCAATGACCATGAACCTCAGGTCTCTCTCACCATGGTTCCGTTCAGTGAAATGTTTAGATACTGGGAGATCCAGTTTCTTTTTGCGAATCATATATCTGTGTTTATTCAGTCTTGTCTTGAGGTCCCATGTGGTCTCCCCAACATACAGGAGACCACATGGGCACCACAAGACATAGACCACATGAGATGTGTTACATGTTAGGTAATATCTGATTGGGTAAGATTTTCCCGTGGCCGGATGTGTGAATCTCTCACCTTTACACATCAGGCCACAGTTAGTGCATAACCTACATGGGAAACTTCCTTTTCTGATTGCAGTAAGGTATTGTTGACTGTCACTTTTTCTCAAAGAAATGTCAGCCCTCACCAACTTGTCCTTAAGGTTAGCTGAACGCCTATATGACATGGTTGGTGGGGATCTAAATTCAGGGATATTTGTGTGGCCCTCCAATATGTGCCAGTGCTTGCGGATGACTTTACCAATCTCTGGGGATATCTCACTATATGTAGTTACAAAGGTCAGGCAGGGATCCCTATGTGGTTTGACCTGTCCCACAGATAGACATCTGACTTGTACATTAATTCTAGATATTTGTTTGTCAATGAGTTTCTGCGGATAACCCCTCTCTCTGAAATTGGCTACCATTTTTTCCAGCGCTTTCTCAAATTTCTCATCAGTGTCCGTGATCCTCCTTGCCCTCAGTAGTTGACTATAGGGCAAGGAGTTCACCATCGGTCTAGGATGGCAACTTTCAAATTTTAACAGTGTATTACAGTCTGTGTCTTTTGTGTATAGGGCAGTTGACAACCGTCCATTGGATATAGTGACTTTTACATCCAAAAAGCTCACCGTTTCTGTCGAGTGGGTCAGTGTAAAGCGTATTCCTGTGTCCCTGCTGTTAAGGTATCCCTGAAACAATAGTAATTTAGTTAATCCACCAGTCCAAATAAGAAACACATCATCTATGTATCTCCACCACTCCAGGATATACCTGGAGTGATGGGATACATAGACGTGACAGTCCTCAAATCTTGACATAAAGATATTTGCGTATGTCGGCGCAACATTACTACCCATAGCGGTCCCCCGCTTCTGTAAATAAAATTTGATATTAAATAGAAAATAGTTGTTTTCCAGTATTATTCTCAGTAGGGAAACCAAAAAATCAATCTTCACCTCCAAAAATCCTGCTTGGTGTAGATAAGTGGATACAGCCTCCACACCCCCATCATGCTGGATGGAGGTGTAGAGGCTCACCACATCAAACGATGCAATAATCGTTCCCTCTGGTATTTGAATAGTCTAAATTTTTTGTAAAAAGTCAGCTGTGTCTCTGATATAAGATCTCGCCTTTACGACTCTACAGCCCCTACACCCACATGCCCTTGACATTCTCTCCATCTCGTTCAATCACACTCACTTATCTACACATGACTTCCTTCTCTGGTGGTGTCGCCCCAGCTCACGAGGTAAGATCTACTTTGCCTGTACATTTTCCTTCCTTCTTTCTCCGCTTTTCCTCCCCCCCCCCCTTTTTTTTTCTTTCCTCCCTTTCTGTTTTCCTATTTCTCTACTTTACATATGTGTCGAATTGTTTATATAGCATATGATTGTGCGGTTGCTTAATGCTACCTTACATTTAACACCAGATCTATGTGACATAACCTTGGTTGCGTTAAGTGGGTATTGACTGTATTCTTGTCAGCCATTCTATCGTTTGTGTTGAATGTCATTTGAGCGTTCTCTTTACTTTTAGAACTACTGACTTATTGACATGATCATGATGCTATAGTTCCCTGCAGACTTTCTGTATGTATTGTATTGAAAAAATATTTCAATAAACACTTACTGTTAAAAAAAAAAAAAAAAAAAGGATCTCGCCTTTACTGCAAACGGTCTCAAAACTTTGTCAAGAAAAACAGAAATCTTCGAAGTAATCGAGTTCCTGCCTGAGACAATTGGACGACCGGGTGGATTCACCCGGTCTTTGTGAACCTTAGGTAACAGATATAGCAACGGTGTTACTGGAAACAGGATTATCAAAATTTTTTTTAATCTCTTCATCAATCAATCTGGCACCCAGACCCCTCTCAATAACCACATTAATCTTTTTCTCAATCGCAAACTTTGGGTCACCTGATAAACATTGGTACACTTCTGTATCATTAAGTTGCCTGTAGGCCTCCTGAATATAAAGTTCCCTGTCCATGACCAAGACCGCGCCACCTTTATCGGCCGGCTTGATGACCAGGTCGTGGTCATGGACAAGGGACTTAAGAGAGTTAATTTCTACACTGGTCATGTTGGGGTGTTTTAATAGTCACATTTTAGTTTTACAATATCCCTTTTTACACATTCTGCAAAAGACTCAATAGCATGAGAATCCATGTTAGGTGTAAAGTCACTTACATTTCTGAGTCCATATTCCTTCAAACTCATTGCTGTATCACTGGGGGAGCAAGAGGAGACAGTTACTTGATTATCAACAGGGGTACTCTTGTTTGAAAACCACACTCTTAGTTTCAGTTTTCTCACAAACTGCACAAAGTCAATTTCAAACTGGAACCAGTCCATTCCCACACTAGGGCAAAAAGTTAACCCTTTACTTAATACTTGCTTTTGTTCCATAGACAGCTCTTTTGAAGAAATATTCACAATATTGGTTACTTCTCTTGTGATCCCTTGTGTTGTATACTCCTGTTTGTGCGGCTCCTTGTTTTTGTTCCCTCTGGTGTGCTTCCTGCCACTCCTCCTGTATCCTCCTCTTGAAAATTTCTCCATCTGGTCTGGGCCATCATCACGATTTCTTTCACACAGTGTAGAGGAGTGTACATGGGTGACAGATGGGTGTAGAGGAGTGCACAGAGGGGTGTAGAGAGGTGTAAAAGGGTGACAGATGGGTGTAGAAGAGTGAACATGGGTGACAGAGGGGTGTAGAGGAGTGTACAGAGGGGTGTAGGGTGATGTACAAGGGTGACAGATTGGTGTAGAAGAGTGAACATGGGTGACAGAGGGGTGTAGAGGAGTGTACACGGGTGACAGAGGCTTGTAGAGAAGGGTACATGGGTGACAGAAGGGTGTAGAAAAGTGTACATAGGTGACAGAGGGGTGTACATGGGTGACAGATGGGTGTAGAGGAGTGTACATGGGTGACAGAGGGCTATAGAGGAGTGTAGATGGGTGACAGATGGGTGTATATGGGTGACAGAGGGGAATAGAGGAGTGTACATGGGTGACAGAGGGAGGTAGAGGAGTGTACATGGGTGACAGAGGGGTGTAGAGGAGTCTACATGGGTGACAGAGGGGTGTAGAGGAGTGTACATGGGTGACAGAGGGGTGTAGAGGAGTGTACATGGGTGATAGATGGGTGTACATGGGTGACAGAGGGGTGTGGAGGAGTGTACAGAGGGGTGTAGGGAGGTGTACAAGGGTGACTGATGGGTGTAGAAGAGTGAACATGGGTGATGGGGGCATAGGGGGTGACGGGGTGGACAGGGGTGACAAGGATGTGGTCAGAGGGGTGGACAATGGAGGGTGAACATGGATGACAGGGGTGACAGAGGGTTGGATGGGGGGTGTAAATGGATGACAGGAGGGTGGACATGGGAGACAGGGGTTCAGAGGGGTGGACAAGGGTGACAAGGGGGTAAAAGAGGGACAGGAGTGACAGAGAGGGGTGGACTGGGGTGACAAAGGGACAGATGGGTGAACAGGAGGGTGAACATGGGTGACAGGGTAGACTATGGGGGTAAACGGGGGGTAAACATGAGTGACAGGGATGGACGGGGGAGTGGACAAGGCGGACATGGGTGAGAGGAGGGGTGGACATGGGTGACGGGGATGATAGGAGGGTGAACATGTGTGAGAGGGGGGTGGACATGAGTGACAAGGGGGTGGATATGGGTGACAGGGGGGGGTGGACATGGGTGACAGGGATGACAGGAGGGTGAACATGGGTGACATGGGTGACAGGGGGGTGGACATGGGCGACAGGAGGATGAGCATGGGTGACAGGGGGGTGACGGGGGGGACAGGGATGACAGGCGGGGTGGATAGGGGTGACAGGGGGGTGGACAGGGGTGACAGGGGGGTGGACCTGGGTGATGGTGGTGGGGGGGTTTGGACAGGGTTGAGAAGGAGTAACAGAGGGGTGGAAAGGGTACGGTACCTTAAGCAAGCCTGCCCCCGCAGTTTGCAGTTCCACGGCAGGCACGGGAGTCCGGTGCAGATGCAGCTCGTTCCACCCCAGGGCACCATTTCAGCTCACTGCGCCACAAGGGAGACGCAGGGGACGCAGATGGGGGACGCAGGGGGACGTGGGGGAGGCAGAGGACGCAAAGGGACGCTGTGTGCACAGTGCGCACGCAGGCTTCCATTCCCCCATGCGCCATCAGTCATAAGTGGGCAGGCCGGGGCGGGACATTTAAAAAAAAAAAAACATGGCAAAATCCCACGGCGCCAGGGGCAGTGCCGAACGGCACACACATGTGCTGCGGCACTGCGGTTGGGAATCACTGCTCTACGGTGTGACCACAAGGCTAGGCTGGTTAGCCATAGAAGAACTGGAGCGAGAGAAAGTGCTGATGGCTCATGAAGTGCAGAGCCCGGAAGCACAGAACGAAACGTACAGTAGGTCCCACGCAGCTGCCTTGGATTTTCTGGGAACGCAAATCTATGAGCAAGAGGTTCTGCTGGCTGCCAATGAGCAGTTGAGAAAACAATTGCTGTCTTTGGAAGATACTATCAGGGACTTGACAGAGTTGCTGTATAGTGAGAGGATGAACTCCTCTAAGCTCAAGAGTAAGCAACGAGAATATGTAAAGATGGAGGAGGACATGAAGGTACTAAAAGAGAGCAGAGACCAAGCTATGGTGGAATTGGCTAAAGAAAGGCTTCTGTGGCAAAAGCTACTGGATACATGGATGCTTTCTCTGAAAGTAGCGGAGTCTGAAACTAAGACTGAGGCGAAGCCATGTAAGAAGTTCTCTGAAGCTAAGATTGAGGGGAAGCCATGTGAGAAGTCCTCTGAAGCTAAGATTGAGGTGAAGCCATGTGAGAAGTACTCTGAAGCTAAGATTGAGGTGAAGCTATGTGAGAAGTCCTCTGAAGCTAATATTGAGGTGAAGCTATGTGAGAAGTCCTCTGAAGCTAAGACTGTGGTGAAACCAGGTGGGAAATCCTCTGAAGTTAAGACTGAGGTGAAACCAGGTGGGATATCTTCTGAAGTTGAAACTGAGGTGGAACCGTGTGAGGTCCTCTGAAGCTACAGAGAAAGGATGGTGGTCACTGGAAGTTGAAAGATTCTCTGAAGTAGAGCCTGAACCTAACGTAACAGCAGAGGTCCGGCAAGTCGAGGACGGAAGAAGACAAAGGTTGGAAGCATCTGTCTTGTCCCTACTTAGTTGCAAGAGCCCTGCACACACCAGGGTAAAGAACCTGGTGGTGAAGAAGGGTGACCAGAGTGGAACCCCTGGCACTTGGCGAAAGGTGACCGGGAGATGTGAACTTGGTGGCTGGTGAAAGTGCGGAAGAAAGTCAAGGACTTCAGTGACCGTTGGACAAAAGTTGTCCAAGAAGAACAAAAGGCAGAGGAACTCCGCCTGTCAAACACAAGTGCTCTTTCCCGGTGGTCTGAGCAAAGGGGGGGGGGGGGGGGATATGTGATAAAGTGGCAAGGAAAGGGTGCATTTCCTTAGCTCACTCTGGCGAAACCTTCACCTGGGGCCTAAGTAATGAGTCAGCAGAGAGGGGAGGTCTTCATAAGGAAGAGACACAGTGTAATCTTAGCTTTCCCTAGGAAACAGCAGGCTGGCTGTAAGGGGGAGACACGGGCCCTGTTGAGGAAATACACAGCAGGAGCTGTGAGTGGTCCGAGTGCTGGCGTGAAATGTGAGTAACAGGATGGAGGAGGCACATGTTTTGCAGGCTGAGGGTAGCTGATTAGTTAGTAGTAAGGACATGCTGATATGTGTATTCAGTGACCAGACGGTCTAGGATTTTATTTTGTTGCTGTTTTGTGTTTTGTTTTTGCCTTCAACCTGTATAAATAAAGCTGGCGAGGTGCCAGACTTGCGTTATGAACTGTTGTCTGCCGAGTTATTGAGAGGAACCATGGCCCGTGGCAGTGACCAGGATGATCCCAGAATTGTCCCCGAGGTGGAAACCTCACACCCTTCAAGCATGCATATATTATACCCCTTTATCCCTTAGCCTGTTTTGACCTTAATGACCAAGGCAAATTTTCAAAATCTGACATGCATCCACTTATTTGGTAATAACTGTGGAACGCTTTTACTTCTGAAAGCGATTCTGAGATTTGTTTTTTCGTGACATATTGTTCTTTACATTAGTGGCAAATTTTGATTGATATATTTAGCAGTTTTTGGGGAAAAAAAGCAAAATTTTGCGAAAAAAATGAAAATTATCATTTTTCTAGTTTTGATATTTTCTGCTCGCACAATAAATAGTCATTCCACCCCAAATTAATAATTAATTCAAATCTACAATATGTCTACTTTATGTTCCCATCATTACTTTATGTTCCCACATTCTTTTACTTTTTTGAATGTTAGAGGATTTATAAGTTTAGTAGCAATTTTCCAGATTTTCAAGAAAATTGCAAAATCAGATTTTTCAGGGACCATTTCAGCTCTGAAGTGGAATTAAGCTGGCCTGTATGTTAGATACCCCCATAAATCACCCCATTTTATAAACTACACCCCTTAAAGTAGTCAGAATGAGATTAAAGAAGTTTATTAACCCTTTAGGCATTAGAAATAGAAGAAAAGTGGAGGAATAATTTTAACATTTAACATTTTTTGTAGATTTTTCATTTTAATCCATTTTTTTCTGTAACACAGTAGGTGTTTACAAAGATATAAAACTCAAGATTTATTCCCCGAATTCTGACGTACTTAGAAATATCCCACATGTGGCCTTTCTGTGCTAAGTGTCTCTCACATAGGCCTCAGACATGAAGGCGTGCTGTGTGGATTCTGGGGCATCCATTTAGTTTTGGATGTTTTGTTGGCATCATATAAAATTACAGGGGCCTTGGGGTGCAAAAAATTTTTGGGGAGACAAGTTGACGTTTTCATTGGTACCATTCTGGGGGTACATGTGACACTCTGATCGTTTTTTATTTTATTTTTTATGAGGTGGTATACATAAAAAAAATGGATTCTGTGGTTGTTCTTTATTTAATTTTTTTAGGTATAAATGACATGCTAACATTACATTGCAGGTTTATAGGATTACGGCAATACCAAATTTATATACTTTTTTAAAATATTTTAGTTCCTTTATGGCATAAAAACTATTTATTTTTTTAAATCATGTTTGTAGGTCGACCTGTAACTTTTTAAATTTTTCACTGACGCAATTGTGTGAGGACTCTTTTTTTTGCAGGATATGTTGTTGTATTTGGGGGAACTATTTTTGGGGGTGTATTATACACATATATAAGTTATTTTATTATTTTTTATATTTTTTTCCAATATTTTAATGTCATTTTTTTCCACATTTTATTTTTTATGGTTTCCACTTTTTTCACACTTAAGATTTTCACTAATATACACATAATTCAATAGAGTACACATCTGTACTCCATTGAATTGTGCCTATGTCTGCCAGTACCTTAGGTAGGGACTGATCACTCATGTTGCTATGACAACAGAGGCCACTATCAGTCCTCCGGTTGCCATGGCAGCCATCGGTGCTCTGCTTTCACTTGGAAGAGCACCGACCAGTGACAGAGGAAGCTCTGTTCCTCTGTTGCCCTAATAGACGCTGAAGTCTTAGTGACCGCAGCGTCTACAGGGTTGACCCAGGGTTGATCCTGAGTTCCCGCTGGTGGCCTCCTCCGATGGGGCCCCCCTCACACAGTGAAGCGACGGAGGAGAGGGGAAAGGAGGAGACCCACACCAGATCCCTGCTATTGGTCCGTCTGTACTGATGGACCAATAGCAGCGATCGCCTGCCGGGGACCCCTGCGATTGGTCCCTGGCCGGCTTCAGGGAGGCTCAGCTGTGTAGCACAGCCTAGCTCAATAAACTGTGACAGCGCCGACAGTTTATTCTCATCAGGTACATGTTATTGCGGTAAGTCATCTGTAATCACCATGTACATGTACCTGATTTTGCAGGAAGGGGGTTAAGCTGGGGGAGCTACAGAAGGCTAGTGTGAATACCTTCATTTTCTTGGTCATGGCAAAGGCTGTTTATACATTTATGTTACATACCTTGGCTAAACACTTCATTTTTCTAAATTGTTTTGGTTGATAATTTTTGGATTTGGTGGTTTCCACAGAATTACTGAATCTGACAGACCTATGTGACTAGCATTTTATACTCGGCTAAGCATTGTATCATTGTTACATGGCTCCTGGTTCAGAATCATATAACAGGCCCTACAGCCAACAATATCAATCTGCTTGTTTAGCCCACGCTAGCATCACTGTGAAAAATTTAACATTTCTTTTACTTCTGTCATATGTTTAACTAGATTTTTCTTTTCTATCAGGCTTTGTATTTCTCGTGACACTGTGATAACTGAAACCTACGTAAAAGTACAAAAATGTATAATATAATATATCATTATGAGTGAGAACTTGGAGTCAATGAAAACAAAAGTATACAGTGTACAAAGTAGAAAAGTTTTCCAGCTCCGGGTAAGTATAAAATGCAGAATCCTTATTTAATTAAATATAAATTGTAGTGCAATGACTTGCCAGATATAGAAAACAGACAAATGAAATACCAAGTATAAAAGTGTTTAGTCATTTACTATGTTTTAATTATGGAGAAATAAAGATTTAGCATTTTATACTTTTATGCACAGAGCTGGAGAACATTTCTACATTATTTCTAAGTTTTGTATTTTGTATTATAGTATTTATTTAATAAGAGTGTTTTTTTTCATCACTGGGCAACACATAAATAAACAGCATGTCTAATCTCAGCCATAGTTTTTATGATGCCTTACTTTTGGTTTGTAAAAACAGCACAGAGTATTTTTACAAACATTTTTGGGAGAATTTTTTTATTCAGTCAATTTTTCTCAAGTACTTATCATTTATAAGGCATTTTCCACGTCCTATAAATGAATCGTAAAAGGGTATGCTTGCGCTAGAGACTTCAAGAAAAAGGTGGGCCACAGAAGATCCTTTCAAACAATTGGTCTACTGACATAATAAGACTAGGTTCACACTGCTGAACTTCTGAGTGGAATTCTGTTTTGAAATTCCACTTGGAAATTCCAATGCAGCAGAGTCCCATTGCTGTCAATGGGATTCCACTGCACAGTGTAGTTCCACTGATGATATTCTGCTGCCAAAAATATGGTCTTGTCCATTCTTTAGATGGAATCTGCTCCGCAGTCATTGGCATCTATTGGGACGGCAATGTCCACACAGTCCTAGCACCTACTGATTCAGTCGGCACTTATGAGCTCTGAGTTTCATAAGTGTGAACTGAACCAGGCCTTACTGAAACAGAGAGACTTCTCCCATCCATTCAAGTTAGAGACTGTAATATTAATTCAGGTCAGACCGTTACTGTTTTTTTTTTACTTGATGTATCTGTTGCAGTTCAAGACTTTGGTGTTGGACTTGCATTCCATTGAGTTTGCATAAGAAATAATAAGAAATATAGGAATCCTACTTTGTATTGTGATTGTGTCTAGTTCTTCCACATTACATGTAAGATCTGCAGGGCTTCTTTATATGAGAGCAGTGACAGTTATCAGAGCTGTTTTACTGAGCTAAACATTTCCTGCAAAGAGACACCTGATAGCCTTTTGGTTGCCTGCTGCAGCTATTAAGGGAGCTTTGGTGCTTTCTGCTTATTATTTTACACTCAGCTTAACAGTAAAACATCATACCAAGCTCCCCTTTGTGGTAGTTGCAAGCAGACAGAATGCTTTTTACTTTTATTCCCTAAAAAGGGGATTTAAAACTATAAATCAGTAAAAGGAAGCACAATAAGAAATGGTGCATAAAATGCTGGGGTAGGGGTATTATGTATTGAAAATTACAAACCTGCTTATATAGTGTTGTCACAAATTGTACTAGTTTCAGCATGTTCTTGTTTGACACAACCTGACAATGGGGATAGTGATGAAAAAATAGATCTGAATGCTTATTTCTTTTTATAAATAATAACAAACACAGGACAACACAAATGCTTACTTTTTAGACAGACTTTATTTGACTTAAAGGAGTATTCTCTTCTACAAACTTCACAGCAGGTGATGTGTTCATAGCTTGCTGCCTTGTGCAAAGCAATGTAACAGGCAGAAGAGCAGGCAGGTAATGAATACAACTTTGAACACCGTGTCTAAAGGGTTAATAGCGCAGCACCACGATCAGTGCCGTGCTATTAGCCACGGGCCAGATCCACTGTGGCCTCGCGTTATAGAACGGGAGCGGACTCAGGACGTACAGGTATGCCCTGAGTCCTTAAGGAGTTAAGGATCAGTTAATGGTAATTGTCATAGTTATGGCTAGGGGTAGAAGGAATGTACCCCTGGTAACTAACAGCTTCTTCTGAATTAAAAAGCACTCGCTTTTTATAAGCTATGCAGAAATGATCCAATTTTTGGGAAGTCCCAACAGGATTTTTTTCTACAAATAAAAAGATGAACATAGTCTCCCTTTTTAGGGGTTAATCTGTAATACAGGGTATTACAAAGAATGTATGTGGTACAAAGAAAAAAAATCATCAATATAGTCAAATGCAGATAGATAGATAGTCAAAATGCATAGAAAACAAAAAAATAAATAAATGAGAACCCAAATCTTAAACAGGGAAGGAAAGAAGAGTAAATATGGTACCACCTGAGAAGCTGATCACAGTCCTCTACCTTCGCCCTAAACTAATGGGTAAGAATGAAAAAATAGGTGAATTTTGTTGAATCATTCTAACTAAAAACTAGGTGTACTAAAAACTTGGTCCACAATGATTAAATAGTCCAGGATACGTTGCAACAGAATTAATCATCACTATGACGACTCTCCACACCAGTGTTAATTTTGACAGCAAATTTTGATTTACTTTTAGTTAGAGATGAGCAAACTTTTGAAAAATTCTATGCAGGAAAAACTTTGGTTCGATCTGAATTTATTTATGGCGAATCTATATTAAAAATGGCTATTTCTGGACTAAAGAGAGCCTCAATAGGGGTGTAAAACACTTTGCTTTGTTCTAACTGTCACGATTCGGCTGGCTGGAGGTGGATCCTCTGTGCCAGAGAGGGATTGGCGTGGACCGTGTTGGTGGACCGGTTCTAAGTTGCTACTGGTATTCACCAGAGCCCGCCGCAAAGCGGGATGGTCTTGCAGCGGCGGTAGCAACCAGGTCGTATCCACCAGCAACGGCTCAACCTCTCTGACTGCTGAAGATAAGCGCGGTACAAGGGAGTAGACAAGAGCAAGGTCGGATGTAGCAGAAGGTCAGGGCAGGCAGCAAGGATCGTAGTCAGGGGCAACGGCAGGAGGTCTGGAACACAGGCTAGGAACACACAAGGAAACGCTTTCACTGGCACAATGGCAACAAGATCCAGCAAGGGAGTGCAGGGGAAGTGATGTATAAATAGGGAGTGCACAGGTGAACACACTAATTAAGCCTGCTGCGCCAATCAGTGGCGCAGTGGCCCTTTAAATTGCAGAGACCCGGCGCGCGCGCGCCGGGACAAGACCGACGGGGAGCGAGTCAGGTACGGGAGCCGGGATGCGCATCGCGAATCGCATCACGGCTGAGAGAGACATTGCAGCGCACCCGGTCAGCAGGTCTGACCGGGGCGCTGCAAATGCGAGGAAATTGCGAGCGCTCCGGGGAGGAGCGGGGACCCGGAGCGCTCGGCGTAACAGTACCCCCCCCCCTTGGGTCTCCCCCTCTTCTTGGAGCCTGAGAACCTGAGAATAAGACTTTTGTCTAGGAAGTTGTCCTCAGGTTCCCAGGATCTCTCTTCTGGTCCACAGCCCTCCCAATCCACCCAAAAAATTTTTTTTCCTCTGACCGTCTTGGAGGCCAGAATCTCCTTCACGGAGAAGACGTCAGAAGAACCGGATACAGGAGTGGGAGAAACAAGTTTGGGAGAGAAGCGGTTAATGATGAGTGGTTTAAGGAGAGAGACATGGAAGGCATTGGGAATACGAAGAGAAGGAGGAAGAAGGAGTTTATAAGAGACAGGGTTGATCTAGCACAAGACTTTGAAAGGACCAAGATAGCGTGGTCCCAGTTTGTAACTGGGGACACGAAAACGGACATATTTAGCAGAGAGCCATACCTTGTCTCCGGGAGCAAAAATGGGGGGAGTTCTTCTTTTCTTATCGGCAAATCTTTTCATCCGGGATGAAGCCTGTAAAAGAGAATTTTGGGTCTCTTTCCATATGGTGGAAAGATCACGAGTCACTTCATCCACAGCGGGCAAACCAGAGGGCAAGGGAGTAGGGAGGGGCGGAAGAGGGTGACGGCCGTACACCACGAAAAATGTGGACTTAGCAGAAGATTCGGAGACTCTGAAGTTGTATGAGAATTCGGCCCATGGTAGAAGATCTGCCCAGTCATCCTGGCGGGAGGAAACAAAATGCCGTAAATAGTCACCCAGGACCTGATTAATTCTTTCTACTTGCCCATTGGATTGGGGATGATAAGAAGAAGAGAAGTTTAATTTAATCTTGAGCTGTTTACAGAGGGCCCTCCAGAATTTAGACACGAATTGGACGCCTCTATCCGAGACGATATGCGTGGGCAATCCATGAAGGCGAAAAATGTGTACAAAAAATTGCTTTGCCAACTGAGGCGCTGAAGGAAGACCAGGAAGAGGAATAAAATGT
Organism: Hyla sarda; assembly: GCF_029499605.1. Taxonomy (NCBI): domain Eukaryota; kingdom Metazoa; phylum Chordata; class Amphibia; order Anura; family Hylidae; genus Hyla; species Hyla sarda. The sequence goes on along the minus strand of NC_079192.1, from coordinate 187,462,872 downwards.
GCCATCTTGGAAAATCGATCAACGACCACCCAAACAACTGTGTTGCCACGGGATGAGGGCAAGTCTGTAATAAAGTCCATACCAATCTGTGACCAAGGCTGTTCGGGAACGGGCAGAGGATGAAGGAGGCCAGCAGGCTTCTGGCGAGGAGTCTTATCCCGGGCACAGACAGTACAGGCCCGCACAAAATCAACAACATCCGTCTCCAGAGTCGGCCACCAATAAAAACGAGAGATGAGTTGCAAGGATTTTTTGATGCCCGCATGGCCTGCAAGATGGGAGGAGTGTCCCCATTTGAGAATCCCCAGACGCTAGCGTGGAGAAACGAAGGTCTTCCCTGGAGGAGTTTGCCTGATGGAGGCTGGAGAAGTGGAGATCAGACAGTCCGGAGGAATGATGTGTTGCGGAGAGACCTCTACTTCAGAGGCATCAGAAGAACGAGAGAGGGCATCGGCCCTAATGTTCTTGTCAGCAGGGCGAAAATGAATTTCAAAGTTAAAACGGGCAAAGAACAACGACCACCTGGCCTGGCGAGGGTTCAGTCGTTGGGCAGACTGAAGATAGGAGAGATTCTTGTGATCAGTGTATATGATAACTGGAAATTTTGATCCCTCCAGCAGATGCCTCCATTCCTCAAGCGCCAATTTAATGGCCAGTAGTTCTCGATCCCCGATGGAGTAATTTCTCTCCGCTGGAGAGAAGGTCCTAGAAAAAAACCCACAAGTAACAGCATGCCCGGAAGAATCTTTTTGTAGAAGGACAGCTCCAGCTCCCACTGAGGAGGCATCTACCTCCAATAGGAAGGGTTTAGATGGGTCAGGTCTGGAGAGCACGGGAGCAGAAGAAAAGGCAGACTTGAGATGTTTAAATGTGTCTTCCGCTTGTGGAGACCAGGACTTCGGATTGGCATTTTTCTTGGTTAAAGCCACGATAGGAGCCACAATAGTGGAAAAGTGTGGAATAAAATTGTCTGTAATAATTGGCAAACCCCAAAAAACGTTGGATAGCACGGAGTCCGGAGGGGCGTGGCCAATCTAAGACGGCAGAGAGTTTATCTGGGTCCATTTGTAGTCCCTGGCCAGAGACCAAGTATCCTAGGAAAGGAAGAGATTGACATTCAAAGAGACATTTCTCCATTTTGGCATAAAGTTGATTGTCCCGAAGTCTCTGAAGAACCATGCGGACATGCTGGCGGTGTTCTTCTAAGTTGGCAGAAAAAATCAGAATATCGTCCAGATAAACCACAACACAGGAATATAAGAGATCACGAAAAATTTCATTAACAAAGTCTTGGAAGACGGCAGGGGCGTTGCACAGGCCAAAGGGCATGACCAGATACTCAAAGTGTCCATCTCTGGTGTTAAATGCAGTCTTCCATTCGTCCCCCTCCCTGATGCGGATGAGATTATAAGCCCCCCTTAAGTCCAGTTTGGTAAAGATGTGGGCACCTTGTAGGCGATCAAAGAGTTCCGAGATAAGAGGTAAGGGGTAGCGGTTTTTTACCGTGATTTTATTAAGTCCGCGGTAGTCAATGCAAGGGCGTAGGGAGCCATCTTTTTTGGACACAAAAAAAAATCCAGCTCCGGCAGGAGAGGAGGATTTGCGGATAAAGAAACAAAAGGAGTTGATCAGCTCACCAAAGTCCATATTTGTCAAGCATCAGGCAATAGTCCCGGAGCACGGAGACAGGGAGCCGCCACTCCCCGTGGAACTGAGAAAAAGGAAATGGAGGGGGTCCAGCTCCTGGATTGAGGTATCCAATAAAATTTAACCTATAATGGCAACTAATTAAAACATGGAAAATCGCCACTAGGTGGCGAGTGACATGTCACTAAAATCAAAAGGGGGGTGAAACGCCGACGCGTTTCGAGCAGTTGCTCTTAGTCATGGCGTTGGTACCTAGTCACACGGGGGTTTAAATACCCACTGGCATATGGTCGGGTCCCACCGTGGAAAAAACTCCCCGCCTCCGTCAAACAGGATGTGACGTGGCATAGGGAAGGTAGTCAGAGAAAAAGGAAGGTGCGGCCAGGTAAGAACTAACTAAGTAGAAAAAGATGGCTGATTAACCCATGAGTGACCTGTATGTCATATCAGTCTAGGTGTGGTAACATCCAATGTATGCAAACAATGCAGTATAATAGTGCAGCGGCCGCTCGTGGGGTATACCCGGGTAGTTAGACTGTCATAACATAGTCAGCATTAGAAAAAAACCCGGGCACACTTCAACCAGAATATGATAATAAGTAAATAGATAAAGCGCATATTGTGAATTCCAACCTATATGTCCAAACTCGCATACGAATATAATAATATACATGGGAATTTAACCCATAGCTAAATGTGATATTGTAATAAACATGTTTAACAATTAGGCGAGTTAGATGCTTAAATACGATGCGCACAAGACCACTAATAGAAAAAATATATATATATATATAAACATATGCTGAGACTGTTTAGGAGACATGATAAATTCATAAATATTTTTTAGTATTCAGACACATGGGAACCTGTCGGTAAGCACATATTGCAATAGGGGACAGGAATCGCAACATAAAATAAAACTCAGAGGGTAAGTAAGTTCTGCCATAGCCACGGTTAAATGATATACAGAAAACACCATATAAGGCTGAATGAAAAAAATACTAATTTAGTAAAAATACATGAGGTCATTTCTATAGTTAAGACCCATAGGAGCACGTGTTTCCATCCTTAAGATCCAAAAAGCCTCTCTCGTGTGAAGGGCATGTAACCAATCACCCCCGCGTTTGGGGGGGGGGGGGGTACTTTTTCAATTTCCTGGATGGAAATAGTGTTACTTTTCCCTTCATGGTGCTCCACTAAATGCCTGGTCAAACCAGACATTGATCGGGAGGAAAAATTAGGGCGGATGGCAAGATGTTCATAAATCCTTCTTTTTAATTTTCGTCCCGTGCACCCTATGTATTGCATTCTGCATGCAACACATGTTGCACAGTAGACAACATGTTCGCTATCACAGTTAAGAAAGCTTTTTATAGTGTAGCTAATGCCTGTTGCTACTGACACAACCTGGTGGGAGGAGGGCATGAGAGTGCACATGTTACACCGGGACCTTCCACATTTGTGGCTCCCATTAGTGTGGAGCCATGTATTAGCGGGTTTGTCGACCGGTAGATCACTGGGTGACAAAATGGACCCCAGAGATCTAGCTTTCTTAGCTACACATCTAACCCCTCCAGACAGCAGTTTCGCCATGTCATCGTTTTGTAACAATACTGGGATATGCTTGGTGATTATATTTTTGATTTGATCAAAATTTTGGCTATAAGGAGTGGTGAAAGTAGGAGTGAAACACCATTCCTTATTTTCTTCATGTGACGGAAGCAAGTACTCATCCCTAGATTTGGCATCAGCAATGGATTTTGCCCTAGCAAGTACAGCACCACTGTATCCCCTACGTTTCAGACGTCCAGTGATGCCAGCACTTGCTGACTGATAGAATATGTCATTCGAGGATGCCCTTTTTGCCCTTATGTATTCTCATATAGGGAGATTCTTTGTGGTATGTGCAGGATGTCCACTTTGGGCATGCAAAATGCTATTGCCCGCTGTGGTTTTGCGGAACATACTTGTATCAATTTTTAGAGTATGTTTGTTACCCATCAGGGTGACATCAAGAAAATTGATCGCTTCTTTTTCTCTGACCATAGTGAAGCGTAGATTCAAATCATTGTCATTGAGGCCAGACAAAAAAACATCAAACTCATATTCCCCCAAACCTTGGCATATTAGGAGGAGATCGTCTATATACCTGCCGTACCAGTAGATGCTACTCTGGTACGGATTACAGGTAGCATACAGACGATGCTCCTCCCAGAACGTCATGTAAAGATTGGCAAGGGAGGGGGAGAATTTAGCCCCCATAGGACAACCAGTAACCTGAAGAAAAAACAAACCATTGAAGGTAAAATAATTGTGTTGTAACAGAAAAACCAAAACTTCAACTATATACTGCCTTAGACAAGGACTGTACTCAGTGTATTTGTTAAGATGATATGTCAGCGCTAGTTCAGCCTTGTCATGTGGTATGCAGCTATATAGTGATGCCACATCACAAGAGACCCACTCAAAGCCACTTTTCCACTCAATTTGAGACATGGCATTTAGGAGAGACTTTGTATCCCTGATATAGCCCATCGTCCTCTGGACCAGGGGTTGTAGCATATGATCAAGCCAATTACCCAAACGCTCAAGGAGCGAATCAATACCCGCAACTATGGGGCGGAAAGGGTCGTGGGAAGACATTTTTGTGGGTCTTCGGAAGAGCATGAAAAACCGGTATTTTTGGATATTTGGGATTAAGGAATTCTTTTTGTTTTTGAGTGATTATATCAGACATAACCCCTTCCTCCAATATACGTTCCAATTTCGTTCTCACCACATTAGTGGGATCAGATGGAATTCTTTTATATGTTGTTGCATCCCCTAGCATATTCATAATCTCTCTTTCATACAGGGTTTTATCCAAAATAACCACAGATCCTCCCTTATCTGCCTGTCTGATGTATATGTGTAGGTTATTCTTTAGATCCTGTAAAGCTTTGTTATCCTTCTTATTGAAATTGGTGGGTGATGTTGATGTCTGTCTTTCTAGATTGCGCAGGTCCATTTCCACTCTGCGTTGATATATATCCATAGCCTCGACTCTGGAGTTAATAGGGTAGAAGCTGGGGTTTGTTGTGGGAAAAATGTCCTTAGTGGAAATAATATTATTGTTTGTACTGTTAGATGAAACTTGCAAGTCCATGAGATTCAAACATGTGATCTGATCTGCAAAGCTCGTATGGAGCGGTAAGTTAGCTTTTCCTATTTGATTTAATATGGAAGGTTTTGATCCATTTGATTGTAATTCCACCATATCTGTATCACAAAAATGTTTCTTTACAGTAAGGGCTCGAATGAATGAGGCTCGAGTTCTTACCTGGCCGCACCTTCCTTTTTCTCTGACTACCTTCCCTATGCCACGTCACATCCTGTTTGACGGAGGCGGGGAGTTTTTTCCACGGTGGGACCCGACCATATCCCAGTGGGTATTTAAACCCCCGTGTGACTAGGTACCAACGCCATGACTAAGAGCAACTGCTCGAAACGCGTCGGCGTTTCACCCCCCTTTTGTTTTTAGTGACATGTCACTCGCCACCTAGTGGCGATTTTCCATGTTTTAATTAGTTGCCATTAAAGGTTAAGTTTTATTGGATACCTCAATCCAGGAGCTGGACCCCCTCCATTTCCTTTTTCTCATTTGCGGATAAAGCCCTTTTTTAAATTTTCCTGGATGTACTCAGACATGGCAAGAGTCTCTGGAGCAGACAGAGGATAGATTCTGCCCCGGGGTGGAGTAGTACCCGGGAGGAGGTCAATAGGACAGTCATAAGGCCTGTGAGGGAATAAAGTCTCAGCTTGCTTCTTGCAAAAGACGTCAGCATAGTCCATATAAGCCTTAGGAAGACCGGATACAGGGGGAACCACAGGGTCACGGCAGGGAGTACTGGGAACCGGTTTAAGACAGTCCTTGAGACAAGAAGTGCCCCAGTTCTTGATTTCTCCTGTGGACCAATCAAGGGTTGGGGAATGGCTTTGAAGCCTTGGTAATCCAAGAAGAATTTCAGAAGTGCAGTTGGAGAGGACCAAAAATTCAATTTTTTCGTGATGAGGTCCGATGCACATTAGGAGAGGTTCCGTGCGGTAACGCACGGTACAGTCCAATCTTTCATTGTTAACAGAATTGATGTAAAGGGGTCTGGCGAGACTGGTCACCGGGATGTTGAACCTGTTGATGAGAGAGGCCAAAATAAAATTTCCTGCAGATCCGGAATCCAGGAAGGCCATAGCAGAGAAGGAGAAGGTAGAGGAAGATATCCGCACAGGCACAGTAAGGCGTGGAGAAGCAGAGTTGACATCAAGAACTGTCTCACCTTTGTGCGGAATCAGCGGGCGTCTTTCCAGGCGGGGAGGACGGATAGGACAATCCTTCAAGAAGTGTTCGGTACTGGCACAGTACAGGCACAGATTCTCCATGCGGCGTCGTGTCCTCTCTTGAGGTGTCAAGCGAGACGGGTCAACTTGCATAGCCTCCACGGCGGGAGGCACAGGAACGGATTGCAGAGGACCAGAGGAGAGAGGAGTCGGGGAGAGAAACCGCCTCGTGCGAACAAAGTCCATATCCTGGCGGAGCTCCTGACGCCTTTCGGAAAAACGCATGTCAATGCGGGTGGCCAGATGAATAAGTTCATGCAGGTTAGCAAGAATTTCTCGTGCGGCCATCACATCTTTAATGTTGCTGGATAGGCCTTTTTTAAAGGTCGCGCAGAGGGCCTCATTATTCCAGGATAATTCGGAGGCAAGAGTACGGAATTGGATGGCGTACTCGCCAACAGAAGAATTACCCTGGACCAGGTTCAGCAGAGCAGTCTCAGCAGAAGAGGCTCGGGCAGGTTCCTCAAAGACACTTCGAATCTCCGTGAAGAAGGAGTGTACAGAGGCAGTGACAGGGTCACTGCGGTCCCAGAGCGGTGTGGCCCATGACAGAGCTTTCCCAGACAGAAGGCTGACTACGAAAGCCACCTTAGACCTTTCAGTAGGAAACTGGTCCGACATCATCTCCAAGTGCAGGGAACATTGTGAAAGAAAGCCACGGCAAAACTTAGAGTCCCCATCAAATTTATCCAGCAAGGATAATCGTAGGCCGGAAGCGGCCACTCGCTGCGGAGGAGGTGCAGGAGCTGGCGAAGGAGATTGTTGCTAGAGTTGTGGTAATAGCTGCTGTAGCATCACGGTCAGTTGAGACAGCTGGTGGCCTTGTTGTGCTAACTGTTGCGACTGCTGGGCGACCACCGTGGTGAGGTCGGCGACAACTGGCAGTGGGACTTCAGCGGGATCCATGGCCGGATCTACTGTCACGATTCGGCTGGCTGGAGGTGGATCCTCTGTGCCAGAGAGGGATTGGCGTGGACCGTGTTGGTGGACCGGTTCTAAGTTGCTACTGGTATTCACCAGAGCCCGCCGCAAAGCGGAATGGTCTTGCAGCAGCGGTAGCAACCAGGTCGTATCCACCAGCAACGGCTCAACCTCTCTGACTGCTGAAGATAAGCGCGGTACAAGGGAGTAGACAAGAGCAAGGTCGGACGTAGCAGAAGGTCAGGGCAGGCAGCAAGGATCGTAGTCAGGGGCAACGGCAGGAGGTCTGGAACACAGGCTAGGAACACACAAGGAAACGCTTTCACTGGCACAATGGCAACAAGATCCGGCAAGGGAGTGCAGGGGAAGTGATGTATAAATAGGGAGTGCACAGGTGAACACACTAATTAAGCCTGCTGCGCCAATCAGTGGCGCAGTGGCCCTTTAAATTGCAGAGACCCGGTGCACGCGCGCCCTAAGGAGCGGGGCCGCGCGCGCCGGGACAAGACCGACGGGGAGCGAGTCAGGTACGGGAGCCGGGATGCCCATCGCGAGCGGGCGCCTCCCGCATCGCGAATCGCATCCCGGCTGAGAGAGACATTGCAGCGCACCCGGTCAGCAGGTCTGACCGGGGCGCTGCAAATGCGAGGAAATTGCGAGCGCTACGGGGAGGAGCGGGGACCCGGAGCGCTCGGCGTAACACTAACACGCATATCGTGAGTGCAGGGGTAATGGAATAATACTGTAATTCAGAATGACATGCAGATTACAGGCATGGCTTTTAGAATAACTGCCGCAGAGCAGTACAATGACAGAGCCTGGAGTTGGCATCAGTATGAGGAGACAATATAGTGGCTGAATGACACAGCTTGGATGTGGCTGAAGCATGAGGAGACCATATAGTGGCTGAACGATACAGTGTCGAGGTGGCGGCAGCATGAGTAGACCATATAGTGGCTGCTTAACACAGCGTGGCGGTTTTGGCAGCATGAGGAGACCATGTAGTGGCTGAATGACACAGCCTGAAGGTGTGTGCAGCTTGATGAGACCATATAGTGGCTGAATGACACAGCTTGGATGAGGCTGAAGCATGAGGAGACCATATAGTGTCTGAATGACACAGTGTGGAGGTGGCGGCAGCATGAGGAGACCATATAGTGGCTGCTTGACACAGCGTGGCGGTGTTGGCAGCATGAGGAGACCATATAGTGGCTGAATGACACAGCTTGGATGAGGCTGAAGCATGAGGAGACCATATAGTGTCTGAATGACACAGTGTGGAGGTGGCTGCAGCATGAGGAGACCATATAGTGGCTGCTTGACACAGCGTGGCGGGGTTGGCAGCATGAGGAGACCATATAGTGGCTGAATAACACAGCTTGATTGAGGTTGAAGCATGAGGAGACCATATAGTGTCTGAATGACACAGTGTGGAGGTGGCGGCAGCATGAGGAGACCATAAAGTGGCTGCTTGACACAGCGTGGAGGTGTTGGCAGCATGAGGAGACCATGTAGTGGCTGAATAACACAGCTTGATTGAGGTTGAAGCATGAGGAGACCATATAGTGGCTGAATGACACAGCGTAAAGGTTTTGACAGCATGAGGAGACAATATAGTGGCTGAATGACACAGTGTGGAGGTGTTGGCAGCATGAGGAGACCATATAGTGGCTGAATGACACATCGTGGAGGTGTTGGCAGCATGAGGAGACCATATAGTGGCTGAATGACACAGCATGGAGATGTTGGCAGCAGGAGGAGACCATATAGTGGCTGAATGACACCACGTGGAGGGGTTGGAAGCATGAGGAGACCATATAGTGGCTGTATGACACAGCATGCAGGTGTTGGCAGCATGAGGAGACCATATAGTGGCTGAATAACACAGCTTGGATGAGGCTGAATCATGAGGAGACCATATAGTGGCTGAATGACACAGCATGGAGGTGTTCGCAGCATGAGGAGACCATATAGTGGCTGAATGACACAGTGTGGAGGTGTTGGCAGCATGAGGAGACCATATAGTGGCTGAATGACACAACATGGAGGTGTTGGCAGCTTGAGGTGACCATATGGTGACTGAATAACACAGCTAAATTGAGGCTGAAGCATGAGGAGACCATATAGTAGCTGAATGACACAGCATGGAGGTGGTGGCAGCATGAGGAGACCCTATAGTGGCTGCTTGACAAAGTGTGGCGGTGTTGGCAGCATGAGGAGACCATATAGTGGCTGAATGACACAGTGTGGAGGTGTTGGCAGCAGGAGGAGACCATATACCGTGTTTCTCCGAAAATAAGACCGGGTCTTATATTAATTTTAGTCACAAAAAACACACTAGGGCTTATTTTCAGGGTAGGGCTTATTTATTTACGGTATGTACCTTTAACAACATGGGGGGCTGTACCAGTGTGGAGGATGTGGGGCTGTAGCAGTGTGGAGGATGCCGCACCCCCCCATCTTCCACACTGCTACAGCCCCCCAGCCTCCTACAGCCCCCATCCTCCCCACTCCTGCAGCCCCCCATCCTCCCCTTCCCCTATCATCCTCCACACTCCTAAAGTGCCCCCCACCCCTCTGCCATAATAAACTAGGGTAGACATTTCATCCCCCTGGCTCAATTACGGTAACTTGCCGCGGGTCCAGCCAAGTGGGGGGGGGGGTGGATAGTGGTCTGCTGGCATTACTGGCAGTCGCAGTCCGGATCTGGACCGCGGTCTGCCAGTTCATTACCCCTGGCCTAGGTCTTATTTTCGGGGTAGGGCTTATATTGCAGCCCACCCTGATAATCCTGCTAGGGCTTACTTTCGGGGTAGGGTTTATTTTCGGGGAAACAGGGTAGTGGCTGAATGACACAGCGTGGAGGTGTTGGCAGCATGAGGAGACCATATAGTGGCTGAATAACACAGCGTGGAGGTGTTGGCAGCGTGAGGAGACCATATAGTGGCTGAATAACACAGCGTGGAGGTGTTGGCAGCATGAGGAGACCATATAGTGGCTGAATGACACAGCGTGGAGGTGTTGGCAGCATGAGGAGACCATATAGTGGCTGAATGACACAGCGTGGAGGTGTTGGCAGCATGAGGAGACAATAAAGTGGCTGAATGACAAAGCTTGGATGAGGCTGAAGCATGAGGAGACCATATAGTGGCTGAATGACACAGCATGGAGGTACTCGCACCATGAGGAGACCATATAGTGGCTGAATGACACAGCATGGAGGTGTTGGCAGCAGGAGGAGACCATATAGTGGCTGAATGACACAGTGTGGAGGTGTTGGCAGCATGAAGAGAACATATAGTGGCTGAATTACACAGCATGTAGGTGGCGGCAGCATAAAGAGACCATAGAGTGGCTGGATGACACAGCTTGGATGAGGCTGAAGCATGAGGAGATCAAATAGTGGCTGAATGACACAGCGTGGAGGGGTTGGCAGCATGAGGAGACCATCTAGTGGCTTAATGACACAGCATGCAGATGTTGGCAGCAAGAGGAGACCATATAGTGACTGAATGACACAGCTTAGATGAGGCTGAGGCATGAGGAGACCATATAGTAGCTGAATGACACAGCATGGAGGTGGTGGCAGCATGAGGAGACCATATAGTGGCTGCTTGAATAAGTGTGGCGGTGTTGGCAGCATGAGGAGACCATAAAGTGGATGAATGACACAGCTTGTATGAGGCTGAAGCATGAGGAGACCATATAGTGGCTGAATGAAACAGCATGGAGGTATTCGCAGCAAGAGGAGACCATATAGTGGCTGAATGACACAGCGTGGAGGTGTTGGCAGCATGAGGAGACCATATAGTGGCTGAATAACACAGCGTGGAGGTGTTGGCAGCCTGAGGAGACCATATAGTGGCTGAATGACACAGCGTGGAGGTGTTGGCAGCATGAGGAGACCATTTAGTGTCTGAATGACACAGCGTGGAGGTGTTGGCAGCATGAGGAGACCATATAGTGGCTGAATGACACAGCGTGGAGGTGTTGGCAGCATGAGGAGACCATAAAGTGGCTGAATGACAAAGCTTGGATGAGGCTGAAGCATGAGGAGACCATACAGTGGCTGAATGACACAGCATGGTGGTGTTGGCAGCAGGAGGAGACCATATAGTGGCTGAATGACACAGTGTGGAGGTGTTGGCAGCATGAAGAGAACATATAGCGGCTGAATTACACAGCATGTAGGTGGCGGCAGCATAAAGAGACCATAGAGTGGCTGGATGACACAGCTTGGATGAGGCTGAAGCATGAGGAGATCAAATAGTGGCTGAATGACACAGCGTGGAGGGGTTGGCAGCATGAGGAGACCATCTAGTGGCTTAATGACATAGCATGCAGATGTTGGCAGCATGAGGAGACCATATAGTGACTGAATGACACAGCTTAGATGAGGCTGAAGCATGAGGAGACCATATAGTAGCTGAATGACACAGCATGGAGGTGGTGGCAGCATGAGGAGACCATATAGTGGCTGCTTGAATAAGTGTGGCGGTGTTGGCAGCATGAGGAGACCATAAAGTGGCTGAATAACACAGCTTGGATGAGGCTGAAGCATGAGGAGACCATATAGTGGCTGAATGACACAGCATGGAGGTATTCGCAGCAAGAGGAGACCATATAGTGGCTGAATGACACAGCGTGGAGGTGTTGGCAGCATGAGGAGACCATATAGTGGCTGAATAACACAGCGTGGAGGTGTTGGCAGCGTGAGGAGACCATATAGTGGCTGAATGACACAGCGTGGAGGTGTTGGCAGCATGAGGAGACCATTTAGTGGCTGAATGACACAGCATGTAGGTGGCGGCAGCATAAAGAGACCATAGAGTGGCTGGATGACACAGCTTGGATGAGGCTGAAGCATGAGGAGATCAAATAGTGGCTGAATGACACAGCGTGGAGGGGTTGGCAGCATGAGGAGACCATCTAGTGGCTTAATGACATAGCATGCAGATGTTGGCAGCATGAGGAGACCATATAGTGACTGAATGACACAGCTTAGATGAGGCTGAAGCATGAGGAGACCATATAGTAGCTGAATGACACAGCATGGAGGTGGTGGCAGCATGAGGAGACCATATAGTGGCTGCTTGAATAAGTGTGGAGGTGTTGGCAGCATGAGGAGACCATAAAGTGGCTGAATAACACAGCTTGGATAAGGCTGAAGCATGAGGAGACCATATAGTGGCTGAATGACACAGCATGGAGGTATTCGCAGCAAGAGGAGACCATATAGTGGCTGAATGACACAGCGTGGAGGTGTTGGCAGCATGAGGAGACCATATAGTGGCTGAATAACACAGCGTGGAGGTGTTGGCAGCGTGAGGAGACCATATAGTGGCTGAATGACACAGCGTGGAGGTGTTGGCAGCATGAGGAGACCATTTAGTGGCTGAATGACACAGCGTGGAGGTGTTGGCAGCATGAGGAGACCATATAGTGGCTGAATGACACAGCGTGGAGGTGTTGGCAGCATGAGGAGACCATATAGTGGCTGAATGACACAGCATGGAGGTACTCGCACCATGAGGAGACCATATAGTGGCTGAATGACACAGCATGGTGGTGTTGGCAGCAGGAGGAGACCATATAGTGGCTGAATGACACAGTGTGGAGGTGTTGGCAGCATGAAGAGAACATATAGCGGCTGAATTACACAGCATGTAGGTGGCGGCAGCATAAAGAGACCATAGAGTGGCTGGATGACACAGCTTGGATGAGGCTGAAGCATGAGGAGATCAAATAGTGGCTGAATGACACAGCGTGTAGGGGTTGGCAGCATGAGGAGACCATCTAGTGGCTTAATGACATAGCATGCAGATGTTGGCAGCATGAGGAGACCATATAGTGACTGAATGACACAGCTTAGATGAGGCTGAAGCATGAGGAGACCATATAGTAGCTGAATGACACAGCATGGAGGTGGTGGCAGCATGAGGAGACCATATAGTGGCTGCTTGAATAAGTGTGGTGGTGTTGGCAGCATGAGGAGACCATAAAGTGGCTGAATGACACAGCTTGGATGAGGCTGAAGCATGAGGAAACAATAAAGTGGCTGAATGACACAGCATGGAGGTATTCGCAGCAAGAGGAGACCATATAGTGGCTGAATGACACAGTGTGGAGATGTTGGCAGCATGAGGAGACCATATAGTGTCTGAATGACACAGCATGGAGGTGTTCGCAGCATGAGGAGACCATAAAGTGGCTGAATGACACAGTGTGGAGGTGTTGGCAGCATGAGGAGACCATTTAGTGGCTGAATGACACAGCATGGAGGTGTTGGCAGCTTGAGGATACCATATAGTGACTGAATGACACAGCTTAGATGAGGCTGAAGCATGAGGAGACCATATAGTAGCTGAATGACACAGCATGGAGGTGGTGGCAGCATGAGGAGACCATAAAGTGGCTGAATGACAAAGCTTGGATGAGGCTGAAGCATGAGGAGACCATACAGTGGCTGAATGACACAGCATGGAGGTACTCGCACCATGAGGAGACCATATAGTGGCTGAATGACACAGCATGGTGGTGTTGGCAGCAGGAGGAGACCATATAGTGGCTGAATGACACAGTGTGGAGGTGTTGGCAGCATGAAGAGAACATATAGCGGCTGAATTACACAGCATGTAGGTGGCGGCAGCATTAAGAGACCATAGAGTGGCTGGATGACACAGCTTGGATGAGGCTGAAGCATGAGGAGATCAAATAGTGGCTGAATGACACAGCGTGGAGGGGTTGGCAGCATGAGGAGACCATCTAGTGGCTTAATGACATAGTATGCAGATGTTGGCAGCATGAGGAGACCATATAGTGACTGAATGACACAGCTTAGATGAGGCTGAAGCATGAGGAGACCATATAGTAGCTGAATGACACAGCATGGAGGTGGTGGCAGCATGAGGAGACCATATAGTGGCTGCTTGAATAAGTGTGGCGGTGTTGGCAGCATGAGGAGACCATAAAGTGGCTGAATAACACAGCTTGGATGAGGCTGAAGCATGAGGAGACCATATAGTGGCTGAATGACACAGCATGGAGGTATTCGCAGCAAGAGGAGACCATATAGTGGCTGAATGACACAGCGTGGAGGTGTTGGCAGCATGAGGAGACCATATAGTGGCTGAATAACACAGCGTGGAGGTGTTGGCAGCGTGAGGAGACCATATAGTGGCTGAATGACACAGCGTGGAGGTGTTGGCAGCATGAGGAGACCATTTAGTGGCTGAATGACACAGCGTGGAGGTGTTGGCAGCATGAGGAGACCATATAGTGGCTGAATGACACAGCGTGGAGGTGTTGGCAGCATGAGGAGACCATAAAGTGGCTGAATGACAAAGCTTGGATGAGGCTGAAGCATGAGGAGACCATATAGTGGCTGAATGACACAGCATGGAGGTACTCGCACCATGAGGAGACCATATAGTGGCTGAATGACACAGCATGGTGGTGTTGGCAGCAGGAGGAGACCATATAGTGGCTGAATGACACAGTGTGGAGGTGTTGGCAGCATGAAGAGAACATATAGCGGCTGAATTACACAGCATGTAGGTGGCGGCAGCATAAAGAGACCATAGAGTGGCTGGATGACACAGCTTGGATGAGGCTGAAGCATGAGGAGATCAAATAGTGGCTGAATGACACAGCGTGGAGGGGTTGGCAGCATGAGGAGACCATCTAGTGGCTTAATGACATAGCATGCAGAAGTTGGCAGCATGAGGAGACCATATAGTGACTGAATGACACAGCTTAGATGAGGCTGAAGCACGAGGAGACCATATAGTAGCTGAATGACACAGCATGGAGGTGGTGGCAGCATGAGGAGACCATATAGTGGCTGCTTGAATAAGTGTGGTGGTGTTGGCAGCATGAGGAGACCATAAAGTGGCTGAATGACACAGCTTGGATGAGGCTGAAGCATGAGGAAACAATAAAGTGGCTGAATGACACAGCATGGAGGTATTCGCAGCAAGAGGAGACCATATAGTGGCTGAATGACACAGTGTGGAGGTGTTGGCAGCATGAGGAGACCATATAGTGTCTGAATGACACAGCATGGAGGTGTTCGCAGCATGAGGAGACCATAAAGTGGCTGAATGACACAGTGTGGAGGTGTTGGCAGCATGAGGAGACCATTTAGTGGCTGAATGACACAGCATGGAGGTGTTGGCAGCTTGAGGATACCATATAGTGACTGAATGACACAGCTTAGATGAGGCTGAAGCATGAGGAGACCATATAGTAGCTGAATGACACAGCATGGAGGTGGTGGCAGCATGAGGAGACCATATAGTGGCTGCTTGACAAAGTGTGGCGGTGTTGGCAGCATGAGGAGACCATATAGTGGCTGAATGACACAGTGTGGAGGTGTTGGCCACATGAGGAGACCATATAGTGGCTGAATGACACAGCGTGGAGGTGTTGGCAGCATGAGGAGACTATATAGTGGCTAAATGACACAGCGTGGAGGTGTTGGCAGCATGAGGAGACTATATAGTGGCTAAATGACACAGCGTGGAGGTGTTGGCAGCATGAGGAGACCATAAAGTGGCTGAATGACACAGCTTGGATGAGGCTGAAGCATGAGGAGACCATATAGTGGCTGAATGACACAGCGTGGAGGTATTCGCAGCATGAGGAGACCATATAGTGGCTGAATGACAGTGTGGAGGTGTTGGCAGCATGAGGAGACCATATAGTGACTGAATGACACAGCATGGAGATAGCAGCAGCATCAGGAGTCCTGAAAGTGACCCGGTGACAGAGTGGTACGGTGGGTGGCAATACCAGTACCCGGTCATGAAGGTGGCTGGAATGTTTGTAACTGGGGAGCAGTGCCTTAAATCTGTTTGGCACTATCCATGTTTGTGAAGTGTTAGTGTAGCACCATGGTCAATCTACTCTGATGCATCTGGCATTGGTGGGTGGAAATCCTGGCTGATCCATGCCTGATTCATCTTCACAAAGGTCAGTCTCTCCACATTTTTCGTGGACAGGCAAGTTCTCCTTGGGGTTACTATGGTCCCCGCCACACTAAACAACCGCTCTGATGGCACACTACTGGCCGGGCAGGACAGCTTTTCCAGGGCAAACTCTGCTAGTTGCGGCCATAAATCAAGTTTGGCTCCCCAAAAGTCCAGCGGTTCTTTAAGGTGTGTTGGCATTGCCATGTCAAGGTATGCCACCACAAGCTGGTTCAGGTCCTGCTCTATGTCTACCTGCTGCTGATGCTGATGATGATGTTACTTCACTATGCTGGTGAAGAAAGGCACTCATCAGCGACTTTAGACTTAGGCTGCTGCTGATAGAGCTGGTACTGCTCCTTCCCCCCTCCCCTCCCCAGCAGCCATGGCAGTGGAAGGTGAGAGCAGAGCGCCCTCCAAGAAATACCTGCGAGTGGATGGACGATTAAGCCGATGGGCATCGGCCAACTGACTACGTAGGATCTCTCTGTAGTAGGTCAGTTTGTCCTCCCTCTCAGTGGGTGTGAAAAAGGCCCCCATTTTGTGCCCGTAGCGAGGCTCCAATAAGGTGGAGACCCAGAAGTCATCCTGTTGCCGAATGTTGACAATTCGGCGGTCACTTCGCAAGCATCTGAGCATGCATCGTGCCATTTGTGAAAGTGACTCGGAGGGACTCCCTGCCTCCATCTCCATTGCTTACTGCTACGATGTCTGGGTCCTCTGTCTCGCTTTCCTCATAACCCTCTAGCTCCTCTAGTTGATCATGCTCCTCTCCTGTCAGATGACTAGAAACACCGCCCATCTCATGAAACCTAAACTGTGCTCCACTGTGCCCCTCATCCTCCTCCTCCAGTTCAACACCTAAAGGGCTCATGTGGCCATGAGATGTAGCCGCAACGTCTCCATTGCCCAGAGCAGCCATCATTTCCAACACTTGTAGGAAATGAAGCAGTAGAATGACGTCATTCATCCCGTAATCCTGGCGACTTACTAATAATGTGGCTTCCTCAAAGGGCCTGAGCAAACTGCAGGTGTCACGTATGAGCTGCCACTGGTTCACATTGAAGTTACACAGGGGAGTCTGATTGGATCATCAAGAAATCGGTGATGGCTTTTCTCATTTGTACAGTCAGTCCAACATATGGAGGCTGGAATTCCTATGTGTGGCAATGTCACAAATCAATCGACTATGTTGGGAAATACCATTCTGACGCTGCAGCTCAAGGAGGGTGTGCTTTGCGATGTACGAGTGGCGTGAGTGCATGCAAAGTTTCCTTCTCATTGTTAGGATGTCTTGCAAATGGGGGAACACTTCAGGAACCGCTTGACTACCAGATTGAACACGTGTGCCATGCAGGGCACATGGCTCAGCCTTCCCAGTAGCAGCGCAGCCAAGATATTCTTCTCATTGTCAGTCACAATGGTTCCCATTTCCTGTTTTTGTGGAGTAAGCCATGCTCCGATTTCTTTCCGAATGACTTTTAGCATTTCCCCCTGTTTGACTCTATTCACCAAGGCAAACCATGTGAAGAACAGCGTGACACCACCTTGCCCTGCACACATGGTACGCTGAAAGACCACTGAGACTTGTCTTTTGATCAGTGGAGACTGAGGACACAGTGGAGGATGAGGAGGCGGAGTCGCACATTGCCACATGATCAATGGCCTGAGAAGCGGCGTGACCTGTCCAAGTTGATGTTGTGGCTGTGCAGGAACCCCATTCACCCAGTGAACCATAAAGGACATGTATTGTCTCTGACCATAGTTACAGCTCCAGACGTCAGTGCTGCCGTGCACTTTGATACACACCAACAGGCTCCAGGACTGGACTACCATCTCTTCCACAAAATTTTGCAGGGCTGTTACTGGGGGGAGGATAATAAAGCAAAGAAAGCAGACAGGGGATGGATAGGTTAGAGAGGGGTCAGGACATAATGGTGGGTGGAGAGGAGTCCTGTGGGGGGAGGTTAAGAGCAGTGGATAAGGAGATTCATGCGTTACAAACCAGCTGTAAAAATAAATGTAGCCCGAAAAATTGTAATCCCAATAATTAAAAATATTCCATTAGCCCCAATAACTCAATGACTACAATAAGCCCCATTAACTCAAAAAATACCGTTAGCCTCAATAACTTAAATAACAACGTTAGACGCAATAACGCAAAAAATCCCATTAGCCCCAATAACTTAAATAATAACGTTAGACCCAATAACTCAAAAAATCCCATTAGCCCCAATAACTTAAATAGTACAATTAGCCCTTATAACTCAAATAATAACATTAACCCCAATAACTCTGAAAATCCCATTAGTGAGACTATATGTGTAAAACTTAATGGAAACGTGAAGTGTATGTTCTCAAATGCCAGAAGCCTAGCAAATAAAATGGGGGAGCTTGAGGCCTTGATACTGGAGGAACATATTGATATAGTTGGGGTCACTGAGACATGGCTGGACTCCTCGCATGACTGGGCTGTTAATCTGCAGGGGTTTACATTGTTTTGCAAGGATAGAATGAACAGAAAAGGTGGTGGAGTCTGTCTGTATGATAGAAGTAGTATGAAAGTCAGTGTGAACGATGCCATAGTGTGTGATGATTCTGAGGATGTGGAATCACTGTGGGTAGAATTACAAAAGGAGGGAAATACTGAAAAAATAATATTTGGTGTAATCTACAGACCCCCTAATATCACTGAAGAGATAGAAGGTCGGCTGTATAAACAAATAGAGAGGGCCGCCCGGGCAGGTACAGTGGTAATAATGGGAGATTTTAACTATCCAGATATAGATTGGGGCCTGGGGTTGGCTAAAACTACAAAGGGGAGAAAATTCCTAAATTTATTGCAGGATAATTTTATGGGCCAGTTTGTGGAGGACCCAACAAGAAGTGATGCCTTGTTGGATCTGATCATTTCCAACAACGCAGAGCTGGTTGGTAATGTAACTGTGCGGGAAAACCTTGGTAATAGCGACCACAATATAGTTACTTTTGACTTAAAATGTAGAAAACAAAGACAGACTGGGAAAGCAAAAACATATAACTTTAAAAAGGCAAACTTCCCTGGGCTGAGGGCTGCACTACAGGACATAGACTGGGGGGAGGTGTTCTCAAATACTGATACAGAAGGTATATGGGACATCTTTAAATCAACTCTAAATAACTATACAGCTAAATATATACCAAAGGGGAACAAATATAAACGATTAAAACTAAATCCTACATGGCTGACAAATGAGGTTAAAAGAGCAATAAACAACAAAAAAATAGCCTTCAAAAAATACAAATCTGATGGGTCAGCTATAACATTTAAACAGTACAAGGAGCTTAATAAAATCTGTAAAAATGTAATAAAAACAGCAAAAATTCAAAATGAGAGACAGGTGGCCAAAGAAAGCAAAACTAATCCTAAATATTTTTTTAGAAATATAAATACAAAAAAACCAAGGACAGAGCATGTAGGACCCCTTAATAATGATAATGGGGAGGTTGTCACGGGCGATCAAGAGAAGGCGGAGCTACTGAATGGGTTCTTTATTTCTGTATATACTATGGAAGAAGGAGCTGACATTTGCCAGGTCAGTGCTGGTAACACATCATATAATGTACTGAACTGGCTTAATGTAGAGATGGTACAAGGTAAGTTAAGTAAAGTAAATGTAAGCAAATCTCCAGGGCCGGATGGACTACACCCAAGAGTTCTTAGAGAGGTAAGTTCAGTAATATCTGTACCCTTGTTCATGATATTTAGAGATTCTCTGGTGTCTGGTATTGTGCCAAGGGACTGGCGCAAGGCTAATGTGGTGCCAATCTTCAAGAAGGGCTCTAGGTCTTCGCCAGGCAATTATAGACCGGTAAGTCTAACGTGCATTGTGGGTAAATTGTTTGAAGGACTTATAAGGGATTACATACAGGAATACATAGGGGATAATAGTATTATAAGTGATAGCCAGCATGGGTTTACTAAGGATAGAAGTTGTCAAACCAATCTAATTTGCTTTTATGAAGAGGTGAGTAGAAGCCTTGACAGAGGAATGGCTGTGGATATAGTGTTTCTGGATTTTGCCAAAGCGTTTGATACTGTCCCTCACAGACGTCTGACAGGTAAGTTAAGGTCCTTGGGCTTGGAAACTTTAGTTTGTAACTGGATTGAACACTGGCTCATGGATCGTACCCAGAGAGTGGTGGTCAATGATTCGTACTCTGATTGGTCCCCGGTTATTAGTGGTGTACCCCAAGGTTCAGTACTGGGCCCGCTGCTGTTTAATTTATTTATCAATGATATAGAGGATGGTATTAACAGCTCTGTTTCTATCTTTGCAGATGACACCAAGCTTTGTAGCACGGTACAGTCTAAAGAAGATGTGCATAAGTTACAAGATGACTTGGATAGACTAAGTGTCTGGGCATCCACTTGGCAAATGAGGTTCAATGTGGATAAATGTAAAGTTATGCATCTGGGTACTAATAACCTGCATGCGTCGTATGTCTTAGGGGGGATTAAACTGGCAGAGTCACTGGTAGAGAAGGATCTGGGTGTACTTGTAAATCACAGACTACAGAATAGCATGCAATGTCAGGCTGCTGCTTCCAAAGCCGGCAGGATATTGTCATGTATCAAAAGAGGCATGGACTCAAGGGACAGGGACATAATACTCCCCTTTTATAAAGCATTGGTACGGCCTCACCTGGAATATGCTGTTCAGTTTTGGTCGCCTGTTCATAAAAGGGACACTGCAGAGT
The DNA here is from genome assembly GCF_029499605.1 of Hyla sarda. NCBI lineage: Eukaryota > Metazoa > Chordata > Amphibia > Anura > Hylidae > Hyla > Hyla sarda. The sequence goes on along the minus strand of NC_079192.1, from coordinate 187,442,221 downwards.
TGGAAAGGGTGCAGAGACGCGCGACTAAACTAAATGGGGCATGGAACATCTTAGCTATGAGGAGCGATTAAAGGAGTTACAATTGTTTAGTCTTGAGAAGAGACGTTTAAGGGGGGATATGATAAACGTATATAAGTATATAAATGGCCCATACAAAAAATATGGAGAAAAACTGTTCCAGGTTAAACCCCCCCAAAGGACGAGGGGGCACTCCCTCCGTCTGGAAAAGAAAAGGTTTAGTCTAAAGGGGCGACACGCCTTCTTTACCGTGAGGACTGTGAATTTATGGAACGGTCTACCTCAGGAACTGGTCACAGCAGGAACATTTAACAGCTTTAAAACAGGGTTATATACATTCCTGGAACAAAATAACATTAATGCTTATGCAGAATTATAAAACTACATCCCTTTCCCTTATCCTCTTACACCCTTCCCTTCAATACCCTGGTTGGACTTGATGGACGTATGTCTTTTTTCAACCATACTAACTATGTAACTATGTAACTGCCTTCTTCGCAAAGAAATGATGGCTTGGCTCTCTCCACTTCGGATCGGAACAAGCCATCAGTTCTCTGAAAGGTGCAGAGTCCACCACTTGAAAAGGGAGGGACTGCAGCACCAGCAACTTGGACCGAAGCACATTCAGCTTCTGTGCCGTTGGATGAGTGGGCACATACTGTCGTCTCTTGGACATGGTTTCGCCAATGGATTGTTGGTGGAATGGCTGACTAAATGTAGGAGGAGCATGAGCATCTGGAGCGACAGAAGGAGGGTATGACACATGGCTCCCTTTGGCTGAGGTGGTGGAGCCTTGGTTGGCTGAAAGAGGGAGCTGCATGCCACTGAGTGATGCAGCAGGCTGGACTACTACATCGGAGTCACAGTTCTCCCATGCTGCTTTATGGTGGCGAAACAGGGCTGTGGTGCCAACATTGGGACATTGGCCACACTTCACCTTTTGCCGACATATCTTGTATGTGGCTATGTGAACCTCCTCTGGATGCTTCATGAAAAACTGCCACACCACAGAGTAGCTGATTTTCCCACCAACAGTCCACACTAATTGACTGCTACTGCTGCCGTCTCCAGGAACCCCTGTTCCACTACCTCCTGGGAATTTAGGCTGCCGCGAAGCAGGTAGTCTCCCCGGGCACATTTGGCTCCAGAAGTTCCACTTCTGCCACCATGCTGACTGCTATCCATGCTACCTCCTTGCTGGGTCAGCTGCTGCCTCACGGGCAACTTGCAACTCTCTTCTCTTGTTGATGATGAAGCCCCTTCTGCACCCGGCTCCCTATTGCGATCGGCTTCATCATCATCAACAAGTGTCTGCACATCAGTGATGTCCTCCTCAGTTCCCTCAACAATGTCTGTTTAAGGACCCTGAACCCTGGCAACACCGCCTCCCATGTCACTTTCCTCATCAATACTTGCCTGCCTAGCGGAGGAAGCGGCAGATGTCTCCTCCACTTGTTGGCTGGGCAGTAGCTGCTAACTGTCCTCTTTAGATCGTCCTCAGTGAATAGTGGAGCTGAACCCACAGCATAAGATACTTTTGTAGGGGAGGGAACAGCATAGGACAGAGGCAATGGGAGGACAGGGACTGCTCCAGGGCCATGCCAACTGAGGGTTGTGTCTGAGGAATCCACCGACTGTTGACTGGGGGTATCAGATGTCACTTGTGATGAATTGGATGACCGTGTTAACCGATCGATGACAGCAGATGGGTTGCTAGTCGAGACACAACTGCTAGCTGATACTGGAAACTCAGGCCTCTCACTGGGACTCCTGTTGCCACTCATCCATAGTCTGCTGTGACCTCTCCCTGATGAATTTAGGCCTCTGCCACTATTCTGTGCACATCCTGGCACTTCTCTGCGTGACATACTTAGTGCCTATATGAGGGGAGTACAATACGCTTCAGTACGCTTAAAACAGTATTTGTCTAGAACAGCAGCAGGTGTGTACTTTTGCCTGGACTTTCACAGTATCTAGGCTCTTGACAGATTAACAGGTACAAAATAGTACACTACTTAGATGTAGGTATGTGGTATGCACTTCTGAGGACAGAAAAATACGCTTGGAAAATATATTTTCATAAAACAACAGCCTTTCACTGTATGTAGGCTTGTTACCGATTAACAGGTACAAATAAGTGCCCTACTTAGATGTAGGTATGTGGAAAACTAGTATGAGGGCAAAAAAATGCTCTACAGTACACTTGGAAAACATATTTTCATAAAGCAAATGCCAGTGATTACTTTCCCCTGGCCTTTCACTGTATGTAGGCTTGTAACAGATTAACAGGTACAAAAAAAGTGCACCATTTAGATGTAGGTATATTGTATGCATGTTTGAGGGCAAAAGAATGCACTACAGTTCACTTGGAAAACGTATTTTCGGTAAACACCAGCGGGTGATTACTTTTGCCTGGACTTTCCCAGTATCTAGACTTGTTACAGACTTACAGCTACAAAATAGTAGACTGCTTTGATGTAGGTAAATGGTATGCACATATGAGGGCAGAAAAATGCACTACAGTCCGCTTAAAAAACATATTTTTGCACAACAGCAGCAGTACACAACAGTGCAGCACCACAACAACAAAAAATGTGTATTAAACCCAAAATTGCACTCTGTCAAAGAGTATTAAAAATGGAGTGAACTGCCGGTTATTATACTGTCTACTGACCAGTATAGGCAGCAGATGATTTATTGTGGAAAAAATACACAGAATTGCGCTGAAAAATCATTCCTGCCTCTTCTGCTAAGGTTGATGAAGTTGAGGCAGCTTGTTGAAGTGTATGAGGCAACGAAATGCTATCTGCCCCTCTCTGATAAAATGTTGAATAAAGTGACTGGGTGGTTAATGGCAGGCGTAAAATTCCTTTTCAGTGAGAACAAGCACTGCTCTCTGTCCACAACGCTGATGTGACTAGCAGTTGGAAGTGGAAAGCTGCACTATGATCAATTCAGCGTGTCTGTGTAACACACAGAGACACACAGTCCGTCCTATCACCCTGCAGTGTATGGCATGAAATGAGCAGCCGCAAAATGACTGCCAATTATATAGGGCTGTGACATCACAGGGGTGATTGAATGCTGATAGGCTGCATCCTGCATGTGATTCAGGGTCATCCCGCCTACCTCCCTTCCCGCCTTGCCTTTCCGCCTTCCCAGCATCTCCCGCCCCATGTACTGACATGTGGATCCGCCATTCTAGGTGTCCTGGAGCCTGTAAAATGTAGCTTAATGAAGCGATTCGCACGATAGAATCGCAGCGATATTCACATTTGTTGCAAATCGAATATTTCCGGAAATTCGGGTTCGCCTGCTTCGATTCGCTCATCTCTAGAGATGATCCCTCCAATAAATGTCGCCATTCGCCATTTCCATAATAGCAAGGCGTTCACGATCTCCAATGGAATAATTCCTCTCAGCAGGAGAGAAGGTCTTGGAAAAGAACCCAAAAGTTACAGTCTTGTCTTTTGCGTTTCAAGAATGACTCTGGCTCCAACAGATGAAGCATCAATCTCCAAAGCCAAGGGCCTCTCTGGGTCAGGTCTAGCAAGCACGGGAGCAGAGGCAAACAAAGACTTTAAACAGGAGAAGGCCAATTAGGATTAGAAGTCTTTTTCATGAGCGCTACAATGGGGGCAACCGAGGAAGAAAACTGTGGGATAAATTGACGATAATAGTTAGAAAATCCCAGAAAGCGTTGAATTGCATGTATTCCAGAAGGATGAGGCCAATCCAATACCACAGCCAATTATTCTGGAGCCATCTGCAGACCCAATTAAAAGACAATGTAGCCAAGAAACGGAAGACTAGATTTTTCGAATAGGCATTTCTCCAGTTTGGCGTAGAGATGACTCTTCCGTAGATGCAGAAGAACAAGACGAACATGAGTACGATGTTCCTCTATGTTGGTAGAGAAGATGAGGATGTCATCAAATTATACGACAACACAGGTGTAGAGAAGATCACGTAAGATGTTATTGACAAACTCTTGAAAAACGGCTGGAGCATTGCAGAGACCAAAAGGCATTATGAGATACTAAAAATGTCCATCACGAATATTGAAGGCCATTTTCCATTCATCTCCCTTGTGGATACGAATGAGATTCAATGCTCCACTTAAGTCCTTGGCACCTCGGAGGTGGTCAAAAAGTTAAGATAAAAGAGGTAGTGGGTAATGATTTTTGACTGTGATTTTGTTAAGTCCCCAGTAGTCAATGTATGGTGAGCCATTCTTCTTCCCCACAAAGAAGAAACATGCTCCGGCAGGAGAAGAGGACTTACGGATAAATCCCTTTTGGAGATTCTCCTGGATATACTCAGCCATCACTTTGCTCTCAGGAACTGATAGAGGATATAGGAGGAAGACGAGTAACAACTTTAAGCTAAATTGGTTGGAGGCAAAGATTTTGACAGGATTGTCCCCAACTAATAATTTCTCTAGTTCTCCAATCCAGTTGCGGAGAATGGTGTCACAGCCAAGGAAAGCCAAGAAGAATCTCAAAAGTACAGTGTGGCAGTACATAGAATTCAATACTCCCACTTGCATGATGAGAGATTCGGTACGGAAGTGAACCATACAGTCCAGATTTTGTCCATTAACTGAGGAGATGAACAAGGGCTTGGAAAGCCGAGTGACAGGAAGATGATACTTGTGGACCAAAGAAGCATCGAGAACGATCCACTTGCATAGCCTCTTCGGCAAGAGGCACAGGAAACTGTAGAGGTGGATGTTGAAACACAGGTGCCAGGCAAGTATATCTTCGTGTTCGGACAGGTTCCCTCTCTAAGCATAGTTCTTCCTGCCTCTCAGCAAAACGCATATCCATACGTGTGGCCAAGTGATTAGTTCAGTCAAAGAAGATGGAGGATCACGTGCTTCTAGGGCATCTTTAACCCGATAACGACCACGGAGGAGTATAGACGTCCAGGTTGGCGGCCGTTCCCACACCTGGACGTCTATACTCGTCCATTATTCTCGTGGGTGCTGCCCAGTGCACCCACAAGATCGCGGCAGGGACTAGACTGTATCACACAGCCGGGACCCTGCTGCACTGCCAGGACCGAAGTAAACTTCGGTCCCGGCAGTTTTAACCCTTACAGCCGCGGTCAGAAGTGACTGCGGGCTGTAAGTGTTATGACAGAGGGAGGGAGTTCCCTCTGTCTCCTCTGCAGCACCCGCATCGCGATGCTGTGTGTGGCCGCGGCTGGCCGGGACCTGCCGCACTGCCGGGAGTGAAGTTCACTTCACTCCCGACAGTTTAACCCTTACAGCCGCGGTCGGAACTGACCGTGCGCTGTAAGGAGTTCTGACAGAGGGAGGGGGCTCCCTCTGTCTCTCCTGCAGCACCCCGGAGCATCGCGGGGTGCTGCTGCATACCTGGGCAGTCGGGGGTCCTACAAAGACCCCCAGGTCTGCCCTGGGTATTGCCTGAGGCACGTCCTGATATGCTGCCTGCTAGTGAAAACTGGCAGGCAGCATATAACTGCAATGCTTTGGAATACTAAGTATTCCAAAGCATTAAAAAGTGTAAAAATAAATAAATAAAATAAAAGTGTAAAAATAAATAAAAATGTAATAAAAGTGTAAAAAAATATATATATATTAAAAATACAATTATTAAACAAATATAATAAAAAAAAATGCATAATGTGTAGGATGGCATTGGCGGACATCCGCAGCATGTAATATTCTGCGGATGTCCACCATTTGATCCTACACATTATGCAGCAGTCACGGTAATGAGCTCCCTGCTGCGGCTGGGTAGGTTTGTGTGTCCACTCATAGCGGCGGATTTCCCGCCAGCAGTCATGAGCAGAGACACTGAGCTACCCAGCCGCAGCAATGATGGATATATTCGCCATGAGCGGGTGCTTATTCCCACAACATGGCGGATTTATCCATCAGGAGCCTTAACTGTCACAGACAGACGCGTTATACTGCCAGCCGACCAAGGACCAATCAAAGAGGTCCCTGGTCCAGCCAATAACTTGTAGGGGTGCGGTATATAAATGGGGTCACCTGTGGGGGTGGGGGTACTGTTCTGCCCTGAAAGCCAAATGGCGCTCCTCTCCTTCTGAGTCCTAACACACGGCCAAGGAACCATATATGGCCAAAGCTGGGGTATTTCCGAACATGGGACAAGCAGCTTAATAAAATATAGGGTGATTACTTTTACTATGTACATGAAGGGCAACTTGTGACAAAAAAACAATGTCAGAATTATCATGATTGGCAAAACCTTACCAGAGTTATTCTGTAATAAAGACAGACATCCCCGATTTGAAAAAACAGGCCTGGTCTTTCAGGGGCGTACAGATTTATTTGCATTGGTCCTTAAGGGGTTAATCCTGCTTGACAGTCTTTTTTGAATGTGGCACACAAGGCCTCATCACTTCATGCTAGATCTGACGCTAGAGTGCGGAATTGAATCGCGCAGTCACCAACAGAAGAATTCCCTTGGCAGAGGTTCAGCAAAGCCGTCTCAGCAGAAGAGGCGCGTGCGGGTTCCTCGAAGACAATGTAAAATTTTGCCAAAAAAGCAGACAAGTTTTAGGATACCAGATCACCGCGGTCCTAAAGGGGTGTAGCCCAGGCCAGGGCTTTTCCGGACAATAGGCTGATGACAAAGGCCACCTTCGCACTGTGGAGCACTGTGTAATGAAGCCTCTGCATAACTTGGATTCCCCATCATATTTAGAAGGTAAAGGTAGATGTAGCTGGGAGCCAGAAGACACTGCAGGAACTGGTGGAAGGAGTGGGACAGGTTACGGTTGCTGCTGCTGTTGTTGCTGTATGGTTAATAGCTGTTGCATCATAGCAAATAGTTGGGTAATTAGCTGTACCTGTCAAGTCAACTGCTGAGACTTATGCACCACAACAGAGGGAAGATCAGTGATTTCAGACAGGGATACGTCAGCGGGATCCATGGCCGAATCTTACTGTAACACGGTTCCGCTGACAGGAACACCAGTGGATGTGGATCTGTGTGGCAGATGACAAAGACCGTACCAGGGAACGGATTCCAAGGTACCACTGGTTTTCACCAAAGCCTGTCCCAAAGTGGGATGGACTTGGTGCGGCAGGTGGCACCCTGGTCGCTACCCCTGGCATGACTTGACCACACAGGCGGCTGAGGAATTCGAGGCAAAGGTAGAATACAGCAATGCCTGGTCAGGATAGCAGAAGGTCAGGGCTGGTGGCACAGTAGCATAGTTAGCAATGTAGCAAGTGGTCAGTAGGCGGGTGGCAAAGGAGCAAGGTCAGGTCACGGAGCAAAGTGTATGATACATGGCAAAGCAATACACAGGAACGCTTTCTCTCAGGCACTAGGGCAACAAAGATCCGGCAGGGAATTGTGGGAGGTGGAGAAATTTATTAAGTGAGCCACAGGTGTTTACTTACTTAATGGGTGGACTGGCCCTTTAAATTTCAGAGCTCCGGTACGCATATGCCCTAGAAGATGGGGACACAAGCCAGAGAAGAGAGGCTGGGGAGGAGGCAGAAGAAACAGGAGGTGAGAGACGGGCTGGGATTAGCCTGCGGGCACGTCCCATGATGCAAATCCCAGCCCCGCCGGCAACAGAAGGAGACGGGACCATGCGCTCACGGCCCGCGTGTGCTGCCGGAGCGCAGGTCCTAACAGCAAGAACAGAGCAAAGCTGTTTTGAATGGAATTTCTAAGAGCTTGTAACATGGTCTTTAGAGTGATCTCGGTCACCTAGAATGTTGAGGTGGTGAAAATCTTAATTTAGGCCATTTTTGTGATAAGTCAGTACGTTAAGTAGACATACAAGGCCTCTTTTTCACCAAGCTCTGGGAGGAAGGGAAGGCAGAGGCACGTATTTGCCATGTTTGTGGAGTATGACCCGAGCTAATATGCACCTGCTGTTAATCCAGTAGGAATTCCACTAATTCAGGGGATCTTGATGGTAGCAAAGAGCTACTCCTAGCTTCATTCAGGCGGTGAGCTGTCAGCTCCGTTCAGGGGACCCTGTAGCCTGCTGCTGGAAGATGAGGCTGGAGAGAGAGAATGCCGAGGCCGGACAGCTCCATCTTGAAGTGCACG